>NW_028288953.1:606517-909776 GCF_059628265.1 Tinamus guttatus
ATCAGATAACACACTTCCTGCTAGATGGTCTGAACTTAGAAGCTGAGCCTACACTGTTCTACTTTAAGCTCACAGTTTATGATACCCGGCAACAAAATGGGGGTCATCTCCTTCTCTTATTGCTCTGTGGGGAAGGGAACCATTTACTAACACCACGAGTCACTAAATTTAAATAGCAGAAATCCCTACAGTAAGTATAAGGGCTCTAAAACTACTAATTGATCCTAGAAATCAAAGTAGTCCGAGATGAAATGTAAGCATTTTTGTTTTTTTCTTTTGCTTGGTTATTGACATAGTTGAAGAGGAGATTATGGGTGTGGGGAAGGGGAACTGAATATTCGAAAACAGAATAAATTAGCGTTAACAGAATAAATTAGTGTTAACCATTCCGCCCATGTACAACTAGCACAAGAATAAAGTTTGTTACACACTTCCTTCTTCACTTTCTCAAATACTCTGCTCTACTTAGGACAAAGTTCTCTGGAAACTTTGGCTTTCCCCTATTAGATCCTTATACTACTGGTTGCAGAAGTCTGAGGTTTAAGCCAATGAAGCAAGAAACTGCAGAAAGAAAGTGGAAATTCTGATCTCAGCTCAATGAAGCTGAGAGCACTCTTCCTTCCACTGCACAGCACCTGTGCAGTACTGAGGAAGTTTCTGGATTCAGGTTACTGGGTAAATGGCTGTCCTACATACTGAGCTTCAGCTTACAGCATAAAAAAAAAAAAAAAAAAGGAATAAACCAGCTCTGTGTCACAGTATGAAGAAGCAAATGAATTCACAGCTCTGAGAGAGTGGAGAGGGGGAGAAGATTTTTATTCAAACAGGAGGCCACCCTAAAGCTCTAATCTCACTGTTAGAAAAAAAGTGTTGGGGAACTATCCACACAAACATGGTATATTTCTTGCTATGTGGCAAGGACAGCCATACCTGTATGTAAAAGACAGTTTAACTTGCATTGTACAAGCAACCCTAACTTCGGTATTCTTCAAAATGCAAAGCACTTTATGTAGTGCATACAGAATATATCTAGCATATTCTGACAACTATATTTTCTCAGAGTTCCTCATTATTTATACAACCGCAACTGTATTTGCCTCCTAAATATTAAGATGCAGAAACTGAATAAAGAACAACTTTGAAATTAGCCTCAGATAAATCTTTTCAAGTTAGACTGATTTAATAAAAAGCAAAATTATAAATGATATAAAACAAAGCAATTCAAACATATTTAAACTTACTGCAGTGTTGCTTGGAAAGCATGCTCACTGTGTGCAGATTCCAGCTTTACCACCTTTCATACTAGTGTTACTTCCAAACTGAGAATCCTGTTATGCATAGCCAGCAGAGAGACTCCCTTTGATCTCATTTTTGATAGCTTATGCATCTGAATGGGAAATGCATTATTTTTGAGCCTCTCACTGCCTCTCAGAAACATCAGTTGTTACAAACAGAGTAACTTAATAAGTAGACAAGAGACCACCTTCCCTACATACTTAACATTAATCTTAATTTCACCCAGAGATTCAGAGAACTCTTTGGTTGTAGTAAAACAATGCCAAAACAAAGGGGATGCAAAAGTAATTTTACAGGAGACAGTCAAAGGCTCTGCTGGCAATCACTGCTTAGAAGTATTCAGGAGAAAGAAGGTATGTACTACATGCCAGTGTAGCACATTTCACTAGCATTGCCTGCGCTAGGCAAAACAGTCAGATCTACTGATTGCAGTGTAACATTATTTCACTTTGATTCTCACAGATGGCTGTAATTGTTTAAGACATTGAAGACGAATTTAAAATACCAAAAAGATTAACTGGGGTACTTACAATCCTTTTTAAAAAAAAAAATATATAAATAAATTTAAAGGAGTTTGACAGACAGCAGTGGATTAAAACTGTACCATTGTAGCAACAATACCACTCTAACAAACAATAGGGCAGAAAGTTGTGTTCTCTTGTGAATCAGTACAAATGCAACACAAGTTCAGATCAGCATATAAGGGCAGAGCAAACTAGGGGTTGCCAGTAGTGAAAGCATAAAGCTAGTCATTTTTAATCCTCTCCAATATGTCCATCCCAACAATGACTGATTTTTAAGTAGCTGAAGGGCCTGGCACTCTTTGGAAGAGCAGGGAGAAATAAAAACAAGTGCAGTCTTATGCAGCATTGCCATGATGGTTTTCCTTTACAATGAAAGAATCGAGCTAAACTTTGAACCTTTGTTAATTACTTCTAGTGCAGTCCAATTTTGCCTATTTATTTATATATATAAAAGACAGGCTTCCTTCAAAGCTTTGAAGCAGTCCATGAGTTTTGCAGGTCACCTATCTGCAGTCTTACAAACACCATACTGGAAAAACTGAACATTGGTTTTCTCTAATTACCAAGCTTAGCTTCTGTTTAAGGTGTTTCTCACATGTCTTCCAGTTGCATCTGTATTAAGCTGAAGGAACCACCTCACTGTTACTCTCCTGGGAAGTTCCTGGCCAGACTAGTCTACCAGCCAAGTTGCCTGTCACTTCCAAAAGGAAGAATCTGAAAAATTCTTATGCTTAAACTGTTTCAGCAAAGCTATCTTTTGTTTCTACCAGCTGAGTCATAGACAGAATGAAATCTGCAAATAGTAAAATTACCAGATACCAGAAGCAGACAAAAAGTGTCCTTTTAATCAACTACTGCTTAAGCTCTACATCCTTCAGAGCTAGAATACTTCAATAATTTTCACCTTGTCATAGCAATACTGAACTATCAGTATAAATAATACTGATAGTTTTTATTGCATCATTTAGGCAGAAAGACTTTCTAGAAAAGGTTTAAAAATTCTATTTCACCAAACTATAGATTGGGAAAGCAGAAATGCTATTTCTAAGCACATAGGTCCCTGTCTAGTTCCCTGCCACTGGATGTCTATGTATCCACAAAGGGACTTAAAGCAACTCAGCAAATTCTAGCTGCCTTTTGGGTGGTTTCATCTATCTTGCACTCTGAGTTTCTCTATCCATTACAAAAAAAAAAAAAAAAAGTAGACTTCCCGCAAAAGAAACTTCCTCTAGTTTTGGTAGGTTACTCACTGATCCCTGCTGAGCAATAGCACTCTTTTTTTTTTTCTTTCTTCTTTTTTTCCTCTCCTTTAAGGGAAGAGGAATCAGCCTGCTGCTGCTGATTTACTTCCCACTTGCCAAACACCCAAAAGCTGAACTTGCTTTCAGTTGCTGTCAGTGACTACAAGCTATAGCAGAAGCCTTGCTCTGGCTCCCCTATTTCCTAATCTAAGGAGCACGTAGGTGATGCTGTCAGTTTGCACACAACTCAACCAGTTGAAGGAGATTACAACCAAAAGGAACACCAAGATCTTGCATTCAGACCCAAAATACAACTGACAATGCTGTACCAAAGTGATTTATGGATTCTCATAAACTTGAAACCAACTGTCTCCAAGTGGCAATCCCACTAAAAAGCTGCTATTCAAAACTAGTTAGAAAAAGGCACCAATACTTTGTTTTCACAGACACAGATGGAAACCATAGCAGACCAGACTGAGTATTTGCATATTTTGCAGCCAAAAAAAAAAATTGGAGAAAAAAAATTGGCAAAACACTTCTCATTTTTCCATTTTTTTCTTTTCTTTTTTTTTTCTATTTGCCAGGCTGAGGGTGGGCTGTGTGCATTAGCTTATAGAGGGGGAGACCCATAGAAGGGCTGACATATCTTCCGACACATCTTTACTGGGATTTCTTTCTGAACAGATAAATACTTTCACCACATTGCCATACTTTTGCTACAACAAATACTGAAGTTAGCAGTAGTAAATAAAAAAAAGAGAGAGAGAGAGAAAGAGAGAAAAGAAAAAACAGCCTTTCTCCTTAGTTCACAAGATCTGCCTGAACTGATATCTCTTTATTGCTGTACAATAAGAAACAGTAAATATTCTATCTTCTCAAAGTCCCACTCCCAATTCCAGCTATGTTTCTATCATAACCTCACACAGCTCTGCAGAACAAAAGCCTTAGCTTAACTTCCTTAGCTTAACTTCTCCCAATACATAAGTAATTCGATAACTTTGATCGCACTTGTCACTGAATGGTACATCATTTCTAGTTTTTGAAGCAACCAAAAAAGCACATACTCTTCAAAATGAAGAAACTCCAGATTCACTCAAAACCATGTGGATTTTGTTGTCATTGTTTGTTTGTTTTTTTCCTGTTTTCCTTGCTACTACTGTTTCAGTAATTCCTAACACTGTTTAGCTTTTAGACAGGAATTGGAAATAATCCTGTTCTAATACTATCCCTCCTAACCACTCTAATTCAAACTACGATAGTTCAGAAAAAGAGAGCCTAGAAAAATCCTTCATAGTACATACAGCAAGCAATTTTGCTCCTCCATCTCCATGCACATTCTCCTACGCATATTACTTTACATTTACTGACACTGAATTTCAGTTATCATATTATAGCTCATTCACATCATACATTGTAACATCACACAAAGTAAAGCATCGTTTTAGTTTGCTGAGTTAAATTAGCTTGTATCAGCAAATCTCACTGGTCATTTATTATTTATATGTTTTCAGATCTTTTTTGCAGATTTCCCATCCGTATAAACACAAAATAAAGAATTCAGAGTGAGTATTAAATTTTTCATTTTTCTTTAAATTTTTCATTCATACAAGTTTCATATGCTTTGTGGATATCCAAACAAAGCTAACAGTAGCATTTTCACTGGTACTAAAATCTAATCTCACTTTTCATTTGTTCTAAGAAATCCTTATCCACACCGCCTCTCAGCTTTATGCTTTCAACAGCTCACTTTTAGCCAAGAAGTCCGGGCCTCAAGAAACAATTTACTAGGAGTTCTGAAGAGAAAGTAAGAATGAAAACAGAAATACTGCTCTGGCTGGTCCGGAAGGTCAGCAGTAGAGAAATGGCACTATCATTCAAGGATCCTGTCACAAATTAAGGCTCCATGGAAGGATACTGCTTCACTAACATCTCAGCAACACAATACTATGTACATGGTTAACACACATTTCCTTAAAAGTATATAATTGTAAATATCAAAAACTAGTTTTCATCCACAGCCACTATTTATTTGGGAATTAGAATATAGCAGATTTAAGACTCCATGTACAACTTTAGTTCTTCTCCTGTGTATACATGTAAATCCATGTGATTTTAATTCTAACCTTCTTGGTTTTAATTCTAACCTTCAAGTGTTTAATTTTGTGAACTAAAATACAGGCATAGCTAATTAAATGATTTGCAAGTAAATACTACTGTCTCTCAAATATGAAAAACAGGCTTCGGCTATTGCATGCTACACATCATAGGCGGCTAAATGGAGCTAGGCTCTATGTTGTGACATTTTGTTTCCATGTGCTCCAGTACTCAATTACCGAATTGCCCAAGTAACTTTTTTCTGGACAATCCTTACAACCGTTTCTGAATGAATGATACTCAAACTATTCAAAGAACATGAGAACTGCAGTCAGTGTAACTTAAAATTCCTCAGAAGCATTCCATGCCATATTGACTAAAAAAGTAGCTAAAACAGCAGTTGGACGATATTTCAGGAAATACACCTAAATGTCACATGATTTGACAAACGTACATGAAAGAAGAAAACCTTTTGGACGCATTAGCAACAAAGGTTTAGAGATTTCCACTGAAAGAGCTTATTGCTGCACACTCAACAAATTTAATTTGCCTGGACTGGTAGAGAATGCAAACTCTGCAACTGGGCCTTTTGAATAAAGAGCTGGCAAATGCTGTTTGCTAAGAGTGAACTGAGTTAACATTAAGAGATGTCATTACAAGGGATGTAATACCTAGGCCTTTACCCTAATCCTCGCTGTGCAATTTAAGAATGACAAAATGAAAATATCAAGAAAAAAAAATGAATAAAAGAGAAACAAATACAAAACATGATGGCCAAAAGGAAGGCTTAATATCTATGAAATGAAGACTAAAAAAAAAAAAGACAAAAAATTCACAGCATCAGCTCACAATAGTTTGGATTCTAAGAGTTTAAGTACTAAATTACCTGGTAAAGTCAACTTCAGACTTGTTTCATATTGGAATGATTTCTAGAAATTATGTAAAAATGCTTGGGAAATGGCACTCATTAACCAAATAAAAATTAAGATATTGGCTTACCTTGTAAGGACATCTCCCATTTTAACAACAATATGTAAAATTATAGAAAGGTATTTCAGCACTTCAAAGTTCTAAATTTATTATAAGTTTGAAATCATATAGAAGGTCTAAGCTTGCTTCAAGTCTTTAAGTAAAGACTATTTTGTTCAGAGTTAGCAGGTTCAACAAATAATATAATCATTATAAAAGTAAAATGAACTTTTGCAGCCCTGTCAAGCAATGTACCCAGGTAACTGAATAAAAGCAAGGCAATCCAGGCTGAATTTTGTCATTTCAATCATAAAACTAGAATCTGACTCAGCTGTTCAGGATACACCTATCTGGCATTTAATTCCAAAATGCAATTAGGAGTTGCACCCTAAATCTAACTTTACAAAATAATAATAATAATAATAATAAATAAAACAAAAATCAAAGCTAAAAAAAAAAAAAAGAAGAAGAAGAAGAAATAAAAAGTATTTCAGCCCACTTATTTTTTCTGGTCTGATCAATGTACTGAATATTATTTATCCCTCACACAAAGGGGCACTCTTGCAAGTGACAGGGCACTTGCTCTGGGCACGTTAGAAGCCTTAGAGTCAAGTTCAGCTGGTGAGAGGAATTTACTGATCAGTTACTCATTCTCACTCACTAACCTGACAGCTCCTAGAGTCTTCTATTGTATCCAGAAGTTCTCAGGTTCAATCCTGTATACCAAGTCTCTCAACACTGTATGACCCAACTAAATCGCTGTTTTCCCCCTTCCAAAAGCCTAGTTTGTTTGTTTGTTTGTTTGTTTTTTCCCCTCTGCTCATTACTTACTTTGTATCTGTCGGCTAGGCTATGCACCCTAAGCCAGGTGTCTTTATCCCAGCAAGGCTGCTCTCACAGAGGAGCAGAGCCTATGGAGAGCACGTCAAGAGTACGCGCGTGCAGGCAGGACCAAGGCTCACCTCTCCTTCCTGGCTGGTCCTCCCAAGCTCTGCACAGTTACACTCCTCACTTCACAACAACCCACAGGCGCGTGCACAGGAGCACACAAAATACAGAAAAATCTCCAAAGGAGGAAGTGCCCTATTTTTCAGAACAAACATCAGCTCTTCTTAAACTAGGTGTTTGTTCGCTTTCCTAAAGCCTCCTGTAGGTCAGGATTCTTCTTCATATCTTAAAATAGCAGGAAATAAGAACAAGATGCATCCACTTGATGCCTCTGCATGGAGATGCTGAGTTTCATGACATCAAAGAAAATACTTTAAGACAGTCCACACTATTTTATGCAGAGTTATGCCCAGAATCTACAAACTAAGTACGTCTATAGCAGTAAAAGAAGTTATTCATCTATTTCCACGGTCCAGTAGACTGTTAGCAATTGCCACTGCTTGCTCTAGGGTTTTCAAATCAAACCTGAGCAAGCTCCGTTTGGTTATATTGATAACCAAAGGAAAGCATCCCCAAAACAAGCCAGGTAGTAATGTAATAATAATGCGAGTAATGGGTCTTCTGGATAGGGACCAAGTGGCACAGGAATCTCAGAAGATGATAGTTTTAGAGAGCTGTTTGGAAATGACTACTCTTGAGATCATTCTTTACCAAATGGGCACGAATTACTGCCTATTTGACATTGAAGAGTCTTTGATAATAATTTATAAATAATTGATTGGGAGTAGTATGAGATTTAAAGTCTAAGTAATAGATTTTGTAACACTCCCACTGCCTTAATGAAACAGTAATGTTGATGTGAGGGGCACATGACCATGGAGCACCTTCCTCTTTGTATAAAGTATTAAAACATGTGGTTCAGTTGCTGCTGTCAACCCAACAGGAGCTGCTGCACTGAGGGAATCTATACCTAATACTGCAGGAGGAAATGAAAATGTGATGCTGCTGGCTTCACCCCAGGTCTGTAGGAACAAAAGGGTGGGAATCACATGATTTACGAGGGACAGAACTAGTCTTCTGTTCAAAGTTTTCTCAGCATTAGGCAGTTATGGACCAGCTTAAGCAAGAGATGCCACAGTGGAAGAGTTAGTACCAACACAACATGATGTTTCCCCCTTTGCGTCTCTAAAGTTTTAATTTCTACATCCAAAGGCTGCCCCTGGAGCCTTCCACTCGAGGGCAAGTGAAGCAGCCGCAGCCCCTCCGCAGCTCTCACCGGTGCTACTTTTCTCGGCGAGCAGCAAACTTGGCCCGTCCCTGCAGCGCCGTCACGTCCCAGCCGCCCTGGGCCCTTCGCCTCGCAGGGACGCGGGGCAGATGGAGCCAAATTCAGCACTGAGGGCACCGCGGCGGCCTTGGCTGCGCCGCTGTCAGGGCCTGGGCGAGACGCCACCCCCCAAAAATAACGGGAAGAGAGCGGGATAAAATAAAATAAAATAAAATAAAATAAAATAAAATAAAATAAAATAAAATAAAATAAAATAAAATAAAATAAAATAAAATAAAATAAAATAAAATAAAATAAAAGCAGCGGAGTGAAAGCCGCGGGCCAGCACCTGCCCAGGCGCTGCTCCAGCCCCGTCTCGCGGCGCCCAACGGCCGCCCGCGGCCGGCGCCTCGCGGCGCGCCCCGTCCCCGTCCCCGGCGCGCGGCCGTACCGGGCTGCGGCGGCGCCGCGGGCGCGGGGGGGCTCTCGGGCAGCCTGCGCTCCTTCTGGGAGCCCCTGCGGGGGGCGCCGGCCCTGCCGCCGGGAGCGGCTCTCCGCGCCGCCGCCTCGTCGCGCTTCTTGCGCTGCTGCTGCTGGCGCTCGGCTTCCCGCAGGATGTCGAAGGGGTCGGACTCGTCGTCCAGCAGCTGGTAGAAGCGGTTGGCGACGGCGCAGCCGAAGCTCTCCTGCATGACGGCAGCCACCGGGCTGCCCACCGCCCCCTTCATCATCGCCGCGGCCGCCCCGCCGGCTCCCGGCGCTGTGGCGGCTCCGGCGCTGCCACTGCGCAGCGCTCGGCAGGCGGCGGGAGGCCGGGAGGGAGGGAGGGAGGGAGGAAAACGGGAGGAGAGGGAGGAGAGGGGAGGGGAGGAGAGAGGGAGGCAAAGAGGGAGAGAGAGAGGGAAGCGGGAGGGAGGGGGGCGGGAGGGGCGGGGAGGAGCACGGGAACAGCCGCCGCTCCCGCCTCAGCACCGCCCCGCCCGCCGCGCCATCGCCGCGCCCCTCGGCAGCCAATGGCGACGCGGCAGCTGCCCGCCGCCCGGAGCCACCGCCTATCCGCGTCGCCGACCCCGGCCGCCGCGAACGCGCCGCGACCAATGAGAAACAAAGGCAAGCACCAGCAGCCAATCCCAGCGCCAGCTTCTGCCCCGCCCCCGAGCTGGGCCGCCCTGCACATTCCACAATGGCCCCGTGCGCCGCCGCTTGCGCGGGAGCCGATAATTAATTATTCATAAGCTCATGAATTATTCAGCAGCCGCGGGCCTCGCCCTTTGGAGGTGGCGGTGGCTGCAAATGCGGCGCGTCCGAGGGCTTGAAGTGACCGGGGACTCCTTGACACGGCGACCTCGGAGCCTGCGAAACGCCCAGAGCCGCCGAACGGGGGCACACTACCTTACCCACAGCAAAAATAAAATAAAATTGTATATATATGTGTATGTATGTATACCTAGCAATGTTTCTCGTTTAAAGGATGTCTGGAAGGCACAGCAGAAAATGGAGTGCCTTGGATTCTTTAGATTGCAGGAAGGCATCTGGCCAAAGTAAATCGGGAAGCCCTAGGGCGGCAATGGAAGTTCAGTGCTGAAACTGGAGGTTTTGGGAAAGGGGTTGCGCTGAAGCAGGGCAGGGTAGTGAGCACTCAGCAAGGAAGAGCAAATACACAGCATGATATCGACATGTGTGTGCTTTACATTTTAGTTTGAACGGCTGCTAAGTCCAGCAAAAATGCAGGATGAAACTTACCGATATTCACCACAGCTGAGCTGTGTAAAACATCATGCATGCAAGCAATCTTAGATGTCTGAGTTTTATAAAAACAGCCAGCAGGGCAAACACTGCCGGAGACTCAACACTGTGTTTTCCCTGGGAACGGGTGACTACACAGACAAAACATCCCTGCCCAGCCTTAACAGCACTAATAATTTGAGCGAGTGCTATAAAATTCCCAGCCATTCAGGCTCAGTTGTCAAAAAAGTGCCAATTAGAGTAGTGATTTCTGCAACATCATGTTTTT
Organism: Tinamus guttatus; assembly: GCF_059628265.1. Classification (NCBI taxonomy): domain Eukaryota; kingdom Metazoa; phylum Chordata; class Aves; order Tinamiformes; family Tinamidae; genus Tinamus; species Tinamus guttatus. The sequence continues at coordinate 616,811 of NW_028288953.1, forward strand.
ATTGTAACCATCAGTGGCAGTCCTCTATTACTAGAAAGCAACTGGTTGATAACTTCAGTGCACAAGCCCACCTTGGTAGGAAACTAATCTTGTCCTTGTTGCAGGACCTTGAAGCCAAATCAAGCTTCCTCCAGTGCTTCAACTCCATGGGATGAAGAGCGGAGCAGATAATCGTTTCCTCCCTCTCTTCCTGAGTCCAGATAAGACTGGGCGCAGCGCAGGAAAACAAGGCCTAAATCAGCTTCTGCCACCTTTGGATGCTAGTCCAAGCCCTGGAAAGCAACTGTGGGCTTTCCCCCAGCTCCCATGCAGGTCTGCTTGTGCGTGCAGGGTCATCTTACCTGGCCTGGCTGCTATAGAACAGAAATAACTGAAAATTCTGTGCATCTCACATAGCTTCTTCCTTGCTCAAGACAGTGTGAGAAGTTTTGCATCAATGAAAATAGTGACAGCAGCAAAGTAAGGGCTAGTAACTGCTCAAAGACAGCTTTGTGGAATCCTGGTACTCAAGTCTGACCTCTTAGACTCTGGGATTCTGGGAAAAGTACAACACACGAACGAAAAATAACTGCATCTTTTCCAGGGCTTACTTTAACATGGGTTTCAATTTCAAAGCTCATTAAAAGCCACAAATGGGCAGATATGCTAAAAGTGAACTTGTAATCTTTTTATTTGCACTTTTCCCTTATGTTTAACATTAGTCTGTGCATCTAAAGTTACAGAAACAATGCACAAAACAGTAAAGAAATAGTTAAACAAAGAATGCACGACTCTCACCTAGCCTCTGGCACGGAATAGAGCATTTTAGCCTGAATGTGCACTCTGAGTAACCCGCAGCGACCAGTCTGCAGACCTCCTGGATCACTGGGAGCCTGGATGCCACACCGCAGCGCTCAGCGCTCACCCCTCTGATTTTGGTGACGACATCGGCCGCCTGCCAACATCCCTCCTCCATCCCGGTTCTCTCCGTAAGCAGATTTTTGACACACACAGAACAGCAGCCTCACAAGCAGGAGAGACCTGGCTCCCTAAGCAGGTACAGATTTGGCATATGGCGCTTCCACCAAATGACCCTTTGCCTTACTTATTTTTTAAAGTTCAAAGGTGCCTAATTACAGGAGGCACCAAATGGAGGCTGACGTTGCTCTGACCTTTGCAGCGAGGCATCAATCCCCAGTGAGGGCTGTCCTGCCCGTCACCTTTCCGGGGCCGCTCTCCCATGCGTCGCGAGCTGCCCCTGCCCTGCACTGAGGCTTCCCAAACTCACCCCAGGGCTCACGGTGCCACTTTGGGGCCGGCACCGGGGCATGTAGAGAGCAAAACGTTATGTCATTGAGTGGCATCGAGCTATTTCACAGCTTTCCGAGCAACGCACTTCTCCTGGACTCCACGAGGGATATGAAATTCCAGCCACACTGTGAGGAGGGGCACTGCGGAAGAAGCACCTGTTTACAGTGAAGATGGATCCGGCTCTGCCTTCACCAGAAGGACAGCAGCTCATCATCATCATCATCGTCATCATCATAATCGTCATCATCATGGGCCTCATTCTGCTCCCTCCCCTTTGGAGCATTTTGGAGCTGGCCTTAAGTGAACTGATAACATAGCCAACTATGTTGTCTTAAAAGCACAGCTGATCTGATGTAAAACAGAATGTGGAAATCTACCTTTGGCCTAGCCATCACCGTCTAAAACCTTTCGTGTTGGAAAGAGGTAATATCACTAGAAATATCTGAAGCAAGCACAAAAGAGACAAAGTACCTTCTTTTCATTTGTTACACCTACCTGTTCTGCTTCACTTGAATTCATATATATTTTTTGTCTGTTAATGATCTAATGTCCTATTTTTTATTCTAAAAGAGGTTATCTTTCTTAAAGACCCAAATTATAATGCTCTTTTTGAGTCTAATTAGCCAGATAGATGGCAAGTGCTTTTCCTTGTTTCCTTTTTACTTCTTGCTCCATGTCCTTTCACTGTTTCCCGGACTACACTTCATGGGCACTAAGGGGCACACTTTGTAGAAACGCCACATGGGGTTTCTTCTGACGGCAGTCTGTACATTACTGCTTCTCTCCTCGTGCAGAAAAATCTGTCCTGTGTCTAGACAGATAGACCCTAAAATAGTAATGCTTTTATACACATATATCATCAAAATTATATCTAAAAATATCACATATACACAATAATAATAAAACTATTACAATAAAAATAACAATATACAATAAAAATATAAATATTACACATACATATATACAATATTATATATACTACAGCTCAGATAATTATCTGAAAATCTCTTTTTACCTAAAGTTGAATGCTTTATTAAAGCCCTGTATATTACAGCTGTATGATTCAGAAGCAGGGCAGTTTAAGCTCCTTGTGTCATGCACACTCTGGGTGCACTTTCTGTTTTTCTCTCGATTTACTACTGACAGTAGGATTTGGAAGAGGCCACTTCTCTCACTTGGGTAACTGCTACAATTTCCATGAAACACCGTTGCTCAAAGTAGTTACAGTATCAAAAGTGGTTTCAAATCTGCCTTCTCATCAGTCTGTATTTATTCTCATGTATTTAATTAGATATTTAAGCATTAATTAGACATTTAAGCAAAGACAGCCATGTAAAAAGTTAATCTGCAGCCTGGCCCTTAAATGCCATTACAAAAATTAACATCTACATTGGGCAATGAAAAAACAACTCTGGAGCTATTTAGTAACTGTCTTTACTGCCTTACATTAATTGACACTGTATAGTATTGTGTGTATTGAACTCTAATGCTAATTCCATCAGTAACTGGAGTTTCTAAGCAAGCACATGCTACTCCATGTCCTTAGAGAGGGCTTTCTTGCTTCTGTTAGCAGGTTCAATTATTTTCATAAAATCAGCCTTTCCTTTTTTTTTTTTTTTTTTTCCCCCTCCAAAATAAATTTTACAATACCTTTCTGTCCTAACACTGCACTGCAATCTTATTTTCTTGCAGGAAGTTTCTTCTATGAGTTATTTTTAGACCCGAAATGTTTAAGTGTGACAGAGCCAAGTGTATGGAGACCTGTGTAGTCATCCTGGTAACGAAAGTTATAGACTGTATTGTTTGGGTTTTCTTTTTTTGTACTTGTTAAGTGTTTGTCATAACTGAAGAAGGATTGCGACAATATTTTCAGAATAGTTTCAATAACTGTTTTCAACATTTTCAGAAGTTACTGCGGATTACTGTGACTATGAACAAGAATTTATCTAAGTAGAGAGTGAATTAATAGGGCTTTCTATATATTTGTTTGTTTTTAGAAAAGGTGTGTCAACCTGAACACTAACTGATAATGAAAAGCTATCTATCTCTGGATATTGCAGTATTGCATTGTGGTGCTGGTCTCTGCATTTTCAGAGACCTGATTTCTCTGGAGGAGGTTTAGTTCGTTGTCTCGAACACGGTGAATATGCTTCTCTGGCATTTTCTTGTTCCTGAGAGCAGTGTGGCTGGCAGCACCCTCACAGGGCACACACACAGCAGAGAACAGCATACAAACTGCAGAGAAAAGAGTGAGCACAAAAAGAGACTATCACTAGTTTCACTTGGCTTCCTCACGCCTTTGGTAGGAGAGTTGGAATTAAGGTATTAATGTAAGCACTGGGAGTTTCTCATTTCATAATTTGCAGCTACTCAAGTATAACGCACTGTGATGCTAGGATGGTGAAGCAAAAAGTAGGATGTAATCTTACTGTTACTAGTAATTTCTAGTAACTTGCATGTTAAAAGGCCTGAAGCAAACACCAAAAAAAAAAAAAAAAAAAAAAAAAGCTCTCCTGCATCATATTAATGAGGTCTACTACTTAGCAAAGTGCTTAAGCATAGCACAAGATAAAGGCAGCACAGCTGTATCCGATAAAGCCAACATACGCATTTATTTCAAGTAGTAAGATTGTGAAAGGATTTAGTAAATGAGTCACTTGCTTGAAATTTAAAAGCCAAATACACGACTGATGTTTCATGTTTTCACCAGATAAAGGTAAGTCGGCGCATTCCACTGTATGACCATGTTATTCCTCCTTATGACCAAATCTTTCAATATTTGGCCACATCTCTCCTACACATGTGTATCAAGCAAAAGGTGTTAGCACATGCCATTATCCTGTGCTTGTGGGAGTCTTGTCGGGACCTGCTGGCTCTGCTCCTGGCTGTGCAGCTTGTGCGATCGGAGAGCAGGCTGGGCTGCAGCTTCAGAGGATGTGAACTACAAATTTAGATCCACAAGCACCGTGTTAGTTACTACAGTACAGACAGCTCAAGAACTGTATTAAACTGAAATTGCAAAACAAAAAACAGCACTGTGGTATTCCAACCATTAACTTTAAGAATCTTAGGACTGAACGTAGTAGGTGGTGGGTAATCTCAAAACCCATCTTTATTCACGTAGTTTCATGGAATTTTATGAAGCAAAGGGATGCCGGGGCTAAGTGCACACAGGCATAGGGCACCCTGCTCCCACTGGCTGTGCGGACGTTGGGAATCGCCCCTGAACAACCAACGGTAACAAGCTACTACAGATCCAGCTGTGCCGCGGACGTTGCCGCAGGCTGAAAGCCCGCAGGAGAGCCGCGCAAGGGCCTCCTCCGGGCCAAGCACGAGGCAGCTGGTGGGCAGTGCCGGGCTCAGCAGGTCAACGGAGGGGGGCAGACAGAACCGCTCAGCTGCTCACACGCCTACGCGCTCGCAACGGCCATAACGGCCACCCGCCAACCCGCCACCGCCGCCCCTTTAAACGCGGCGCGTCACGTGCCGCGCGAGGCGCGCAGCGATTGGCCCGCGGGGCGAAACAACAACAGCGCGCGCCAACCTCGGGAGGGCGGGCCGGCCCCGCCCCCCGGCGCCGCCGTGGGCCAATCAGCGGCCACGCTGAGGAAGGCAGGGGGAGGTGGAAGGGCCGCCCCGGCGCAGCCCGCGAGCCCCAGTCATGTTCGAATTCTGCCAATCGCCGAGGCCCACGGCCAATGGGAGGGCGGGAGGCCGGGCGCGCCCCGCCCCTGGGGGCGTGGCCGAGGCCTTCCCGCCGCGTGGTTGGCCGGCGCGCGCTGCCGCCCGCTGACGCCGGCGGCGGGCTGGGCGCTCGGCACCGCCCAGGCGCGAAATGTAACGCGGGAAAAGCTGGGGCTCGGCGGGGCTGCGGGCGCGGAGGGCTGTGGTGCGGGCGGCTCCTCCTCGGGCGCCGCCGCCTCGGAGAGGTGCGGGGGAGTTGCGGCCGCGCCGGCACTGCCGCTGCTATGGCCGACGGCCGCCGCTGACTCTGCGCATCGGCTCGCGGCAGCGCGGAAGGCGCCGACCATGAGCGGCTGAAGCGACCCGGGGATCTCCTCGCCTGCCTGCCTTGCTGCCTCCCTGCCCGCCCGCCCGCCCGGGTGCCCGCCCGCGCCGAGCCGCAGCTCCGCACCCCCTTGTCCGCGCCGCTGCGCGGGGCGATGGCGACAGCAGACCGGCCCCCGCCGCCGGGCGCACGGCTCATCCTGTGCCAGGACTCGCCGAAGCGCGTCCTCGTCTCGGTCATCCGGACGACGCCGAGCAAGGCGCCGCGCGGCGAGGCGGCGCCCGCGCCGCCCATGCCCACAAGCCCCGGCTTCAGCGACTTCATGGTGTACCCGTGGCGCTGGGGCGAGAACGCGCACAACGTCACGCTGAGCCCCGGCGGCGCCGCCGTTGCCTCGCCCGCGCCGCCGCCGCGCCGCGCCGCCGCCGCCAGCGCCCACGCCGGCGAGGACGACGAGGCGGCCAGCCCGGACAGCAGCGGCGGCGGCCACATGAAGGTAAGCGCGGGATCGCGGGAGGGCGCGCGGGGCAGCGCGCGGTTAAAGGGGCCCCGCCGCGCGCGGGGCAGCGCGCGGTTAAAGGGGCCCCGCCGCGCGCGCGCGCGCGCGCCACCGCCCGCCCCTCCCCCGCTGCCGCGCGCGCCGCTCCCGGAGATTTAAAGTGAAGTCACTTCCGCGTGCGGCGCGCGCGCTCCGCAGCGTCACGCGGGGGGGGCGGGGCCCGTCGGGGGCGGGGCCGCGCGAGGGGCGGGGCGGTGTGTGTGAGCGGGGCGTGTTAACGGCTCCTAACGGTCCGCAGCGGCCGCGGGGCGGGTGGCGCCGCGCGGCTCTGCCCGCATCGCGCTGCTGCCCGGGCGCGCCTCGTCCCCCGCGCGGGCGGCGCTGCCGCCTCTAGACGCTGCCTCGGCGGCCCGGGAGCGCCGCCAGGCGGCCGCGCGAGGGGAGCGCGCGCGGCCGGGGGAGCCGGAGGGAAAGTAACGGTGCCCGCTGGTGACGCCTCGCGGGCGCGGGCCTCCCGCAGCGCGGGGCCGTCCCGCCCAGCGTCGGGCAAAGCCGCGATTCCGCCGGGCGAGGTGGCGGCGAAAGTGAGACACGTGCCCTCCTGTTCAGTGAAAAACAGCTCGTGGTTGTGACCCGTGCCACAGCTTGGCGTAACGCACGAGTGCATTACGCGTGGCCGCGTGTTTCCAAAAGCGGCATTTAAGTTGTGCCACTCTGTTTTTTTTTTTTTTTTTTCTTCTCCAGGCTGTAATATAAATGTGTAACTTTGGGGGCCCAGGGTCAACTTGGTTTTAAAAATAAACTGGGAAAATTATTACCTGTTCAAACAGAGAAATGATGTAACTTACTTGTAAGTCTTTTTGCAGGGAAAGATGTTGCTGCTTAAAGCTTCGTATGGCTTTTCCTTTGGCTGAGTTGTAGAGGGATGCACAGCACTTCATTTTCCTAATTATTTTGATGCAGGATGGGATAAGACGTGGCCGACCAAGAGCAGACACAGTTCGTGACCTAATAAATGAAGGAGAGCATTCATCTAGCAGAATACGTTGCAATATCTGCAACAGGGTGTTTCCGCGGGAGAAATCACTGCAGGCACACAAGCGAACCCATACTGGTAAGTGAGGAGGCCAGGAGGAAGATGCGGCATTTCCTCCCAGCTACGGGAGAAAAAACTAATATTTTAATGTAACTGTTGAATTAATTGTACTTTTATCCTGTGGTATACTAGTGCAAACAGGGAAAAATAGAAGTCTTTGTATAACCTTCTTTGTTGACTGAATAATTGTAGCAGCAGTTTGGGCTGAGGCAAATAATGTAAATATTTTTTCTGCTGTTGTCAGAGATTTACTTAGCAGGAGGAAATGTTTTTCTGAAGCTTGGTGTTCTGCACTTGACAATATTTTTCATTCTGACCTGTGAGCGGGAGATAAGTTTACTTCATGTTTGTGCAGTCACACACAGCAGTTGGAAAGTATCTGTTAGCAGAGAACAAATCTTCAAAAGAAAGTGACAACTGGACAATATAATATACCCTGTGAAGCTTAAATGTTAAAGTCTTTAAATGTGTAAAATTACTGTCCTGTCGTCTTCCCTAACCATCTTCTTATTTAGAATTTGTTTTCTGGTCTGAAGGTCGCCACTTAAAGGCAAGTCACAGTTCAGTTAAAATGCAATCCATTCAGTACCCTTTTTACGCTAAAAACCTTTACTTTTTTTCTTTTCATTCCAGCAAGACTCTATTTTTGCAATGAAATGTCATCTATTGTAGACATTTAAAAACACCAAAAAGCTCTTGGTTCTTAGGTATCTAAATAACACAAGATTGTGTATACTAATACTAAAGGCAAGTTTCTTTATGCTGTCTTACCAAAAATAAAACTTTATTTTACTTTTTCACATACTGGAATGATGCATTGAATTTGAGGGGGGTTATACACGTAATACTGAACTGAGGAGAATTCATGCTGGTGAGGCTGTGTTACCTTCTACCGGTCCTTCTTGAAAGACAGGGATTTTTGTTTTGCTTTGTTTTATTTTTGTCTTCCTCCCAATAATATTCTCTAAGATGATGCTTCTGTAATGTTCTACATCCCTTTATTACTGACCCCAGATATTGTCCTCGTTCCACTTCTACTGTTGATAAAAATGTGCTTGTTTGTAACTTGTAACTTAATACTTGTAACTTTTCCTATAACGTATGGTACTAGGATATGCTATGTATGCAATATACTGTGTATGTTTCTGTAGCAAACTGTATATGTAGGTATCCCAATCCTTTATGAAATAGTTATGTCAAAATTCTATCACAGTAAGACTGAGGGCCTAGACTGTTTGAAGGGCAGTGTGTGATGGTTGAAGTGAAAAGCATTACACGATTCTCCCCTCCTCTCAAACTGCCCCTTCCTTACCAGTGGTGCTGAGCTGCTGCCGTGGCTCTGCAGCCCTGCAGGAATAACATTTTCTTTCTTACAAGTTTGTAAAAGAAGAGAAAGCACCATCACTTGGCACTGCATCACCTACTCATGTTGAATAGATACAAGGATGGTTTCTGGATGGAGCACTACACTAACTGCAGATAAGACTTGTCAGGCCCTTTTCCTGTTTCACCCAAGTTTCTATTGCAGTCTAAAATAGAAAAAAAAAAAGATAGGAAAAAATCATTTCATTTAATGGTAGGAGAGGGAGTGAAGGCCTACCATTTTCTGCATTGCCCTTAGCCTGTGCTTTATATGCCTTTTAGGGTTATTTTCTATTTCAACCCAGTGTGCCTGAGAGAAGCCAGTAACATTTGCGCTTTGACGTAAGTGTCTGTTTGGGATAAAAGTAAGTCTCTGGTGCCAGGTGTGCTAAGGCTTTTTGAGCAGATGCTAGTGCCTCCTGAGGGAGTGGATGGGAAGCTTGGTTGTGCGAATCTCAGGCGAAGGACTAGGGAGGGATGCTGTGATGACTCTTCTTTTGTACTCAGCTGTCACAAATCTGCTCTGTCATTGTTTTTAAGGTGAAAGGCCTTATTTGTGTGACTACCCAGACTGCGGGAAAGCCTTTGTTCAGAGTGGGCAGCTCAAAACTCACCAGCGCCTTCACACCGGGGAAAAGCCGTTTGTCTGCTCGGAGAATGGTAAGAGCCCAGGGAGCAGCTTGCACATTTGGGGCTAGGGCAGCCTAGCACTGGGAATGCTGTGTGCCAGTCCTCTGCAGAGGATCTTAGCTGCAGAGGAGCATCTGTGCAAGGGAGGCACCACATGAAACCCATGCGTGGCCGGGCTGACCTACATGCAATTCTTGTGTGTAGGCATGTTGGCAGTAAATGCCTCAGTTGATACTGAGATGAAAAATGATTGGGTGTGCAGCAGGCACAGAGCTTGAGTGTGTTCTCACTGAATCCAGGCTTTTGTGGAGGCACAGCGTTCAATTTAGCAGCATCTTCATCTCGCAGGTTTTAGGCTCTCCTGATGTTTGGCTGCTTTCCTTAAATTTGGTATTTTCTGTTCTCCAAGGTTGTTTGAGCAGATTCACGCACGCAAACCGTCACTGCCCCAAGCATCCTTATGCCCGTCTGAAGAGGGAAGAGCTCACAGACATACTCAGTAAAAAACAGACGGCTGATAACAAAGCTGTGGCTGAGTGGCTAGCAAAGTAAGTTCCTCTTATGATGTGATCTCTCTCTAAAGTCCAAACAGAGCAGCCTGAGGAAGTCTCTCGCTTGTCTTAGGAGCAAAAGCCCTTAAGAACCCCAAACTGGCTATTTCTTAGCATGATTTAGTCCAGTCTTGCCTTTTCTTTGGGAAGTGTTGACTGCTGGTTGAGAGGAAGCTCCTCGTGGGGCCTTTTCTCATCAGTTTTCCTTCTTTGAAAAGAACCTGCTACAAATGCTGAGTGAAGGAGGCCTCTGACCGCTTAAATGCCAGCATGCAAAGGTGGACAGAGAAAACCAAATGAATTGATTAGTCTCAGTACTGGTAAAGTTTTCACCAACTTTGAATGGTAGTTTGTGCGCAATAATAATTTATACTTGTACAAATTTCTATAATAAATGTGTCACATAGCTTAAAAATGTTTTCCACCTTTGATTCTAGATACTGGGAGACCAGAGAACAGCGGGCCCCTGCTTTGAAAAGTAAAGCAATCCAGAAAACGGACCAGGAGCAGCAGGACCCAATGGAGTATCTGCAGTCCGACGAGGAGGATGACGAGGACAAGAACAGCGCTCTGTCGGCCGCGCAGCGCCGCCGCCTCCAGGAGCAGCGCGAGCGCATGCACGGCGCCCTGGCCCTCATCGAGCTCGCAAACCTGGCCGTGGCACCGCTGCGGCAGTAGTGTGGGAGCAGAGTCTGCCTATACCGCGTCCTTCCCAGTGGTACTTAACCAGTACCAGTGGGCATAAGCTAAGCACCTTATTTGCTTATCATAGGCTGCTATTCTGTAGAATTCATGAAGAATGTTGTTGCCCCATAATGTGGGGTGAGAGAATTGCACTTTTTGTAAGGTAAAAGACGGATGTAAAGTTTTTAAGTATTTTGTAAATATGAGACTGCATAATGCAGGGTGGAGATATTACGTGTTGTGGGGATCTAGATTTTGCAAGGTTAACTCATTTATTTGAAGCAGTTTTCACAGGAAGCACTTTCTGAACAAGGTGTTTGTGGTTGGCAGAATGGTACATGTGGCCAAAGGCTGACGGGAGGAGAAGTATTTATCTGACTATTTAAGCAAAGCTAAATTAAGTGGCAGGTCTGAAAATACTGTAAGCAGCAATAGAACCATGTTTTCTGATGTCAGGATGCTTTTATCCAGTATCACTGAGGCAGAAGGCACAGCTTAGATAACTCATAGAGGAGAAGAAACTGCTTCATGCAGGGAACTGTAAGAAGATAGTTCAGGATCTTTGCTGTGACTGCTCTAGGTATAAGACTTGACTTTGCTGTTTTATGCTTTTTGATTTGATCACAGCAGAATCTCTTGGTTTGAATAGCACTTGTTATTCCTGACATATGATGTTAGGAATGTTTGCACATTGTTGGGTTTATCTAAAAATGATTAGTCTTGCAAAGTCTAGACAGAGTTAAAAAATTGGTAGTACTTTTTCAGATCTTTCTGGACCCTGTAATGATTTGGCACTTGTTTTGTTAATAAAGGGGGTATTTACAGGGTGGTATTGGTTTGTAGTTAACTATTTTAGATCTCTTATTAGCAAACACTAAGTTTAAAGTACTGCTTTTATATGATTATTAGCAAATAGAAGCCTCCATACTTCCTGTGCATAAAGCCACCTTATTGCTTACTTCAAGATAACATGCCAATTTTGTGTTCACTAACTGTAGCACAGCTATCAATTAAACACTGCAGAAAAGTATTCATTATACAACTAGAAAATAGGCTTTCAAAGGTAGTTGCGGGTGTGCTATGTGATTTCATGTATCTCCCAAATAAATGAAGATGCAGAACACTGCCTAGTACTCTCATATGCAGAAAGAAAACGTTTAGCAGGATATCTTGTCACCTCATGCGTATTACTTACTTTCAAATACCATTGTCTCACATGATTTTTTTTTCTCTCTATTTTGCATGGAAGGCAACCAGCTATTCCTAATATGTTTAAAAAAAAAAAAAAAAGGTTTTCAAATGGGACACAGACACACCACACTTTTTTTTTTTTCAGTTGAGCTACTGCGTTAGGGTTGTTAACAATTCGTATTTACTGACCTGCTTTCTCTTAATTCCTCCATCCATGGCAGGTCAGGAAGTTCAGATGAGAAGTGAAGCCACTTCCCCTCTTGCTTAATCAAGGGGAAAAAAATGTTTGAGTACTTGATATTATCTGACCAGATGCATACAGTTGTTTAAGAAATAGGCTGATATTTTACAGCAGAAACTGCAACTGTTGAATTATGTTCTCTGATAATTGATATCTGCTATGGTAGAAATGGTATTAACCTCATTTGTTTAAAATCATGTATTGATGCAGTGGAGAATAATCTGATTTAAAAAGAAAAAAATCAGTGTCATTCAATATAATTAGTTTTTGCATGAATTATATGGTTTAATTTCTGCTTTCAGTTCCTAAACTTAATTGGCCTCAAATTTATTTGTTTCCCTTACAAGACTTTTGGGCTTAAGGAAACAAAACACTCCGTATCCATTTGGGCTGCTTAGCCTACATAAAACTGCCTGGCAGTTGAACAGCCAGTTCAGAGCTCCTAAAGCAGATGAGGTCCTTGTGACTGTTCATGGGGCTGCAAACAAATAGCCTGATCCTAAAACCAGGCCTAAGCGTTAATCTTTTGTACCTGTGTATCTTGAGAATTGCTTTCAAACACAGTATCACAGGGTAGGAGATTATGTGGTCACCTACAGGCTGCAGGTTGAAGCTGTAATTTATTTCGATAAACCAAGCTTCCTAATCAGCTGTATTGCTTTGGGCTACTTGCAGAGTGTTGGTCTGTCCGACAAGTATGCTGAATGCTACCTATAGACAAAACTCAGACAGCTGGAGTAATTTTGTCTACGTGACACACAAGGTGTAAAATACCAAGAAAAAATACTGAGGTGTGGAAGACTGCTTTTGTTCTATTAAAGAGTGATGACCTACAAGATGCCTTGAAGTGTTCTCTGCTTAAGATTAAGTTGTAGTGTGGTGTGACTTAACAACAGAAGAGTAAATATGCTGTCATTTTAATGGACGCTTTGAATAAAAGGTTGGTTTAACTTCAAAGTTTAACATATACGTGTGGTATTTGGTAATTCCTAGTGCTTCTTCTATTCCTTATTCATTTTTTCCGTATTCATTTTTTTTCCCATTTGCTGAAATTTCATACATTTAAAAGTTACATTTTTGAAGCATGTTTGGAGCCCAATTCTTTCAGACTTTTTGGCAAATTTTGCAAATTCATTTGAAACCAAAAAAGACCCGATGTGTCGCACAGCCTGAGGCCAGTCAACGGGCAGAGCTTCCTCCCAGAGGTGGGTAGCACTACCTCACACTCACCTTTTCCTACCCTATGGTTTCGAGAGCACAGTTGTGGGAGAGACGTGCAAATTCCCATGCATAGAGCACATATTCCCCTGCAGAACTGCAGCATTACAGCAGCGTTTGGGGAGCTCCCCAGCGGAGGCTGGCTGTCTTTGCCCCCGCTGCATCCTGCCTTCCGCGAGGGCAAGAGGCCCCTTCGGGAGAACCCGACCGCTGCCCCTGGGACCTGTGTTCCTCGGAACGGCCCCACGCGGGAACGGGGAGGGTCTGCGGGAGCGCCAGCCCCGCGCAGCGCCGCCAGGGGGCGCCCCGCCGCGGGGCCGGCGCCTTCCTGCCGCCCGGGCCGTGTCGGGCCGGGCCGTGTCGGGCCAGGCCGGGCCGGGCCGCGGGACGCTGCTTGTGCGGTCGCCCGCGGCCATGAGCAGCGGGTCGGCCGCGGAGGAGCCGTCGGCCGCGGCGACGCCGACGCTGCCCAAGGTGCTCTCGGCGCTTTTCTACGGGAGCTGCTCCTTCCTCATCGTGCTCGTCAACAAGGCGCTGCTGAGCGCCTACAGGTGAGCGCCGGGCCCCGCGCGGAGCGGCCGCCCCGTGCCGCCCGCAGCTGCCCCCGGGCCCCCCATACTTCGGCAAGTTTTCGTCTCGTTTCGCTTTGGTTCTCGCTGCCTGGTCTGCTGCGAGCCGCCGGCAGCCCCCGCCGTGTCCTTGAGGGGCGGGCAGGGAGGCAAGACCTTCCGTAGGGCTGAGCGCTGCGTGCGCACCCGCAGTGCTGCCGGGGCTGCTAGGGATCCGCGGGTGGGAAAAAGTGCGGACACGGCTGCCTAGTGCGGGGGAAAAAGCCTCGATACTTATCTTGTGTAGGTATAAGCACAAGCTAAAGTGCAGGTCGGGCAAAACTTAGCTATAACCAGAAGCTTCGTTTTTCTGCTCCCATTTTTCCTAGTACCTCTGTTTCCTGGAGGTATTTTCGCCACTGGCCTCTCCTAACCCTTCATCAAGTGTTAGGGCTCCAGTGCTCTTGTGTCCTTCCAGCTGCGGACTGGAGCGTTTCTTGCCTGTGCTAGAGCTGTGCCCCCTGTTGTTATCTGTTTTACTTCGGATTCCCAGCGTGTAAGTTCATGTGTGACCACCCAAGAGGACGTGGTTCAGCAGGATGCGCCCTGGTTCCTGGAAGGCAACAGCAGTTCTCTTTAGGGAGCTTCTTGGTGCCTAAAGCTTTTGGTCGGAGATGCTCTGAACTCTGCTGGTTATCCATACTGAATAATCTCCCTACGTACGAAGAGAATCAGCACTTACTGCCACAGCTTTATTCTTGTTTTAACTGGAGCGGGGCTTGGGGGAGAGATAAGGCATCCTGGAGGCACTCGCTGTGTCCTGCTTAATCTTCTGCTTTCTTAACATTGAAGCATCCTGCTCACAGCAGAAGCTCACTGGAACGGTGAGCAGGTGTTTAGCCTTTCTAGGAGGCAGTAAGTGTTTCTACAGCATTTACACGGGCACTCTTCCTCTGTGGAAACATGCTGCTAAGCTTGCTCGGCCGGGAAGATAAGCTTCCAAGTGAAGACAAGTGCAAGAGATTTAATCGACTGCACAGTTTTAGGGTATTTTGTGTATGTGAGGCCTCTCAAAAAAAATACACTTTCTGACAGTTCTCTAAGTATGAAACCTTTACTTATAAATATATGAAAAGCAACTGACTCTCTAAACTTGGTGAACAGTGTGTGTGCTGTATTATTTAGATGTGGCTTGCATCTTGCTGCAGCTAGGACTCCAAGAAGTGCTGCAGTTTCTCAGCTTTTTTGAAATTCTAGCCAGTCATCCACATGTCCAGCTGGGCATGTTGGTGCTAATTTTGAACTTTTTGTTTTGTTTAACTCTGATTTAAGTGTGCATTTATGTTTTTCAGCTTTCCATCACCAATATTTCTTGGAATTGGACAGGTACGTTGCCAAAGAATGCATGCTAAGCTTATTGATCATGTTGCAAATTATCATTTAGCACAAAGATATATTTTAGAAGGATAAATCCCTGTATATATTCCACTGCTGCTCTTACGAATTAATCACACTGTAAGGAAGAGTGATTTGTTTTGGGGAGATGGAGGAAACTTAAAGTCAAAACTGTTGCCTAGGAAAAACCGTGTAAAGGACTGGAAACGCTACTAGTCTTTGCAGAATTCAGTACTTGAGAAGGTGATCCTTCAACTGGACCTGTGCCTGGGAGTGCGCAGGTCCTGGGAGAGGCCTTGAGCATATATGAAATGTACGAAGAGACAGTGCGTCTGCATGTAGGAAACCTGCCTACGTAGTTCCACCTTTCTCCATGCCTCTGCATTTTCCCGTTACGACTGCTGTGCGGTTTTGGTTCTTTCTTGCCTGTTTGTAAGCAATTTACAGTGCTGCAACAGGAGCAGGACCTTTGTTGGTGGGCATCACTGTAAAACAAAGGTGTAAACATTTGTGTTAAACATTTATGATGAACATTGTGCATGGTCCATTAAGGAAAAAGAACGTATGACTAGGAAAGCTCCAGCCTCAAACAAAGTGTTTAGACAACCACATGTAAAAGAAAAGACTTGTTTTCTACCAAGGTGATGAGGTAATAAGCAGGGAGAAGGAGAAGGAGAAAAGTGGCTACTGCAGTTCTGATAATTCTGTTATGTGGTGTTGAAGGGAATAAAGTGTCCTGTCCTTGCTGTGAGAAGAGGAGAGAAAGTGGGTTTGGTATGTCTGGGTGTACTTAGGATGATTCAGGGAACCACACATCCTTTGGGGAAGGCAGGGTGGAAAATACGGTAATACTTCATACTGAGAGTGGTGATACCTCCTTTGTTTCTTTGTGGAGCCTAAGGCTCCACGACACTTCCGTGCTTTTTCACCGACCCATCCCAGATTTCCTTAAACAAGCATGTGAGATGATTTAATCACTACATATAGTCTCTAGAGCACTGTTTTACCTCCTCTCTGCAGATTTACGATTACTGTCTTTTTATACAAGGAAAATGTAACTTTTTTTTTCCTCCTCATGGCCAACATTAAATTCTGGTGGCATGTATTTGCTCAGGTGCTCTCTTTCATTGTGATTTAATTTTTATTTTTACTTTTTTTTTTCCCCACTTACCAACATGCAGATGCATGCCTGATCCCTTCTCACGTTACCAGAAAAGTCAGGAGAGTCTTTCAACAGCCCTGACATAGCACTCTGCATGAAAATAGCGAGATTATTATGGGGTTGGTTCCTGCTTCCTTTTCTCAGCTGCTTAGTGTGTTGTTTCACAAAGTCCCACATATTTTCTGAAGCTGGTCTAACATGTCATACTTATATAACACTTTCAAATAACAGTCAAAATTAGTAAGATGAAGAGATTATCCATGTTTATTTGTTGCATGCTGTGTCATTCTTTGGAATGTGTGATGTCTAGTGTTTGTCAGACGTATATAATGGTTTTGTCTTTGAAGCAATTCTCTCACATATCATGTATATATTAGGAATTTGCTCTTACTTTTTGTTGTTGTTGTTTTGTTTTAGATGGCAGCCACCATACTTATCTTGTATGTGTCAAAATTAAACAAGATTATTCATTTCCCTGATTTTGACAAAAGTATACCTGTGAAGGTAAGGGTTACATAGGTCTTCTTGTTAATAAGAAAATGTTAACTCTTCTGACAATGTTCTTTCTGCAGGCCTTTAACTTTGTTTTTCTGATGGTAGCAGGATATAAAAGAAAAACTACATATTTTTGAGCTTCTTTATCGAATATGATTGTCTGTATCTTTGTTTTATTTCCCTACTGGACTGAAGCATTCTCATCTCACTGTGATATTCTTGCTCTCTGTCTGTAGAGAATTCTAGACTACTTAGTTTTGTAGTGCATTGAAAAAGATGCCTTAGAGACTGTATCTTCACACAGCAGGATGAATCTTTTTAGATAGGTGCAGTGTTTTTCAGCATTTGTACAGCTTTCTGTGGGGCTGATGAGAGATCTGTGTTTAAGAGAGAATTTTGATCACATTTGCAGGATGAAAAGTGGTGCTGCTCGGAAATGTGAATAGCGTTGGTGGAAAGAAAACAATAGAAAAATAATAAATCACTGACTAAAGTCCCAAGCAGCGCTTGACTCAAAGGTACTATTTCAGCTCCATAGAATGGTCTAAAATAATGCCTACTGCAAACACCATAGGTAGGGGCTACCTGTATTTTATAGAGGGAAACATGTATATTGTGTGGACATGACTACATGCAAGGACACCCAAGCCAAAGTCGGCATTTTAGTATATTAGATGTTTTATGATGCATGCAGGAAGAAACAGCCCTTGCTGCTAAGCACGTATGGTCTAACTGGTCAGGACTGAAAGTGCAGGGGAGAATCTTTCAATATCTCAGACTGGGGATGGGTCTGAACAGACCACAGCCCTGACCCTGTCCGTAATGGGGTTTGCATCCCTGTGCCTTGTTGCTGAAGGTTTGCTCTGGGGCATATGCTGCTGCAGGGTGCTGGCCAGTGCTTCCCTCCAGGGTATCAGGGAGTTAGTTTCCAGCTCTGCTGCAGAGCTCAGGTCTCTCAGCATTGCAGGCCACAGCCTTCACTGCACAGTTAATTTTTTTTGCTCTTGGCGTGAGTCCTACTGTGAGAAAGTCACAACATAGGTGCCTGATTTGATAATGCTCTATGTTTCCATAGCATGCTGAAATTCCTGGACTGTCTGCTTTTACTAATCTTACAGGAATACCTAGTTATCAAATATAAACATGGAGAATTCTGATTTTTTTTTTCCTTAGTATGAATGAGAAAGTTGTCCCAGCTGGTAGTTTTGAATTCCGTATAAAATTTAGCCTAAGCTCACACATCCTCCCTCATCCTGTTACACTTCCTACTGGAGTCTTCACCCTAACTGGAATACAAAGGCATTACAAAATGTGACTCTTGGTTTCTTCTTTTTTTCTTTTTTTTTAATCTATCCTTTGGAAGACTTTGCGGGTTATGCTGGGAGCAGTCAGCACTGCAGTGTTCAGCAGTTGCATATGCAGCTAGTCACAGTGAGTCAGCTGTGCCGATCTTTGATTTCTTCACTCTGTAAAGCAAAACACGCCTTCGCTGTAATGAGTAACTCCAGTGCCCTGCCCTCACTGGGGTTAAGGTTATCCCTTTTGACTCTCAGGTTGATCTATGGCCTCAGTGATTTCAGGTGGAGTTTTGAAATGCCAAAGTGCTTGTTTTAGTGAGAAAGCTTTGGAGTTGTTCACTCTTTTTACATAGATGTTTCACTGATCTCTGAGGTTTTGCTAGAGGAAGGAATTGTAACTTTGCTTTTATAACAGACAATATTTAGTGGGAAGAGAATGTAGTATCAGTTCTGTTTTCATCCTATACATGAATACTGTTTTAGTCTGCAGAAGAGGTAGCATGTTACTATGTCATGGTAATCCCGTGTTTTCAGGCTGCGTATTTGTCACTGTTCCTTCACCGTCTCGTGGCTGTGAGGGAAGGCACAGGTTCCTCGGGAAGGCAGAACGCTCCCCGCTCCTCGCGGCGCCTCGTGGCTGTGAGGGAAGGCACATGTTCCTCGGGAAGGCAGAACGCTCCCCGCTCCTCGTGGCGCGGAGCCTCGTGGCTGTGAGGGAAGGCACAGGTTCCTCGGGAAGGCAGAACGCTCCCCGCTCCTCGTGGCGCGGAGCCTCGTGGCTGTGAGGGAAGGCACAGGTTCCTCGGGAAGGCAGAACGCTCCCCGCTCCTCGTGGCGCGGAGCCTCGTGGCTGTGAGGGAAGGCACAGGTTCCTCGGGAAGGCAGAACGCTCCCTGCTCCTCGCGTCGCCTCGTGGCTGTGAGGGAAGGCACAGGTTCCTCGGGAAGGCAGAACGCTCCCCGCTCCTCGCGGCGCGGAGCCTCGTGGCTGTGAGGGAAGGCACAGGTTCCTCGGGAAGGCAGAACACTCCCTGCTCCTCGCGGTGTGTGGCCTCATGGCTGTGAGGGAAGGCACAGGTTCCTCAGGAAGGCAGAACGCTCCCTGCTCCTTGCAGCGCGTCGCCTCGTGGCTGGGAGGGAAGGCGCGGATTCCTCGGGAAGGCAGAACGCTCCCCGCTCCTCGCGGTGTGTGGCCTCGTGGCTGTGAGGGAAGGCACAGGTTCCTTGGGAAGGCAGAACGCTCCCCGCTCCTCGCGGCGCCTCGTGGCTGTGAGGGAAGGCACAGGTTCCTCGGGAAGGCAGAACGCTCCCCGCTCCTCGCGGTGCGTGGCCTCGTGGCTGTGAGGGAAGGCACAGGTTCCTCGGGAAGGCAGAACGCTCCCTGCTCCTCGCGGCGCGTGGCCTCGTGGCTGGGAGGGAAGGCACAGGTTCCTCGGGAAGGCAGAACGCTCCCTGCTCCTCGCAGCGCGTCGGCCGCGCGCGCCCTCTGCCCACGTGTGGCAGTTGAGCGCCGCCGGCTCGGGCGGGAGCGTTTGCGCGCGCCGCCTTTGCCCTGCGCTTGCTGGGGCTGCTTTTAACCTCCCGCGGCTTCCCTGTGGTGGATGTTGGGTACGGATGCGGGACTGTCACTGACTGCTGCCACAGATCCTCGTTCTCGTAGGCATTTCCTTAAGGCTGTGAAATTCTGTTACTACTTAGTGTAGGAGCTAATATACTCCAGTGAAAATGCCATTATGCTGGGAGCTGGGAATGCTAAGATTTTATCTAGTCCTAAATGCTTACCTATCCTGCTAGCTATTTCGGGTAGCCTAATTCATTAGGTAAGCTTAAGGTGATGTGGAGTAGCCAGGGAAGCGTAGCATGCTTTTGAAGCTTATTCATTCTTTTTTCTTACTGTTCTCTTGCTTGTTTTATCACTGTTATTAATACTTCTCTTAATTGTAAATGCAAACATTAGAAAGGTTATTAATTTGAGAGTTACATTAATTAAAATAAAGTGTATATAATCTAAATAGACTCTAAGCCTCATTAGAGGTAAATCACTGTTGTTTCACTGAAATTAATAGTGGTAGGGTCATAAATGGCTGAACAACAAGGACAGAAGCTCATTTTGCACCATACTTGCTTTTTTTGTTGTTGTTTGTTTTTTCTTTTTCTTTTAAGACCTCCCCCTCTTCTTGTTGCTAAAAGTATATCAGATATTACAGGTATCAATTTTTTTCAGAAGTGCCTCAAAACATAGATCTAATTTAGGATGTCCTTTTAATTTTACTACAGTTGTTTCCTCTGCCTCTGATTTATGTTGCGAACCACATAAGTGGATTATCAAGTACCGGCAGACTCAGGTACAGTAAATAGAAGTTATAAGTAGAGTCTCTGGCTTTTACCCTTTTTATTATGGGAGGGAGAATACAAAATAAACACTAAAAAGAAGCATTGCATAACAACTTAAATACATTCATTTCAATGGATGATGTTTGCCGAAACCCCTGACACGGCTGTGAAACTCTTACCTAGACATTTGATCTGTTTACAAGTTGCATGCCTCTCTTGAGGAGGCTGAGCATGGCCTGTACCAGGAGAAAATCAAAGCTTTGCCATCATCTTTTCAAACATCTTCGCTTATCTGAGTCCCCAGCTTTTTGTGGATGATCTAGCCAGAGGGATAAAAACTGTGAGAAAGACTACTTTTTTTTTTTTTTTAAGGAAAAAGAACATGTTAAAGGTTAATGCTGTGATATTGGCACAAGATATTAGGGCCAGTCTGAGCAATGTGATGAGAGGGTAGCAGCACTACCAGGGCAAAGAAACTGCTGATGGGCAGGTGGATAGAGGACCCACCTGTTTGATCAGCTGACCAAATTTTCCTAGGAAGAGGAATGCAGAAGCGTGAGGGTCAAAGTTCAAAGTGTTAGTTTGTTGCACTTTAATTAAACTCTTGTCATAATTTGTGTCATATATTAATGCAATTGCCAATAGTTATCTTATTACAGAAGATTATTTTTTTTCTGGCTGGCCATGCTGTCTAATTTCCAGAGTATCAAATGCAAGCTCAAATTGAGCGTTTTCTCAAATTGATCTGGAAGGTTTTCAACTGCATCGTTTTGAGCAGACCCACAATATGTTGCTCAAATCTAGCTGTTTGTTTGATAGTTGCAGGTGGTCCAACCTTTCATATTCTTTACTTTCTTCTTGTGGATTTATTTTACATTTTCTCAAGTTGAACTTGTTTGCTTTCTATCTAATTTCTAGCATATGTTTACAGAGACAGGTTTATTGCTTGTCCTTTGGCTTTACAACCTTCGTTACTTTGCCCAGGATTTCTGCAGAAAGAGTTGTTTCACTGGGGCAGAAAATACGCTTGTTCCCCCTTTCTGATATAAAGGGACTTCTAAGGTGATAGCCAGTTGTGGTTGCTTTAAAAACTGGGAAATGTCATTCTTTTCAATGATTTGGTTATCTAATCTACCCCTAGTGTCAGATTGACATTTTTATGTATGGTGAGAAGCCGGGAATTTGTTTTGTTTGCTTATTGCTAGAGTAATCTCTTCATCCTGTGCTTAGTTAAATTACATAAGAATTAGAACACATGAATGCCATTAATCTGACCCTATGCTCATTAATCTGACCCTATGCTTGGTGTCTTTTTTTTTTTTTTTTTTCTTTTTCCTTTTTTTAACAGTTTGCCGATGTTTACAGTGCTCAGGAAGTTTACCATTCCACTTACATTACTGCTGGAAATCATCATACTTGGGTGACCTTTTTTTTTATTGTTTTTTCTTTCTATTAGTTACTTTTATTTTAGGTCATATCAAGTTTCATACTTAGTCATCTGATAACCTGATGAGATGTCACAACTTCTACTGTCAGTTAGAGGGGAGCAAAGAAAGTGGCTTTATATTTTGTATAGCTTTTTCTTTGAAGGCACAGATGCATGTGCTTTAGTGAATATGGGAAAAAAATCTGCTTGCTCTCATTTTTGCAAATCAGTCTCTTGACTGCTGCACAGGAGTAAGGTAAGCAGAGCGTGACTCAGGCAGATGGTCTTCTTTTGGGGGTTGTCGTTTGCTGTTTTAAATCTTGGAGTGTGCTGCAAACTCCTTCAAGCAGACAGATCCTTATGTCTCAAGGCAATGATGGTAGCATGGCGGCCTGCTTTTACAGAGCAGCTTTCTGGGTCAAGGTCTTAACACAGGCCAGTTTAATGAAGCAGAATGATATCTGACAGTGTGCTTAGAAAAAAATCTTTAATTATAAATACATCGATTTTTATCTTTTATGAGAAATTAGAATTTTAAAAATATTGCATCTGGATTCATTAGTTTCAGTTGTAATATGGCTTACAAGAACAGCCGTATGAATATGTGATACTTTATGTTACCAGCCTGGTTCTATCCAGATGGCTTGTGCTTGGCTAAAATTAGGTCACAAGGGGAAAAAGAGCTTGCTGAAGCTGAACACAAGCAAGATGAGAGCAACAGTCAGAGAAGAAGCTTTCTGAAAAGCCCCTGTTAGGTTGCCACCCGCTTTTCAAATTGGGGTGTTTGGAAATGCTCCAGGAGCTGTGCTGTATAACATCTTCCCCGGGAACGGACGAGGTAGTAAACCACCCAGAGAAGGGTAGTGGTTTTCCTGTATTTCGGGGTCAGCCATTAATTTAATGTCTGATATGGGTACTAATATAAGGTAGATGGCAATGTATGGGGCTTTATCAGCCCCTCTTCTCAGGGCCAAAGTCTGACTGAGAGAAGGAGACAGAGCTTCTCTTGGCCAGTAACGTCACCTCTGTAGGGCTGTCAAGGCTGGGTCCTTCCACTGAGCACCCTTGATGACCGACTGCACTGAAACTTTTATAAAGCACACTGCCATTTAATCTCCTAATAACAGAAATGTGAACAATTTTCATCTACAGGAAACGATATCCGCCAAGTATTATAGTCAGCGTATTTGCTATCATTCTTGGGGCCTTCATAGCAGCTGGGTAAGGCTTTCATTTGTTTATACTAAGTGTGATGGCAGGAGGGTTTTGGTCTTTGTTAAGGCCCAGGGGGCCCTAAATTGAGTTCGGTTAGCGTGGGTGAAGTTCATTTGGAAAAATCTCTCTACTAGCATCACTAGGTGATACAGGTACACAAAAGGAAAAATCAAATTCCAACTGGAAGCATTGGGGGGCGCATTTTTTTTTCTCCCTAATATTCCATGTTTGCAGAGATAAATGAAGCAAGATAAAACTGTGTGAGAAGTACTGCTTTCCATTCATAATGTCAGTATATTTTAATAATCTTAAAATAAATCCTTTTTCTGGTAAAAAGGGCCATCTTTTAGATTTTAGGTACTGTTTTGAGTTAGACAATGTCTTCTGAAATTTTATCATTTTGAAAAGTTCAAATATGAGATAAGTTCACAGAATACTGATCTGTTAGTCTCTTATGTGTGTGGGCTTTTTAAATCTATTTGAGAATTCCTTAAATGGAAAGATAATTTTATTTTTATATATTTGGCTATGATGTATACTAAGGTAAATAACTCTATCCATTTCATATGATTTGGACAGAGCTCCTTCCTATTAAATAAATCATTCTGTGTCCCTGAGGTAGCTAGTCAAAACAGAAAAGATGACAGCATGTCTGGTCTGACTATGAAAAACAAGTAGTCAGATTTTTATTTCCTACTTTTTTTTGTTAAAAGAAATAGATAAATATATTCAGCAGTAATTGGACGGGTTGTCAGGATTGAAATGTATGAAAATTTTCCTCACCCTATGAGAATTAAACATCTCGTCACTATGCTGAGTTCTGAGAGCTCTCTGACTTTATTTTTTTTGTGTGAGTGGAGAAATGTGAAATACCTTGATATATAAAGGACTGAAGTTCTTGGCATTTGTTTGTCATTTTCTATGATACTGCTGTAGGTAAACAAGGTAGTGCAATGTACTGTCTACTGCTTGCTTATTTACAGTATATTATTTATTTTCAAGGTCTGATCTGTCTTTTAATCTGAAAGGCTACATCTTTGTATTGCTAAATTATATCTTCACAGCAGCAAATGGAGTTTACACAAAGCAGAAAATTGATCCAAAGGTAATTGTGTGTGAAATCAGCATTATGAAAATGTGGTGACAGTGGTTACCTGTTTTATGAATGTACTGCTATAACCTAACAAGTAGGTTTAACTTGCTTTCAGATTTCACTTGATATATGCATCATTAACTTGGGATAGTGAGGGGAGAACTTCTTATGAATGTCTCAGGCTAGCTAATAATGCATTTTTTTTCCTGAATCTTTAGGCAGAGATTATATTGGCTTTAAATTGTTGCTTCTGTTAAAAATATGGATTTATATATCCTCAAAAGAAAAGCAAATTCTGTACCTCTAAGCATGATATATGCTTGAGAAATGCAACTTTTTGACCAGCAATATGCTTTGAGTGAGTTTTATGTAAAAAAAAAGAAATCAACTCTAGGCGAGGAATCGTGACCCCACATGCTGACTCAAGTTTGAGTCAGCAAATGTTAATACCAATGTAACCACAAGATGCCTTTGGATATCTAAAAGCAAATCTACACCATACACTGATATGCCAAAGAGGCAGATACCTTGACCCGTTACAATTTAAATAGATGTTCAACAGGCTGCTTTTCAAATACAATGCCAAAAGAGCAGAGCAAGCTGTTGCAAAGAGCAGTGTTGGACTGAGGTTTTGCCAGTGACCTTTATAGGGTCAGTCTTACAGTGAAATATATATCTTGTAATATGCTCAGAATCACACTGAATCCAGGCTCTGCATTTTGCTTTATGCGCGATGCTGAATGGCCCCATAGCTTTCTGTAAAATGTAGGCTTTCATTGTAAAGGATAAGCTAAGCTCCAGGGATCAGTAAAAGAGCATGGCTGAATCTGGAGGAAGGAGAAGCCTGCTGTTGTATCCCCCTCATCCTCTTCTGCCTTCGAGCCAGTTAACCAGCAGAGTGTAAAGAGTCCTTTGAGCTGCTTAAAGTGTCATCAGGTACTGGTGGCTCCGGGTGCTCTGGGAAGCAGGCTTGGTTCCTCTTCCTGCTGCATGGTCTCGGGGAGTGCCCCTTCTACTCTGCTGGATGTGAGGAATTGGGACCAGGGAACCTCTTGGCTCTGCTGCGCTTTAGCATGGATTAGGTCCGCACTGGTGCCTGGGAAGGTTTCTGACCAGATGCTGCTGTTGAGGAGCTATTGAAAACAGCAGAGCAGTAGTAACTGGCCGAGCAAGCAGGCAAAGTGACTGGGAAGGAAGCTCGGCTGGGTGCCGAGCGCTGAACACTGTTGTTGCGCGCTCGTCCTGCAGGTCGTAGCTGTGCGTTGTGTTTTGCCTGCTGGCTGGCAAAAATGCCAGGACTGCCAGAGCAGCGCTTAGTCTGTTGCACTCAGAAGGCTCGTATTTCCAAACACTCTTTCCTTTTTTACAGGAGTTGGGAAAATACGGCGTCCTTTTCTATAATGCTTGTTTTATGGTGGTTCCAACATTTATCATTAGTTTTTCTACTGGAGACTTTCAACAGGTAAGGAGCAATATGCAGTATCTCAGGTTGACGCTGCTGTTTTCTTGACTTTGTTGGTTTCTGTTTAAGAGGTGTCCCTTCAGAGAAAAAAAACCTTTAATTATTCTCTATAAAGAGAAGCTGAGGCTGTGCCATGAGATTTGCCACACGCTCCAAAAGGCGGCTGCAGAAAACAGGCAGATGCAGTCCTTGCTTGTTCTGATAGACAAAAGAGGTTTCAGCTTAGTCTGGTCTAGGCTGGAACCTCCGTTTCATGTCCTAAAGAACTACCACGTGACCCTCCATAGGTAATCATAATACAGTGCATATGCTACTGCTAGTAGCAAGTTCTGTCAGATAAAGTACCAGACAAGGAGATCCGTGTTATTTTGCTGGCCCTTCACAGCCTTACTGGTTTACCTTTTGCTTATAATCTGAAGTGATGTTAATGATTTTTGTTATTCCTTTGAAGTACTTTATATTTGATGGTGACAATCACTGCAGAACTTGTAGGTCTAATAAATCATTCCACTGCCCTTTGCTGTGTGGTGTTGTGCCCTTAATTCACATGGTGCTTTGTTGTTTTGTTCTTAAAAGACTATTTTACCTGGAAAAAAAGTCAGTCCCTGAAAAAAAATGTGTTTTTTATTTGTGGGAAATGGCTTTCTTTGACATCAGTCCAATGTGTGCTTGTGCCAGCTTAGGACAATGCAGCTGGTGCCCTGTTAGGACTCAGTGTAGGCCAATTTTACATGGTTGTAAGATTTCAACTGCTTTCCCATCAAACAGGTTTTTTTCTCATTTTGGGAACTCTGGACAAGGAAGTTTACTTTGTTGCCAGGTGGGGAAAAAAATAAAGATTGCTTTCTGCCCACTCATTGATTTGACATGAACAATTTAATGCTCAATTACTTGAAAGAACAAACAAATATCAAAGAAATGCATGATGCCTGTTGTGTACATGTATTGGCTGGTAAAAAAGGAAAGAATAGAAAAATGCTGATAAATAGTAAACAAATAGTTTTAGATAACGTCTGCAGTTAGCAGATTTTCAGGCCATAGGCACTGGCATGCTTCCAGCCTAGGAGAGCTTTGCATTAAATCCGTCTGAGACAATGCGCAGCATATCCCAGCCAAAAATACTGGTCTCCTGCGTGTGGCAGGCAGATTGTGTCTGCTCCTTCAGCTGGCTGGGGAGCAGCAGGTACCACCAGCTGGCTGGTGGCAAGGGCAGGGAACCTGGGGTCATGGAAGAGAAACGAAGCCCCACAGTATCTGTCTGTCTCTGTCTAACACTCGGCAGTTTGTCAGTGCACTTCCAGCAACGTGAGCAGGTCAGGGCTGCCCAGAGTAGCTCAGATCTCATAGCTCAGGTGCTACACATGGACCAACAGCCTTAACACTAATCTGATTCTCAGGTAATTTTTTAGCCTCCTCTGAGCTTCGTATTCATACAGGTGACCTAAACTAAGCAGGTTAATATCAAATATATTTTTATTTGCTTTTTCGTTCTTTTCAAATCCTGTTTGTAGTATATTATTAATTACAGCATTAATTATATCTCCATCAATAAATTAAAAACCCAGATCCTGTAAAAAAAAAAAAAACATACTTTTATTCATTGCTTGTAGTGATTATGCCTAAGAATTTAAATATGTGTCTGGGTATCATGGGTGCTGTTATCCGGTTGTTCATAAAGTTAGATGCATCAAACTGCTTTTAGGAGTAATATTGGGCTCTAGCCTCTTTTGTAATTTTGCACACTTTGGCTTTAACTATATGTTTTTTGTGTAGTGTATAATCCTTTCTATCGCTTTTTAACAGGCAACAGATTTCCAACACTGGACAAATTTTTTGTTCGTCTTTCAATTTCTTCTTTCCTGTTTTTTGGGGTAAGACATGAAATAATCAAGTAAGAAGTTTTAATGAATGTATTTCAAATCTCAATTGTAAGACATATCAAGAAGCTCTGTGGGAATTCAAAGGAGATATATTTCTCTGCCATGCTACTGCCTTGTCTTTTAATCATTTCTAGTAATGTAAGTAACTAACTATACAGTTCCCATACATTTCCAATCTGTGTGGTCATCACAACTACAGTAGTCAGCAACATGATATTTAGCGACTTCTGTGCTGAATATGCCTGTCTTTGCTCTGCCTGTTCCTTTGCAATTCAAAGAGTGTAAGTCTGTTATGTTAGTGTGGGAGCTGTTTCAATGTATTTGGTATTTAAAGTACCTGGAAAAGTATGAGGAACATAAGTGATGAGAAAGAAAAAAAAAAAAAAAACTTTATTACTGTTGGCACTACAGTACCAAAAGAAAAATAGAATAGTGAATTGGTTCTTATTCTATTCTCTTTCACACATCATCAACCAAGACTTCAAGTACGAATATTTCTATTGCTGGTAGTGATTAAAGATGGGCAGAGAATACTGATAACTCTCTGCTAGAGCTCCAGCGATATATAGAAAGACTTCTATTTTATGCTGTATTTTGAATAGCCTGTATATGCGTACCATTGCCTTGAAATACAGGTCCACAATATCTTTTTTAGGGTTTGGAACAGGTAGGGTGGAACTAGTAAAACAGTGATCCTGAAAGAATGTTAATTTCAGAGTTCAGCAAAACTTGTTAGTTGCTATGGGAGAAACATGGAAAAATTTGTTGCTTTACTTTAGGTTTCTCCTGATGTATTCTACTGTCCTATGCAGCCATTACAATTCTGCACTTACAACAACAGTGGTTGGTGCCATCAAGGTAAGTTCAGTGCTCCCTTCTCCTTTTTCTGCTCTGTAAATTGGCAAGAAAAAGCATTGCCTCGGCAAGCAGCCTGATTATATTTTGAGCCTCGTTTTTGTAAACTCAAAAATGGGGCTAATCCCATGACACTGCTCCTGATATAGCTTCATTTTGCATTATGGAGATCTACACTACGAAAGGATCTTCTCACTGAAACCCAGGTGTACTCTAGAAAGAAATGTGATTGCTTGTTTGTTTGTTTATTTGTGTTTTCCCTTTCCATACAGGAAACACTTGAGCAAGTTTAGTTAAGACTTATACCTTAAATCACATTTGTCTTTAATATGACCTGTTACTGTTCTTTAACAAGTTACTGTCAGTTGAGTTAACCTAAGCAATCTGCACGTCGATGCAGATTAACTGTCTTTCACTAGGGTTGGAACTTATTTTAATTGCTGCTGATCAGGAGGGCATTAATCGATTACAAAATAATGGCTAACCTGTAGCAGGTAACTGGTAACTTGCTTCTTGCTCTGTGTGGGAACTGGCATACTAGCCTAATGGACTATTTTACTTTATATGAATTCTGGTAAACTTGATTTCTGTTCAAAACAAGCTTCTATTCAAAATTGAAGCTGTTGCCTTCATAGTCTGTTTTCTGTAACCCAGTGTAAAATTAAAGCAGTGTATCTTAACTTTTCATTGAGGAGACCAGCGCTTCCAAGCTAGGAGAATCACTGACTGCACAAGCACATTTTGGTAGGCCAGTGTGGGGAGAAGCACAGAGTTGTAAGCTAGAGGGATTTTACTAAAACATCTATCTTTTGTTGCTGTGAATGCAGACAGTTGTGTCACCGAACTAGATCAAACGTAGGCTTAAGAATCCTCAGGGTGCTCACTTGCAGAGATGACAAAAAAACATGGCAAAACCTGCAAAAGTAACATGTCATTTTTTTTTTCACCTTTAGCAGGCTAGTAAAACTGATTTAGTAGCCTTTCTTCTGTAACCCTAAAGGTGTTGTTCTTTTAGATTTTGGTTATCTGCATTGAACCATTAAAAGAGAGCAATGCTGTTACTACTTTTTCTCAACAATAATTACTTTTTGAGAAGTTCTGGATTTCTTTGAAGTTGAGAAGCACTTCATGACTCACTAGTCCCCAAAGAAATTATGTCATTGGCTGTACTAGCTGCTAAAACATATGAAGTCAACAAAGTGTTGGTAAAATGAGCATGCAGTTCCATAGCTTTCAGTCTGTCTATAGGGGGCATTTTTCATTTTTTGAAACTTGATGGCAGAGAGGTGTTTTTTTTTTCCTTTTTTTTTTTTTTTTAAAAAAAAGGACTTTGACTCAAAATTGCCAGCAGTGAAGTTGAGCCAAGTGCTTTCACTGCACTTTTAGGCAGAAAAACAAGGATGTAACCCTTTTAAAGAAGTAATAAAGAGCTTTTGTTGCAACTTTACAACACAACCTTTTATGCCTGGAGAAACCAAAGCTTGCTCTTAGGAAATGGGATTTGAAATGAGTTTTCCAAAATCTTGAAAAGAAATGCATTTTCAGAAGGTGGCCTTAATTCCATTTTTGCTGAATGCCAAATAGTTAATTTTCTTCTTTGTTTCTTCCAAAGTAATTCTCAGTTTATTGCTCATGTTTAGAAAACATGCTGATTTTATCTTGCTGTTGTGTTACCCATAAAGTTGAAGTGCCATGAAACTGATTCAAACACTTAACTCTAGAGAGGCCAGCAAATGAGTATAGCTATTTGCTTAGAAAAGTGAATTAATTAGTATCATTTATATTCTTGGAGGAGAAAACTGACTTTAACCTCCTGATTTTTTGCTATCTTTGCAGAATATATCCGTTGCTTACATTGGAATGTTGGTTGGTGGAGATTACATATTCTCCGTGTTGAACTTTATAGGGCTTAATATTTGGTGAGTGGAACTTGAACTTGGTCTTTATTTGTTAAAGTTGGAGATTTCTGTTATCTGTTGTTTAATTTTGCCCATTTGGCTGTTGCAGTTTTGAAACTCTTGGCCTGAGGAAGCGCTTTTTACTGCCTCAGGATGTAAAATTCAGTACGATTAGTTACGCTTTTCTTGTCTCTTTACATGTATTGAGTGTTATCATGGTTAGAATCTTAACTGTGAAATTATGCCTGTGGATTTAGTACTGGGGGTTGTGAGTTCATCCTTTTCTTTTCCCTCTCTTTCCCCCCCCACCCCCCCCTTTTTTTTTTCTCCTATTGGTGGTGTATCTGTTTAGCTTTGAACCCAGTGGCTTCCAAGGAAAAGCCAAATTGTGTAGAAAGTGATTCAATGAATTATGCTCTACCATACAAGCTATTATTTCTGAACTGTTATTATTTAGTGTTTGGATGAACTATTGAATCTGCTCGTATGAATCCATTGGAGCAACTGATTGTTGATTGCTGTGTACTCAGGGCTACCTTCTCAGATTGCTGACAGCTACACAGCTCTAAGATGCTCTAGTTTAATCTGGCTGGCATTCTTTGATCCCTTGGAAGGAAAGTTAAGTACTCATAAAATCTGACATCTGTGTTAATTCTCTTTTCTCTAGTATGGCAGGAGGACTGAGATACTCGTTTTTAACATTAAGAGGAAACAGCAAGCCTAAGCAACCTGGAGATGAAGAGAGTGCACATCTTGGGTCAAAGAGTTAGCAAAAATTCCTGCCTTGAGAAAGATTGAAGATACAAGTTTATTTAGTGCTGCTGAGAACTTAAACAAGGGTATGCTGGAACGTATTTGAAGCAAGAAAAAAAGAAAGTCTACCTCATTTACCATAGATCTGAACACATTTCATCAGTTCAGAAATATTCTTGCACACTGTGGTGTTTTGCTTTGTTTTATTTTTAACATACAGAGAAGTTTATTTTTAGTTATTTTGACACCACAAACTAATTTACAGGGAGGAATCCCATGAGCAATTCTCAGTTGTGAATTTCTTTATTCATCTAGACTTTGGAGCTATTTATACTGAACAAAATAGTCCTTTTTCAGTTCCCATCAGTACCCTCTGAGGCAGAACTCTGTGAAGATCATGAGGCTTGGTTTGTCACTGCCTTATATCGTATGTGGTCTTTTTGGTCAGTGAAGAAATGAAAGTCACTGGTGATCAGAATGATTTCACATAGACATTTGCCCATGTGTGAGTGACAGGGGAATGCATATATCCAAGAGGAACTGTACCGGAGATTGTTCCTGGTGTATGTTTTGATAATCTGAGGGTAAAACTACCCTGATCTTCTGCTGCAGTTGTCACTTTCTTACAAGTGGCTCCTTATAATTTTGTTGTGGAACAAAAGGAAGAAAGAGACTGAAAAGGGCTTTTTTTTTTTTCTGGTCTGAGCCATATGGGTAGTTTGGAGAGGCAACAAAGGTAAATTTATTTCTGGTCAGGTACACTCACCTTTTGATATCAGTCCCTTCCTCTTACCTTTTTTATAATTAGTTTTTTAACACTGCACAGAAGTGATAACACAATGTGCAGATTGAGAGAGGGGAAGTGACTGATGTGTGGAGGACTGACTGAGTGTTGTGTTTAGCTGTGAGGAAAAAGGGCCAATGTCCTGTTGTGCCTTATTTGTGCGGTGAAAGCCGTTCTGGCACGTTTTTTATGAGCTAAATTCAGAACAGGGAGTCATTACAAGACCAGTGGGTTGCTGCAATGGGCAAGGCTAATCTCATGGTTATTTAAAAAAAAAAAATCTCATGGGCCAAATTATTTTGGGAGACAATAGTGGCGCTGCACTTTATTTTTTTCGCTGCAAATACAGCTGACTGATACATACCTGCATCACTGAGGATAAAGCATTGATCTTTGAAAGCACCTTATAAACACTGCATTGCTGGAGGAGTAACTGATCTTGATGAAGCTTTTTATTCCAGGCAGATATGAGCCAAGATTTTTTTAATAAGAAATGAAAAGAAGAAAGATTTTGAACGACTTTGACATGGAACTGGATGTGTGTCATGACTTTTTCTGTCTGAGTAGGGTTAAAGCACAGCAAAACCTAAAAAGTGTTTTTCAGTGTGTAATGTGTGAATGGCCAGACTGGATTAACCAACAAACAAGTGTGAGTGAATAAATCATACCAGAGGCTTTGGTGGAATAACCAGTTTTCAGCAGTTTTAAGTTCTTTAGTTTCTTGGCATCTTGTGGCAATGATTTCACAGTACAATCAGGTATGCAAAAAATATCTCGTATAGTAATGCTGCATTTCCTTCTCTTATTTAGCACTCTTAAAAGCATTGCTTTCTTTATTTGATACTAAGAAAGGACAGAAGTTCCTGTCCTACTTAAGTATTTCATGCCTCCTCCTATTCATCTCATTTCTAAAATCTACATAGTTTGTAAAACCCTGTAAAATGAAACCACTGTGTTTGAAAAGTGCTAGGAGCTACCTTCTTTAAACAGGATATTCCACAGTTTATCTCTACTAGAATAATTTTATAGGCATACATCGATTCAGGTAAACGTCTTCATATTGAGAAGACGCAGAAGTCCGTATGTGCTTCAGTATATTCCCTGATACAAAACATTTAAGAACTCTGGAAAAATAGGTGCAGCTGAATCATGGTGCTCAAACACTGCGTATGTCTCATGCTTTTAGAAACATTTCCTCTTCTGGAACTTAATTCTGAAATCTTAGACTTGGGGAGATAATATAGCTCTGCTCATTACCTGATATAAAGTAAAAACATCAAACCTATTTGCTTGCTTGTGATATGCATTTAAGCCAGTGATCATCAGTTTCTATTTAGAATTGACATTAGTTCATGTTAGTGGACTCTTGCACTGATTTTGATGCATCTGGATCCAACTCTGTAATAGCAATATCCTGATGTTTCTGTAACCATATCACTGTAACCGTATTATGTTTCTTTACTATTTTTACAAGTTGTATTCCTTAAGGAAAAAAGATTTGGGGGTTGATTCTGTTTTCTACCACTAGAAGTCAGTGCTCTAAAAGGAACGACTGGATTCTGCTGGACTGCCCGTGGATGTGAGTGGCAAAAGGAGGAATGATTGTAGATTGTTAGAAGTGGAAGATCCTAGAAATGGAAACAGAAGTCTGGATTTTCCAGTCGCCCAGAGCTGGATAAGAGATGTAATTAAAAAGAACAAAAAGAAGTTCTGAGGGAGATGGGAGGGTGAGGGTCAGTAGAATCATAGAATGCTTAAGGTTGGAAGGGACCTCTAGAGGTTATCTAGTCCAACCCCCCTGCACACACAGGGTCACCTAGAGCACGTGGCACAGGACTGCGTCCAAGTGGGTTTTGAAGATCTCCAGAGAAGGAGACTCCACAAGCTCTCTGGGCAGCCTGTTCCAGTGCTCTGTCACCCTCACTGTTAAGAAATTTTTCCTTAAGTTCCTGTGGAAGTTTTGGTGTTTCAGTTTGTGGCCATTACCTCTAGTTCTGTCAGTGGCCACCACTGAAAAGAGGCCAGCACCATCCTCCTCACTGCCTCCCTTGAAGTACTTACAGACACTGATCAGATCCCCTCTCAGTCTTCTCTTCTCCAGGCCCAGCTCCCTCAGCCTCTCCTCATAGGGCAGATGTTCCAGGCCCCTGATCATCCTTGCAGCCCTGCGCTGGACTCTCTCCAGCAGCTCCACATCCTTCTTGTACTGTGGGGTCCAGAACTGGACACAATACTCCAGATGCGGCCTCACCAGGGCTGAGTAGAGGGGCAGGATCACCTCCCTCGACCTGCTGGAGACGCTCTTCTTAATGCACTCCAAGATCCCATTGGCCTTCTTGGCCAGGAGGGCACACTGCTGCCTCATGGTCAACTTGTCGCCACCATGACACCCAGGTCTTTCTCTGCAGAGCTGCCCTCCAGAAGGTCGGTCCCAGCCTGTACTGGTGTCTGGGGTTATTCCTCCCCAGGTGCAGGACCTTGCACTTGGTCTTGTTGAATTGCATGAGGTTTTTCACCGCCCAGTTGTCCAGTCTGTCCAGGTCCCTCTGAATGGCAGCGCAGCCCTCTGGGGTATCGGCTGCTCCTCCCAGTTTGGTATCATCAGCAAACTTGCTGAGGGAGCACTCTGTGCCTTCATCCAGGTCATTGATGAATAAATTGAACAGGACTGGACCAAGGACTGACCCCTGGGGGACCCCCACTAGGTACAGGCCTCCAGCTAGACTCTGCACCACTGATCACCACCCTCTGAGCTCTGCCATCCAGCCAATTCCTAATCCACCTCACTGTGCACTCATCTATCCCACACTTCCGGAGCTTGCCCAGGAGGACGTTGTGAGGGATGGTGTCAAAAGCCTTGGTGAAGTTGAGATAGACGACATCCGCTGCTCTCGTCTCATCTATCCAGCTGGTCATTCCATCATAGAAGGCTATCAGGTTAGTTAAGCAAGATTTCCCCTTGGTGAATCCATGCTGACTACTCTTGAGCACCTTCTTGTCCTCCATGTGCCTGGAGACAACGGCCAGTATGAGCCGTTCCATCACTTTTCCGGGGACGGAGGTGAGGCTCACTGGCCTGTAGTTGCCTGGGTCCTCCTCGCCTATTTTGAAGACTGGCGTGACATTGGCTCTCTTCTGGTCCTCTGGCACCTCCCCCTTCTCCAGGATCTTTCAAAGATGATGGAGAGCAGCTTAGCTATGACATCCACCAGCTCCCGCAGCACTCTGGGGTGCATCCCATCAGGGCCCATGGATTTGTGGGTATCGAGTTCCCTTGGGTGCTCTCTGACCCAATCTTCTGACCCAGGGCAAGTCTTCCTCTCTCCAGGCTTCTTCTCTTGTCCCTAGGGCCTGGGACTCTAAAGGGCTGCCCTTGGTAAACACCGAAGCAAAGAAGGCATTGAGCAACTCTGCTTTTTCTGTGTTATTCGTAACCAGGGTGCCCATCCCGTTCACCAGCGGACCCACGTTTTCCCTGATCTTCCTTTTGCTGTTAATATATTTGAAGTTTTTCTTGTTATTTTTAACATCCCCTACCAGATTGCGTTCCAAACGCGCCTTAGCTTTCCTTGTCGCATCTCTGCATTCCCTGACTATGTTCCTGTACTTCTCCCATGGGACCTGTCCTTTTTTCCACATTCTGTATACCGCTGCCTTCTGCTTGAGCATTGCCACAAGCTCCTTGCTCACCTACGCAGGTCTCCTGCGCCCTGTGCCTGACTTCTTACACACAGGGATGCACTGTTGCTGCGTGTGGAGGAAGTGCCACTTGAAAACTAACCAGCTCTCTTGGGCCCCTCTACCTTCTAGAGCTCTAATCCATTGGATTCTTCCGAGGAGCTCTCTGAAGAGGCCAAAGTTGGACCTCCTGAAGTCCATGGTTGTAAGGCTACTTACAGCCCTGCCTCCTCCTCGTTGGATCCTGGACTCCACCAACTCATGGTCACTGAAGCCGAAGCTATCCCTCACCTTCTCGTCTCCTACAAGTCCCTCTCTATTTGTTAGCATGACGTCCAGTAGCCCACCTCACCTTGTCAGCTCCTCTACTACCTGCATCAAAAAGGTATAATCAACGCTCTGCAGGAACCTCCAGGACTGTTTGTGCCTGGCTGTCTTGTCCTTCCAGTTGATGTCGAGGTAGTTGAAGTCCCCCATGAGGACCAGAGCCTGTGATCTTGAAGGGAAGGGCTCTGGGGCGGACGCTCGTGCCAGAGCTCCTTGTCTAGAGGCCAACAACAGTGGCCAAAGCTGCTGAACGCGAAAACACCAACAGCAAGAGGCCGCCCCAGTGCTGACCCCCGCGCGGGCAGCGCTGAGCTCCAGCCAGAGGTGGGACAGGGCTGGCAGGAATTCAAAAGCCGCCCCCAGGGAGCGTGAGTGACCAGAGGGCGTGCAGGGAATCTCCTCCCAGGTGTGGGAAAGAATCCTTTCCACAGACTCTTCCAGCAGCAGGAGATCAGGTGAAGCCATGGTCTGCGCTCAGCAGAGAGCTTCCACCAGGAAGTCTGTGGCGACACAGACTGAACGGCCACAGAAACATGGAGCAGTCCAGGTGTCTGGCTGCAGGGAATGCCTGAGCCTCTCCATGTTACCAAGGAGTAGTGAAAACATCACCCGCCTTAGGTGTGAGCAGGTGGGCGACCTGCTCAGCCTGGTGGTGGAGCTGAAGGAGGAGGTAGAAAGGCTGAGGGCCATGAGGGAATGTGAAATAGACTGGTGGAGCTGCATTCTTCAGTCTTCCCAGGAAAGCCACTCAGAGAAGCCCCCAATTCAGTCTGTAAATCCAGTACCCTCTTGCCATAGGG
The DNA here is from genome assembly GCF_059628265.1 of Tinamus guttatus. Lineage (NCBI taxonomy): Eukaryota > Metazoa > Chordata > Aves > Tinamiformes > Tinamidae > Tinamus > Tinamus guttatus. The sequence goes on from NW_028288953.1 coordinate 652,984, forward strand.
CAGAGGGGACAGAATTAACAGCATCAAGAGACGATCAACAGTGGAAACAGGTCCCTACTCGAGGTGGCAGGAGAACCCTTCCACAGCCCACCTCACCTCCACCAGTGACCACGTCCAACAGGTACGAGGCCCTGGAACTTGGGGATCAGACAGAGGAGGTCAGGAACCAAGGCCCATCTCAGGGGCTGTATGCAGAGAGGCAGTCAGGTCCACGCCCTGAGGCTGCTCCCCGTAAGGAGAAAAGGAGCACCCAGAAGAAGTGGCAGGTGATCCTGCTGCATGAATCACTGCTGCAGGCCATGGAGGCACCGATATGTAGACCGGACCCCTTATCCAGAGAGGTCTGCTGCTTGCCAGGGGCTCGAATAAGGGATGTGACAGAGAGGCTCCCAAGGCTAGTCCAGGAGTCTGACTATTACCCACTGGTACTGTTTCACATGGGCACAAATGATGCCATGGGGAAACTGAGGGATATCAAGCGTGACTTCAGAGCCCTAGGGATGGCCGTCAAAAGTATGGGAGCCCAGGTAGTGTTCTCCTCTATCCTCCCAACAAGGGGAATGGATTCAAGGGGGAGAAGGCGGATATCGCAGATTAACAAGTGGCTGGGCTGCTGGGCTTGGCAACAGGGTTTTGGCTTCTATGACCATGGGACTCTGATGACCACCAGCTAGTGGGGAATGATGGGAACCACCTCAGCAAGAGGGGCACACATCTCTGCCAAAAGGCTGGCCAACCTGGTTAGGAGGGCTTTAAACTAGGCAAGAAGGGGAAGGGGAGTGTCACACAGACAGGGCAATCAGTACCATACAGCCAAGGTCAGATTGCTTCCAGCGGAAGTATGGTAGTGGGGACGTGAGGATAGGATATGATCACAGAGGGTCCTCTTTCACCCCTCCTGGGAAACGTGCAGGCTTGATTACTTCCCTGAAATGCCTGTACACCAATGCATGAAGCATGGGGAATAAGCAGGACAAACTGGAGATCTGTGGGCGGTCCCAGCGTCGTGATCTCATTGGAATCACAGAGACATGGTGGGATAGCTCACACAACTGGAGCGCTGCCATGGAAGGCTGTGTGCTCTTTAGGAAGGACAGGCTGGGAAGGCGAGGTGGTGGAGTTGCTCTTTATGTGAGAGAGCAACTGGAATGCAGGAGCTCAACCTGGGAGCGGGTGATGAGCGAGCTGAGAGCTTGTGGGTAAGGATTAGAGGGCAGGCTAATGTGGGAGACACTGTGGTGGGTGTCTGCTACAGGCCACCTGACCAGGATGAGGAGGTTGATGCGGCCTTCTATAGTCGGATGGATATTGCCTCAGTAAATATTTTTGTAATATCTTTGGTTTAAAGGTATTTGCTTTGTACTTAAAGCCTTCAGTGGTTTTGAATGTGTTCTTTTGTGGGACCTTCCCTCCAGTCACCTCTACCTCCAGAATCTTAAATACTGAGCCTCAACACTCAGTGGTGGGACAAGGCAATAAGAAAATTTTAATCAATTACTAAAAGATTACCAGAGCAGTTTGATTGCAGTACTAATGAACAACCTAGTGGCACTTACTAAACAAGGAAGATGTATTTCCTGCAAAGGAAGAGCTGCCATATGCATTTTAATCAACTATTATTTTGCTGTACCTTTTATAAATAAATAGATGCAATCTGTGTTTCTTTTAACTTTTTTATTTCTGTATGTATGGACAAGGAAAAATGCTTTCAAGTGCATGTATAGTATAAATATGCATTGTGTATAGTCATCTTCTCTACTATAGTTGAAGTGGTTCTGTCTGGATTATAGTGGAATTCGTTTTTCATTCATTATTCATACAATACAGTTCATCCCATATTGTAGTGGAAAAGACTTAGTTTAATTCGTTGTTCATGTCATGTTTCAGAAGTTCTCCTTACTTGGACTTCTTAGCAAAAATGCAAAAGCTCCATTCTTATTCTCACAGTCTTTATGGTAATATTCCTCAGATAACTTAAAAGGTGATTTAGATTCATACTAGCTAAAAGAGCTTTCCGGAGAACATAATGCTAAGCGTCAAAATCGACCAAGGAAGAAAGAAAAATTCTGTCCATGCTTACAAAGAGCAACTCAATTCCAATCCTTCCTCCTTATCTACAGAGAAAATATTAATTCTTCTGAATTGGCTGGTTGAAATTCTGATTATGCGAGGTCATTCAGACATAGTTCTTGTGTAAGAATTTAAGCAATGATGAGAATGTTCTCATTCAGATCTTCACTTGAGTAATTTTCCTTCAGCAAATAAAGTAGTAATTTAAAACCGATTCATCTGGAGAAATACCTGTAAAAATAGTCCTGGTCCTAGTTTTCTACAGGCTTCATGTTAGCTTAATCATATACTATACTAATGGTAAAACTGCATGACTTAGTTGCTGTGTGAAGCTTCATTTTCTTTCCTTTTGGAATGCAAGAAGAAAAAAAGAAGTTTGCAAAGAGCATTAGCATTCAAAATGCATATTTATGCATTAGAAAGTGTCCTACTTTTAAAAATCTTGGATTGACTTCTGAAAATCAGTTTCCCTTACATAATTTTCACGATCATGTAGATACATGTTGCTATCCATAGAACTCAATTTTTCAGAAGTCAGTTTAATGTTTTTAAAACTTAAAAAGTCTTACAGGTAACAACAGGTATCTTCTTACATAAGGGAACATAAAAAGAAGATTACAAAAACCTGTAAACTACTTCCAGGTAAAACAACAGCTGGTTTGGAAAGGAATATCCATCTGTGCAATAACCTGTACAGACTAATATTGCAAGGGTTACTGAGGAGCAAATACACAGTAGTGGAAGAGGACTAAGAAAAACAAATACCATGGCAAGAGAACAAGCGGTTCTCCGGCCATGCAGTGCGCAATTCCTGAAATGGTTCCTGTGGAAGGGAAGCAATACCTCAGGGAAAACTAGGACTGGGCTCAAAAAAAATCACTTCACATCCAGGAGAATTTATTGTTTTTTCTCTTGGAATCTCAGCCTATTTTAAGAATATGAAGTACTGTAAGAAATATTTGAAGTATACTGGAAGAAGGATATGAAGTACTGGTATATGAAATATTGGGAGACCAAGGTCTCTGGGAAAGAAGATGCCAGGGAGGCTTGGGAGCATGCACAAACCTAAAAGTCAAGCAGAGGAGGCTGATAAATTAGAGAAGTTTGGGTTGTGGCTCCATAGTTAAAATTCTGTTTTGTTTCATTTTCCCTTCTGATTAAAGGAGAAATTCAGCATCATTGTTGCATGTAAAAAATACAATGTGTCTATTCATTATTTGAGGGATATTATAAATTTGGATGAGACACATTGTATTTTTTACACGCAACAACGATGTGTGTAAATCCAAATTTATAATATCCCTCAAATAATGAATAATTATCTACAGCATTTGTGATTTGTTTGCAAATACCTTGAGAAATTTAATATTCAGGCTTTTTAATGTTCTGAATGGTGTTACTTACAGAGTAAAACAAGAGTTCTTAGAGTGTAGAAATGTTTAAGTATGCTGAAACGTTATGTGCAAAGAAACTTGAGTGCTTTTTAGGCTAAATAGTATCATAGAGTCATTAAGGTTGGAAGGGACCTCTAGAGATCATCTAGTCCAACCCTCCTGCACACGCAGGGTCACCTAGAGCATGTGGCACAGGGTGGCCTCCAGGCAGGTTTTGAAGATCTCCAGAGAAGGAGACTCCACAACCTCTCTGGGCAGCCTGTTGCAGTGCTCTGTCATCCTCAGTGTCAAGAAATTTTTCCTTAAGTTCCTGTAGAAATTTTGGTGGCCATTACCTCTAGTTCTGTTGGTGGCCACCACTGAGAAGAGGCCTGCCACATCCTCTTCACTCCTTCCCTTGAGGTGCTTATAGACACTGATTAGATCCCCTATCAGGCCCAGTTCCTTCAGCCTGTCCTTATAGGGCAGATGTTCCAGGCCCCTGATCATCCTTGTGGCCCTGCACTGGACTCTCTCCAGCAGCTCCACATCCCTCTTGTACTGGGGAGCCCAGAACTGGACACAACACTCCACATGTGGCCTCACTAGGGCTGAGTAGAGGGGCAGGATCACCTCTCTCGACCTGCTGGAGACGCTCTTCTTAATGCACCCCAGGATTCCATTGGCCTTCTTGGCCACGAGGGCACACTGCTGCCTCATGGTCAACTTGTCGTCCACCATGACACCCAGGTGAAGGCATCATATGAAGGTATTGGTCCTCATATCTTGTTCCAAACAGACTTAGTGCTATGTTTCTCCTGAATCAGCCTCCAAAACTGAGTCAGTTCTCTCAGTTGTGGTTTTCTGGCTGAAGGTGACATGTGCTGCCTCCCTTCATTTAAAGGTTTCTGGGTGTCAGAAGTTCAGACTGAGTTTTAAATATGCCTCATGTGGAAGATGGAAGAATATCACTAAAACCTACACACTATACACACTACTTTTATTTTGCTTTATGTTAAGTGCCTATATAAGCATCAGTATTCTTCTGCTCCAGTTTTAACTGCTCTTTGAAGAATGAAAAATCTTTCAGAAAACCACAAAGAAGAGCTTAGGTGGCTTCTGTCTTGAGAATTTTTAAATTTAACGTTTTTTTAATTCACTTTTTTTTCTGAGATTCATTTATTTCAGATTATTTTTTTTCTTGTGTTAAGCATGTTTGTATTTTTTTCCCCTTAGGATTTTGGTAACTTCCATAACTTTAATAACAGTTCAAGGAGATTTTTTTTTAATAATTGAAAGTCCTTCCTCCTTAAATATATTAATACTCCTCTATGCCATAATTTCCTCCTTTGTAAAACAGGCATAATTGTATTGATGTCTTTTTGAAGTGCTCTGTGAAAAGTTGTATGATATTGTTTTCGCTATAAAAATAATTAGATGTTGTTATTACCCTTGCAATTTGAAGATAAATCCATTTTTTTTGACCTTAGCACAAATTCAGTGGAGGAAGTATCTGGACTAGGGAGCAGCAGTGCAAGACATAATGCTAATGTGCATTAACTCCAAGGTTTGGAATGTTCTTATCCAGGGTTTTGGTTTAGACCTGTCTGTAGTCTCTTCGAATCTTAAGCAATGACAATAACATTGTATTTATTCTTTTTGTTCTTGGATACTTTCCAGAAGTGGAGCAAAATCTTGCCTCTAAAGCAAGCACCAGAAATCATTGTATAATTTGGATTTTTTCAGTAGTTTACAAATTTGGGTGTATTGTATAGATTGTATTCTAATCTAAACTCCATAAACTCCAGACACGCCTTGGGGGAAAAAAAAAAAAAAAAAGGAAAGAAATCACGTGATTGATTAGATGCCTCACATCTAGGCCAGGGCTCAGAGCCTGCACCAGGGCATTCTCAGGGAGATAGGAACAGTTTCATCCCAGCTCCCTGCCTTAGCCTTTGCCATGGAGGAGATCCAGAATCAGCTACTCACTGCTTTGGGAGCTCTGATCTGTTTCCATACTCTGGTAAAATGCATCCTATTTCTGAAATATATTTTCCCACATATTTGGAATGCTTTGCCTCAGACTTTCTTTCGGTCGCAGGGAGAATGGGCAGGTAAAGGAAATTTCCTCACATTTTTCTTCTTGTAACAGAGTGATGAACTGTTATGTTACTAATTGGGACCTGTTATGTTACTAATTGGGACCTGTTATGTTACTAATCATTACTGATTGGGTTTTCTTTACATTTTCTTACCCTATTCATCCAGGAAATAACATCCCTTCCAATAAGCATGGTTTGCCGCTTTTTCTTTTTTTCTTTTTTTTTCATCTCTCCTAGTAACTTTGAGTTAAAAGACAGAAGATTTTTCACACAGGGAGTAAGAAAGTAACTGATCCGATAAAAGCTAACACACCTAATGAATAGAAGTGAATTCCTTCCCCATTCCTACTTATGTGGTTTTTTTTTTTTTCCCTCCTCTCTCTCACTGCTGGAAATGCTTTAGTTTTGATGACATTGCCGATATCCTCACTTTCCTGATATATGAAGCAACTAGTTTCTGTTTAGCATATGGTCCCCTCTCACCAAAGCAAATTTTCTTCATTCCTGGTGACTTTGCTCCAGTCTGTTTTCCTGAAATGGTGTCCTATCCTTAATTGTATCATTAATGAGGCAAATCTACTTTTGCCTAGAAACTTCAAAGGCTTCCACCTGGGAGTTCTATTTTAAAGATATTACGAGTTCTCATAAAATGTTTAACAAACATCTTCCATTAATGTTGATATTTTTCGCAGGCCTGTTAGATTACTGTAGTGAAGTAGGAATGAAAAGTTACTGCATTTTCTACTGCAATCAGTGGGGGCATCTTAACAAGAGACTTCTATCAATACTCTTGTACTTCTTGCCCTCACCCTAGAGCACTGAACTAACTGGATTTAATAAGCACTGAGTAAGCACATTTCACAGCGGACTAACCAAAGAGCGAAATGCACTCTTTGGCAGAAGTGGTGTCTAAAGGCCAAATATTTCTGAAATAACATGTAGGCCCTGTTTTAATTTAAGTGAGGAACAAGTCTCAGATCTGTGCATGAAGAGTGAGCCACTGAGGGGAAGTATCTATTCAAAGATCTTTTTTCCACTGAAGTTTGAGAGACTGTTGCTTCCTTCAGTGGACTCGCCTTTTATGCTCTGTCCTTTTGAAAATGTGCAGTATGCTGGATACATTGAAATCATAGGTTTGAATGATTCACTGCATGATAAGGGACATGAGAAGCTGAGAATCACAGTAATTGAATCTGGCGGGTAGAAATTTATTTCCCAACAGACATTTGCTTTGTTTTTGCCAGTTTTCTAGGCACATAAAAAAAGCACAGTTTTTTTTTCAGATAAAGACTCGTAATCCTGTTTGCTCTGAAAACTTACCAGGTTTTCCTTGGAATTGCCTTTGTGTTTTCCTATTGTATTTCTTCCTCATAGTGATAACTAATGCTTTCTTTCTGTATTTCCTCTTTGGTATTTGTTTGCATAACTTCTAGGATTCAGGGTGCTTTACATATGCCAATACTTGGTTGCTTTCCCAGACACAAAATCCAGAAGTAGACTGTGAGTAGGAAAACTCTGGAAGAAGAGCATTTCATAGGTGGTGGTAAATTTGCTGTGTTGTTTTCTTACAGACAGATTTCTTGTGAGGGAAAGATCATCAGAAGGAAATATCATTAGCTTCAGGGACCAATTAGTCGTTACATCCTGCCATTCTAGCATTCTATCTTACGAAATCAAGGCTTTTAAAATTATGCATGCGTAAGAAATTTTTACCATACTGTAGAAAATTTGCTTGTCGCTGTGTTTCACCATATTGAAAATGAGAAAAATAATTGGCTACTGTGCTAGCTGGAGACGGATTTGCTAATATTAGTAAGATGTTTGAAGAGGAAAAATGCTAAATGATAAAACCTGTTAGCAAAAAGAAATAAAATTTAAGAAAAAGTTGGTTCTATGCTTTAAGAGTACCATTTAGGTAGTAACAGTCAAGAAATTTAGATGATGAAGACTAAAGAATCCAGAAAAGAAAACACTAAAGCAGAGCTACAAATGTAATCTCTCTCTTTTTTTTTTTTTTTTCTTTGTCTAGTGGTCACAGGAGCAGGAGATGGCCTTGGAAAAGCATATTGCTTTGAGGTAAGATAGATTACTTGCCCTATGCTATTCATTTAATTAAACCCACGCTCCTCAGCGAACCTCTGGAAGTTAGTGAGGTTATCCTAGCATGAAGAGCAGGTGTGAAATACGTGGTACTAACCCGTGTCACTCTGCCTGCATAGAGTAACACTGATGAAATCCTGAAAGGCCAAATGGTACTTCTTCTCAGAGGAAAATCATTCCTGCCCCAGTACTCATGTCAGACCAAGAAGATCAAATGGAAACCCTGAGTACTCCAAAAGATTTTGTGTTGTCTGTCCAGAGCAGGAAGTCTCCTGAGTTGGATATTTTATCTAGTCTACCACTGCTCTGCTGCATGCCTTTCTACAGCCCTGTCTAGCAGTAAACTTATAAAATGCAGCCTTCTGTAGCCCCAATGATTGCAGAGAAAAGCTCAAAAGGTGTGTCTGAAGCCACAAACAAAAGGGAGACCTATGCAAATGAAAACCAACTTTAAGTTATGAAAATTATAACAAAGGCTAAAAGCATGAAAAAGAATCAGTAGCCTTAAGAGTGGGAAGAAAGCGAAGGGAGGAAGGGTGAAGCCGAGAGCTGCCATCAGCTGCATCAGAGGGTGCTCTGACTGCCACTGCACAGGCAACAATGCAGCCCCTTCCTGCACCCCCATCAATGCCCAGGACAGGGGCCTCTCACATCGTCCTCGCTGCTGGGGAAAGCAACTGCTCCCACGAGGTTTTCTCTTTGATGTCTTCATTCAGAAGTGCCTGTCTCTCTAGAAGATGCACATCAGTGAAACACAAGTTATTGCCTTCAGTGCTGAGATGACTAGGTGAAAATTAGCAGCCTCTAATTGTTAGCATTTAGATTAGATGCTATCCTTTCTGCTAATAAATTATATATAAAATATATGTCAGAAGAAAGGAGTTTACTTTTGAATTAATTGACATGAATTTGAAACCAAATCTTTTAAAGCACATGCATTAATTACTTCAAGTGCCTAACTCAGGATTTAGATTCTTGAAAGTGGCTTTTGGAATAAGCGCCATTGAAAGTGTGTAGAATGTAGGAAGCACAACAACAAATGCCAAATATTATAATTTAACATTCAACATTCATTATAGTTACGATAAAGATCACAAGCTCTTCTGTGGGAGAAAAGGGAAAATGTTTCCTCTGTTTTCTCATTGAACTGCTCCAGTCATCAACAAATGGAAAGGACTTGAGGAATGAACAGGTTGGGAAAGCATAGGTGAGAGGAGGAGAGAATTTAGCATAAATGCTTAATTGTATCTTAAAACTACACCTTTGAGTGTAGCCACTTGCACATGCAGGTTGCTCAACTAACTTTTTATGTGAGCACCTGGTTATAATATATCCAGGTTTTCATCAAGATTGCAGGTGCCTATGAGTGTCTAGACCAGAATCTCTGTCATTATTCTGCTTCCTTGATATTTGGGTGGCACAAAATTATGTCCCATCAGAAGCCAGAAAGGCTGCTTTACATCATGAAAAAGAATTTTAAAAAACAGTATGTTTTCTTGAAAAACTTGGCTGGAAGTGGCAAGTTTTTGTGGAACATTTTTAAATTGTTTTTGGCTTTGCTTGATGATGGAGAGCCATTCTCTATCTGTGCTGAGATCTACCTTCCTCCCTAGGTAGCTGCTTTGATTTAAGCTCTGCTCAGCCACTGTGCTGTGGTGCAGATCCCCAGGCCACACTGCGTGAGCTCATAGCTTGGCACCTTCGTCTTGCTGGCGTAGGTCAGAGCACACACTTGTGTGTGGTTCATGGATAAATAAATATGACCCTGCTGTGGCTTTTTAATGTCCTTGTGCCCTTGGAGTTTCTGGCTCCCCTCTGCTGTCCTACTGCTCTGGCGTCAGGACACAAACGCTCGGATGTTCCTCTGGCTCACGTCCCTCTGCTGTCAGGGGCTGGTGTGAGGGCAGAGTTGTGGTGCGTGTGTTGTTTCTCAGCCACAAGACTGGAGGTAGTTCCAGTGCCTCTGGAGCCTGTGCTTGGCACCAAGAGATGGATTTCTGTGGTAGCCTGAGCCCAGAAGAGGGCTGGTGACTCACAGACTCCATTCTCGTTGGGAGTTCAGATTATGGAGAAGAGTTCCTGGCTTTTGGAAAGCCAGAGTAAAGCAGCTTTCTTTGTTCTGTGTTTTATGGGGAAATCCCAGTAGGTGGCTCCTTGGGTACAGAGCAGGCAGAGGTCCAGGTGAAGAACTTTATAATTATTTACTGATTCAGTAACCTTCTTTCTAGCTTTGTAGCTAGTGCAAAGCTTATCATGCTCAGTAGCTGGCTGAGCCTGCGTGAAGAGCCAGTTAGCTGCGAGGTGTTTCAGAAAAACATATGCATTGTCGCCTTAAGGACACAGATTCTTTCAGAGCAAATTACTGTCTCTGTAGTTTCCTGGACTTCTGATGATAAGAAAGCTCGCAAACACCTTGAGCTTATTCTCTTCTGTGTGGAAGACCAGGCCCCCATAAAGACAGCATCAGTATTTCTAGCACAGCAGGGTGATTTTAAAGGTCAACTGTGATCTCAGGGTAGTGGGATGTTCTCTCTAACTTGCTATACAAATTACAGAAGACAAATTTCTGTTAGATCTGGTCGATTAGTTTTTGGTCTGACGGAGTCACCAGGCTTCTAACAAGGCACAAAAATACGTTGCCTGTGAGCGTGCTGCTGGTCTGTCACATCTCAGAGCTCTTAGGGAGGTTAAAGCTGTTGGTGTTTCATGGTACTGCTGCAGTCTCAATAGGTCTGTTTTTTCCTGAGGTAATAACCACAGATCTACTTCAGTGGCTATCACTGGCTTTGTACCTTAAGCTTAGTGGGCTTATGGAAGAGGTCATGCCATACTCTGAGATTTACAGTTTATCATGTTCAGACTTCTCCTCTGATATCAAGACATAAGCAGGTCACTCACATTGAACACTGTCTCTTTTCCTGGAATTTTGCACAGTATTACCTGCAATGTAATGCAAGCTAAATGTTATTTGTGTTATCCTGCTGCAGTTACATCTGTATTATAATTTATCCACCTGATCCTGAATTTATTGTATCCTGCAGATATTGTATATTGCACCTTGCTGCGCAGGTGGAGGTTACCACAAAATTGCAGAATCTGTCTGTTTTGTGGCTAGATCCTGGTCTGCTGGACCAGAGATATTTAAGAGGTCTAAATCACAGAGAATTCACAGATCTGAAACCCAGGGAAAGAAAATTAAAGAAGCACTGAGACAATATCAGTGCAATTTCAAAAAAAAAAGAGAGAAAAAAATCACATACGATAGGTAGAAATGTAAAAACTACATCTTCCATAAAACATTATTACTGGTTCTGTGTTATCAAATTGTGTATATCTGAATATCTGTGTAGACTATTAGCAATTTGTGAGTGAAACTGCAGTAGTTACATGCATGGTTTGAATCCAAAAATATGTCTTGCATGTAACTTCAGTTGCTTGCAAGCTTACTGAGAAATGTGCAGTGATTTTTTTCATTAGTTTTGTGTTTATTCAAGTCTTTGAACAGCTTTGCAAGATCCTGCTTGCCTTTTTTATTTATTTTTCATTTTTTTAGCCAATTTCTAAATGCTGAGTTGTCATTACTCGTTATGGCTGAAGGCAGTAATACTCTTACATTGCAGCAGCCTCAGAAGCATTTTAATCCTCTGCCACTGGGCGTCAGGATTTCCTAACACATGTGAGTTCACCCTGCAGAGACCTGGGAGCTGGTGCTCTTATCTGTGGTGGAAATTCCATTCTCCAAGGTCAAAGCCTTTGTGTGGTAGCAAAATTCTTTGTGCTAAGGACGTCTACACTAAAAGTTACTTTTATCTAGAATGCAGTTGTCTTAAAGCTGACTTAATTGTTAGTGTGGATGGCCAGGAAATCGCAATGCTTTCTGCTTGCCTGGAAGATGCATTTGAATCTCCTGGTAGTCAAAAAGACCTGTGAAAAGGATGCTTGTCTTTCTTTTATGTGAATGAGCAAGCAAAAGAGTTTAGCTTCTTTTGCCATAAAAAAAGACTGCTATGACCATTTGTTTTTGTAGCAACAAATAGTTCTGGTTAGCCTGGTATATGGGAGTAAAGAGAAGTGCATTTCTCTCACTGGATGATTAACAATTTTTACAAATTGCCACAAGGATCTGGCTTTAGCTATGAGACAATCTTAGGTCTTGGAAGAAGAATATTTCACATAGTTTTTTAGAAGGGGAATTTTCCACCAGATGAGACAAAAATACAGTTGAGATGTTGTTAAGGAGCCCAGAAAAAAAAAAAAAAAAAAAAGACCACTGCCTTATTTTTATTTATTTATTTACTTAACGCAACTAATATTTGCTCTTGGGTCTACATGATAAAAAATTAAAATGATCTCCATCTGAACATCCCTAAGTTACAAATAGGAACAAGCGACCATGGAAGCAGAGACCACGTCTCCATTGGCTTCCAGATGGATTGGAAACAGCTAGAGCCAAGCTCATTGTGGACAAAGGGAAATTTGCCAGTGTGTAGATAATTAGAATTCTCTTCCGGAGTACTTCAAATGCAGCCCTTAAAATGAGCTTCCGAAACTCCAGAGAGTTTGAGTGTTTGCGTGTCTCTTTGGAGCACCGGGCAGTTATGTAAGAGGGTCTCCAAAAGCAGAGAATAGTGAGCACGGTCTTTGTGCCGAAAATGCAAATGGTCGTGGCTGATACATTTAATAGACAGTCCACCCCTCATACTCTCGATGTAGCCAATTTTTAAACAAAGGTCCTTATTTCTTAACATTCTTTTCTTTGTTTCAGAAGAGCTCAATAGGACAAACTATTTCCCTCAAATAGGTTTAAGGAGAAAGCATTGCGGGGAGTCAGCGGCAGCAGTGAATGGGTGTTCAGTGTGTGGGCTTCACCGGCCCTTTCTTGTTCTAAGCAAACCTGGTTACTTTTGGATGAAGTTGGCTTTATCCTTTGTGCTCATTTAACTTTCTTTCTTATTGCTCCCATGGGCATTTTTCTAGTTTCAGCTCTATCTTTTTTTACTTTGTGTGCAGAACTCAGTTTGGCTGCTGCTTGTTAATAACCTAGGTTCACAAGCTGGGGGCATATTTCTCTCTCAAGGCTTGCCTTAAACTCAAACTGATGGGAATGAGAGGCCAAAGGAAAAAGGGCCTTCTCTGTTTGTTCTGCATTTGTTCTGCACATGGTAATACGAAAGCGACTATAAATGGACTGTTGTGTTAAATAGTATTCACAGCTGTAAACTGCAACTCTTGCCAACATCTTTGTGGATGTATCTTTGTGTGATTGTATTTTGAATTTTCATGCATAGACTTCTTCATCTTTTCTCCTTTCCCCCTTCCTTTTTTTTTCCCTTTAATACAACAAACACTTAAAAATAGCTATCTGATCTATATGAGACTTTTTTTCTATAAAAATCATGATTAAATCCATTTTCTTTCAAACACTTTCATGTCTTCAATGTATTTAATCCACTTCTTAGAGGAAGAAAAGAAAAAAAACAAAAGAGGGTGGAGAGCAGTCTTGTAAAATGACTAGGAAGTCATCAACATATTTGGCTTTCCCTTTCCAAGTAAAAATCCCTTTTTTTCTGGGAAATGTCAGATTGTCTTCACTGCTTGTAGGCATTCTTTTGCTTAAAAAGTGATTCATTTGAAAAGATAATGTATTTTGGGCCGTATTTTTGGGGATTATGGACTGTTTAGACAACAGTCCAGTATATTTTTTCTTGCAAAAGTCCAGGACTTTTAGAGAAGGAGATGTTTAGACAGACTGTAAGAACTCTTCTTAAAATTTGGCATGGTTTTCACATTTCCTGTTTGCTCATTAGGCAGGTGATGGGTGAGTGAAAGCAATTACAAAATATCCATTATTGCTTTTATCATAAAACGGGAAAATTTTATAGGGATTCTCATCACCTATTTTTCTCTAACGACTTCTATTTTCCTCTATTGTAGCTGGCAAAACGTGGACTAAATATAGTTATGATAAGCAGAACTCTTGAAAAACTTCAGAGAGTAGCCACTGAAGTAGGTAAGCGCTTGCCTCAAACTTACCTTCATATTTAGCAGACTGGCAAAGCCCCCAGGGACCTGAGTCTATTTCCTCAGTTTGCTGGCACTGTGCAGAGCACAGCGTGGCCCCAGGTACAGCTGCAGCCCCAGGTACAACCGCAGTGCTACAAATTATTCGTTGCAATACTCCCTTGCTTGAGCCTCTCCAAGTGACTCATGGACAGCTTTGAAAATACAGGCTGCAATTCCAACAGTGGAATAGGTTAGAGGCAAAAATGGAGGCAGGTTCCTGATTGGCTTCTCCTATCCGTAAAAACTGTAAATGCAGACAACTGAGATGTTATAGTAAGCTTGCCTAAAAAAGCTGGCATAGTCACCTTGTGACTGGCAAAGAAACGATATCTTTAGGCTAGTTCTTATAAGCTGAAAAAAGTAAGTCACCTAAGAAAATAAGCATAAATGATATAGAAAAAAAAGAGGAGTAAATGAATACTTGATAGCTTTTTCTCCATAAGGTTTACAAGTTATGCCTATTTTGGGGTAAAGCAGCTAAATAGCATGTCTTTGGAGTTAATATCCCCTCTTTTATCTTTGAAGGGAAATAGTTTAAGAAATGGCTTTTTTAAATCCATGGAGATTTGAGGTTGGGATCCCTGTATGAGTCAAAGGAGTTTATACCCTGAACTGACTTTAAAGACTTCTATAATCAAGGTTATTCTTCCCACTCTCTCTCTGTCAATCCACCCGGTGTTTGATTCATGTATTGTCCTGTTAAGTGTCTGTCACCTCACTGCAACAGGATACCCATCTGCAGAGAGAGCAGTGCATCTCTCAGGGATAGGATACACTTTAAGAGAGCAAAGAAATCTGTAATTTCTGAACCTGAAGCTGCTGAATCAAGTCCTAATATCCTAAATTTTCTGCCCATTTCCCTCTGTCTGTGCTAACAACATACCTGTTTTCCCTCAAAAAGCAAGTGGTTTCAGTGGGGAAAGCACAAGCTCTCTGTGAGCAGTCTCTATAAGCGGCCATATCCATTAGGCCAGTGTGACTGTAGCCTACATTAGCTCCTCTTAAGTAAACAGTCATAAAAAAATAACTTCCATGGGAATTAGGCCAGCTACAGTGTCATTGTTGCCTTTCTTTGCAGCTAAATATTAAAGAATTTAAACAACAAAATCCTCTAAAAAGGCTAAGGAGTTTTCATGGTTTCTTTGTGTTGTAAATTATAATCAGAACCAAAGAATGAAAACACCAAGATTCATGAGACTGACACAACTAAGTAAAGAGAAGAAGTGGTGGAGGGCTGGAAAGATAACATACTGTAAATTCCACCGTACTGTGATTTATTTAAGGCCATCCGCTGGCCCCCTTCCTAATTGAGGCCCTCCTGTACTGAGCTCTGTAGCTCACACATAGCAGGAGCCTGACCCTGTCCTGAAAGGTATTGCTCAAACAGCCTGTCCTGCGAGCGCTCCTGGTGTCCTGCGAGCGGGGCCTGTGGGGAAGCCCCGTGGACTTCAGCAGGGTTCTTCAGGTAATCTCTGGTGTGCAGAGTCAGGCAGTGAGACCGCAGGAGCGCGGTGATGCTGTTGGGGCATCTGAGCCCTGTTCAGATGGATTGTGGGCACAAAGAGCTTCCCCCAGAGTCTGCCCAAGCTGGGGCAAATCCCAGCGAGCTCTTCCCATTGTTTTCCATGGGTTTTGGCTGAAGCCCAGAGTGACTCGTGATGTTTCTTGTGTCAGGTTGGAAATGAGAACATAACAACAAGTAGATGGCACAAAGAAAATGAAGGAGAGGAAGACGGAGTCAAGAAAAGCTCAGAGTATATGATCTTGGAGGCCATTAAATCAGCAGGGAGCTCTGGATCAGGCTTTTAAATGTGTGCTTATGTCAAAGCTTTTGAAATGTCCGCCTGATTTCAGCTTGCAAATGTTTTCGTAGTTAAGCTAGGCAGTCATCAGAAAAGAAGAAAGAAGCTAAGCATCAGGAAAGAGCGAAAGGTTAAACTTACTGTGATGTTATGTGAGTAAATAAAAATTGGAAGCCAAAGCTTAAGCAAAAATTTTACCAGAACAATGTTCTAAATTTTCTGTTTTTTTTTTTTTCTCTTTAAACTGCTTAAACAAGCAGTGCCTCAGTCTGAGCAGTTATCATTATCCCTAACTAATGTGCAAGGAGATTAAGACATAGAGAGCTTTAGACAAAAAATGTGCTTTAGGCAACATAAATAAATTGTAGGATTGGGCAGTTATTCGTGTTTTCTCTTCTTTAACTTTTACACCACATATATTTATTATTATTATTTTCCCAATAGGTTAGACATCATTAATTAATTGACTTGCCTCTCTCTCCAACCTGGTAATATTATTTGCATAATCAGTGTGTTGCCTTCTGTTTTGATACAGAAGAATACAAAAGAAAGGAGATTGAAGTGTGGATAAGTCCAGAGATCTCAGAGTTTGGCTTTCAAACAGGCCAGTGAATCGTAGGTGATCCAGAGAACATGTCTCAAAACTGGAATTAGGAATGGGCAGAAATCCACAATAAGAAAAGCATTTCTCCAAAGGAACATTGGAATTGAAAGCAAGATTTCCTCCCATTCTGGCAAGAAGGGTTTTCAAAATGTGAGATGAAAGGTAACAAAGCCCTACAACAAGCAGACAGACACACTCTGGTATACTTCTCGCAGTTTGTGTTACGGTATGTAGCAATATGTATTATTGATCAATCCATAAAAACGTGAGATTAGCAACAGAAGTTAGCAGTGGGACATTAGCTGCACTCCCTGCACTTCTGCATGCACCTTCTCAGCAAGCTGAGCGGAACAGGTCAATCCTGACTGAAGAGTTGCATACGATGACGTGTTGATGCAAGCAAGGTTTGTAGGGTTTAGCTGTTATATTACTACACTAAACAGATGAGAAAATGCCACTGCTGTAAGATACGTGAGTTATTCACAGTGAGCTTTCTTCGCACTAGGAAGAGTGAGAAGTTTCTAGGAAGAAAGTGTTTGATCCTCAGAAAGTAGTAGGAATAGTGCAGATACTTTGGTTTAGACTAGCGTGTACTCCACGAGTTTGGGTTTGGTAATACAGTAACTAGTTTTATCAACCTTTGCTGCTGAAATCATGCCCATTAATATGAAATGATAGAATTAATATCAAAACCACTCTACTGAGTGGTCTGGAAACAAATCTGTTTAATTCCCGCTAAGACCTGTAAAAGTGATAATTCATTTAAATGCTCTTAAACCTAGAAGGTCAGTTTCCAGTTTGTTTTGCTTCTTTCTCCATTCCTTGTTCCCTGAGCAGAGAGCAGGCCGAGATGCCTGCACCCGGTAAAGCACTTGGCACATCCTTCCTTTTCCCTCCAAGGTTACCTGTTGGTAAACTGTAGTTTAACAGTAACTGCAGTACAGCTGATGCCTACTGGTGAGACATTATTACTTGGCATTGTTTTTCCAATATCCAAGTACAAAACCAAGAGATTAAGGGCCTTAACTAATGTTTCTGAGTACTCTAGTGGTTAACAGTATTTCCTCTTCTTTTATTCTTTTTTTTTTTTTTGTCTCTTCACTGAGTTTTTCTGAGTATTTTCTATCGTCTTCTTCTCTTTTATATTTTTACCATCTTTCTTTAGTTCATCTCTGTTTTCCTATTATTTCTGAAGAGGTTTTACCTGTATTTCTGAGTAAATACTTTTTCAAGAAAACTAGAGCCAGAATTAGTGCTTTATAATACTATAGAACTTTTACATGTATTCCCAGTCATAAATCTTGTTTTTAACAACAATTTCTGCAGGTAAAATGGCTTACTCAGCTGCTTATTTTGTCCCGCTCTCTGCAAATTTCATCTGAATATGGATGCCATCTTAGTCTGAGTTCTCTTCATATTCAAATTCTACTATAGTTACTTCAGAAACTTCTCTTATTCCTCCACAGATCAGTTCCTGAACCACTCAGGCCTTCATTATTTTGCTACCTCAAGTTTTTGGATGACCTTTGTAACTCTCTAAGCCTGAAAGAAGCGTTTCTGGCAGAGTGTATGCTCTAACCAACTTTGTGCTTCAGCCTGATTTATTTTCTTCTTGGTAAATTTCAAAAGGGAGCATATTATCCTATCTGACAAGCAGGATTCCCAAATGGTCTGAGGTCAAAAGGAGTTAGATGTATCCTTCTTAATGACGCATTTTATAACACATCAGATTAAACACCTCAATTCAAGTTTTAAATTTTCATTATATTAATCTTCCCTTCATTAAAAAGAAGCATATAACCTGTGCTCATGTTTGAAAACCCAGGCTCTTTGCTTCTGGCACACTTAGAACTTTCTAAAAAGGTTGAAATGGCTTATGCCTTCAAAGGCTGTCATAAATCTCTGTCACAGAGAGAGAAACATTGCAAAGGGTTTTTTCTTTGGCACTTTCCTTTATGGAATTATTATCATTTTCTAAAGAGCTATCCTTGGATAATTCATTTATCAGCATGATAGTTTTATTGTTTTTTAATATATTGTTTCATTCTTAAATGAGACAGAGCAAAGCCATCTGGAGTACTTGTTTGTTGGCTGACAGCGCTGGTTGCAGCGGTGCAGTTCTGTGCAGACACGGGGACACGGGAAGGCCAAATGTTTTGTTTGATCCTGATTTTTATGTTACTGTAGTTTTGGCTGCCCTTCTGGTTGCCCGCAAAAAAGATGGCCACAACATTACTGCACTTTTTAAGACCATCTCATTTTGTTTATAGAGCTCTTTGAATCCAAAGGTCATATAGGCGCCTGCTCCAGCTGTTGCTCTGTTCTTTTCCTTCCCTGCATTTATGCTCACAATGTCCTTATTCTTTGTAGTGATATCATTCCCCCAGCCTGGGACCACTAGGGGGTCATTTGCCACTAGAGTTGCTTTTATAGGTTGAAGGTTCAAAGGGTACCTTTTCGTCCCTTTCATACACACAACCGCAGCCTGGAAAGACACAGGGAAAAGGGCACTTCTTTCCCCTCACCCCTGTCACGGAGACAGATGTCTTCTAAAATTGCACATAAGATGCAACTCGCTTTTCAGACCTGGAGCCAGAGAGTCTGCCGTTCCTCAGGCTGCTTGTGTTACGGGTCTAGTGAGAGGCAGAGGAGGCTCCTGGTGTATCCGTGTGGCGAGGAGGGAACAGCTCCCACATCTGCCCCCTGCCCTCCAGCATGGGCCCTGTTTTGGTGCAAGCTGGCCCGCTGGACCCGAAACCGGAGCTGGCCTCATGCCAGCCTCACTGCCATGCAGGAGTCATTGCAGGGAATAACTGGTCTTTTCCTAAATCCAAATGTACTCCAGGAGGTATGATGCCAGATCTCTGCATGGAGATCATTGCATCAGAATTGCACCCGGGGCAGCTCGCTCTCCTGCCTGTATGAAACTAGAGACAAAATCAAGCTCTGAGCAAACACAGGGTTTCCCGAGCAGGGCTCCCAGGCAGACTTCCTGCTATCCCTGTGTGCCTGAACTCCTGCAGCTCCCAGCCTGTTTGCATTCAGATCATCTACTGATGTTTCCAAGCTTCCCTTTGCCACTTTTTTCAGCAAAATTCATCTGGATTTCAGGCTGCCCATAAAACTTTAAGGCAGGTTTAGTAGCCAGATTTTACAACATGGACCTCTAGTTAGAGGAGACCTCATTGAGCCCCTTTAAAGGAGAACCTCACCGTTAAAGAGGAATAAATTAGTCTCCTCCACTTTTTTTTTCTCAAGAAAACTCATTGAAAATATGGACAGCAGTAAACTGCCTGCTGTTAAAAATGGTAATGTACAGTTGGGCTCCGTTCCTGCATAGCAATGATAGTGGAAAAATCATACATTTCCCTTTCCCTTCTGTGTAAATTACCTTGTAAAATGGAAGTTATGCCCTCCCTTAAATGCCTTTTAGTCCTGCAGAATCCTGGGGAAGGCCCGGTCTACAGAAGTACAAATCTAAAAATATGGGAGAAGTAGTTTGAAAAGGAGGCAGAAGATACTGCCTCACGATGCCTCTTTTCCCCTCCCCCTGCACAAAAACATAAGCTCTGCTTATTCAAATGGGTGTATTATAGGAAAACACTTTGAAGCAATTCTGCACACTTGTTCACTTGTCGAACATGCTGACAGCAATCTTTTGTAAGTATTAGGATAACGTGGTGAAGAAGTTCTGTATTGGTTATTCCATTTTTTTTTTCTTACTTGAGAACCAAATGTTCAAGTTTTGTGAGGGAGTATCCATCAATTTCAGGGCAAAATTTGATCCTTTATTAGTCAGGCCATTCCCTGAAAGCAACTTGTTACAATGAGGGTGTTTTTCTTGTTACCTTTTCTACAATGGACATTATTACATGGGACATCTGGTTATTTCCCTCATTCCCTCAGTTGCAGTTCTCTCTCCCACTGTAGATGTAGAGGGATTTTTTTTTTTCTTAATTACAGAGCAGACCACAGGTCAAAAGGTGAAGATTATACAAGCTGATTTCACTAAAGATTCAGTGTATGAGAATATTGAAGAAAGTCTTGAAGGCCTGGAAATTGGTGTTTTGGGTGAGTCACTAAAAGAAGCCATCACGCGGCTGAAGGGTGTTTTGCATCTGTGGTTTATTCTATAGAGAACTGCATAAAATGATGCATGCCATAAAAACTTGTTATACTTCGCAGGCACTGCTAAAGCCAAGCATGCCTACTGCTTTTAAGCTTTGTTTGTTATGAGAAAGTTTCAAAAGTGAATTATAATTCTCCAAGGGCTTCCCATTTCTCTGCTCTGTACGTGCCTTCTTTCCTGTGAGATCTCCTCTGCTGCTTTACAAGCAGCACCAGTTAGTGGGGTGACTTCTTCCCCTGCGTAGCATCAGGGAATTAATTTTCACTCCTGGTTGTTTTCCAGCTGTGTGCAGTTTTTACATTCAGTCTGAAATGAGCCTGTGGCTAACCCTAATTTGTGTGAGCCACATAGGAACAATGAAAACTTTTTTGTTGTTGTTGATATAGAAAACTGTCCATTCAACAGTGAAACAAACAAACAAATAGAAACCAAACAACCAAGCAAAAGAAGAAACAGGCCCGAGCTGTGGAAACAGACTGTTTTTCCATTCCCTGAAGTCAGTGCAGATAACATCAGTACGAATGAGACCGAGTGCTAGACAGCATCCCCCCTCACACACAGCTTATTAACTTCTGACTCTTGTGGAGAACCTGTTTGTTTAACTAGCTCAAATACGTACTTTGTCTAGATGTGGTTCTTATCATTGTGTTTCCCTTGATTAGTTAACAATGTTGGAATGCTTCATAATCCTCTTCCGTGCCGCTTCCTTAACGGACCAGACGTAGATGAGGTAGGATTACTCTGTGGTTTCCTACTTGCACTATAACAATTAGGAAGTGCAATTCCACTTAATGAGGGACAGGTTCTACCCCTGTTACAATCAGCGCATGCTTAACTGTGCAACTGAGTGGGGAAAGCACTGGGCCTGAAGGAGCATGGTTTGTTTTGTTTCATTTTTTAATGTTCAGAAGAGCTTGTGAGAGAAACAGAGTGGTAGATGTCAGCTAAATTGGTGCAGACGTTTAAGAACGGATCAGAGCGTGCAGCTGGCCAGGATGTTGCAGAGATCAGCAGCCTCTCTGGCTCGCTGATCATAGGTAATATAATGGGGTCCAGCCCGGTCACAGCCACAGCTTAAGTGTTGGGTTCTTACTAATATCATTAGAACCTCCTTTCTTTGAAACACCATTATTAAGTATGTGAAAACTGGAAAAACAAACAACAACAACAAAAACTAACCAAAAACTAGTTTGAATGAAGTTTACTATTGTGGGAAGTAGACTATAGTGCAAAAGTTTTATAGGATTAAAGACTTAATCAAGATTCTCTTTGCCTCGTTGTTTACCTATACGAACATAATTGTGGACAAAGCTCAGATCTTCTGAGCATCTCAATTTTTTTCTTTTTGCTGGCACCCACCACAGGACCCGTGAAATCTATATGCCGCAGCCTGGCACAGACTGTAGCCCTTGAGCAGGCTGCTCCCCTCGAGCGGCAGTGCGGGCACCAGGCGGAGAGAGGCTCCGTGCACGCTGAGCGCCCCGGGCTCCGCGCGGCCCGGGAGCTGTGGCGCGGGCTGCACGCGGCCCCGCTGTGAGGGCGTCACTGCCCGGCAGCTCCCACAGCATCCGCGCTGTGGGGAATGCTGCTGCCTCTGCCGCCGGGAGCCGCGCGGGCTCGGCCGGGCGCCCTGTGGCTGCTGCTCCGCCGCCATCCGGCCTCACCCATGGCCGCCCGCGCTCGCGGCCTCCAGGCCTTGCCATGTGCGAAGACTTGGCTGGGCCAAGCTGCACGCAGAATCAAAGCAATATGAAACCGAGGGGGTTGAATGGCATGGCTGGGAAAAGGAAACAAAGCACAACAAAAACAAAAGAAGATGATGAAGGGGCTGGAGCATCTATCATATGGGGAAAGACTAAGCGAGCTGGGCCGCCTTAGCCTGGAGAAGAAAAGGCTGAGAGGAGATTTGATCAACACGTACAAGTACCTGAGGGGTGAATGTAGGGAGAATGGGGCCAGGCTCTTCTCGGGGTGCCCAGTGACAGGACAAGGGGTAATGAGTACAGACTGAAACACAGGAAGTTCCATCTCCATGTGAGGAAGAACTTTCCTGTGAGGGTGACAGAGCCCTGGAACAGGCTGCCCAGAGAGGTTGTGGAGTCTCCTTCTCTGGAGATCTTCCAAACCCGCTTGGATGCAGTCCTGTGCCACGTGCTCTGGGTGTCCCTGCTGGAGCAGGGGGGTTGGACTAGATGATCTCTAGAGGTCCCTTCCAACCTTAACCTTTCTGGGATTCTGTAATCCACCGTCAGCTAAGGTACCTTGGAGTACCTCACAGTTGGCGAAAATCCAAATCAAAATTAGCAGCTGAAAGACTAAATGCTTTGCTAGATGCAGGCTTTTTGTTGGAATTTCTACACATGTTATCTAGATAGGATACCAGTCTGTTGTTAACTATGTGCTTATTGTTTTCTTGCTTCTTGCAGAGTCTTATCAACTGCAACATTATTTCTGTTACAAAGGTATGTGCCACAGACCTATATAATCCATAACATTTTTGATTGGAAAACAAAACAAAACAAAACAACACAACAACAACAACAACAAACAATGTAGCTCCATGCGGAGTGACCAATTAGCTCTCAGGTGTTTTTTCATTTTATTTATTCTCACATAGTCACTTATGACAGCTGTAAATAGTCAGCTTTGTTTTAGGGAAGGCTTGGCAGAATTGATTCTTTTGCCTGGGAAATACTTGCTGGAAATTGTTTAACACAGTTGCTTCAAGACAGAGTGTTACATAGCAGCTGAAACATTTTCCAAAACCCGTTGATTTAAATAAATGGGGAGATTCTGTTACAAAATCGAAATCTGTAGAAGATACTCAGTGGCATTTTTGGTACAGGAAGAACACTTTTAGATATAACTCTGCCTGCAAAAATGTTTTTGCATCAATACGGGACAGAAACTTAAGGATTTGAATGCCAATTCTGTTTCACTGCTCCTCATTGTTAATTTTGTTGACTCCTTGCTTAAAAGAACAGTTAATGTTTTGCATTTTCCACCTTTGATTAAAATTTGTGTAACTCTACTGTTTGCAACCAGCATGTTAACATGAACGAGAGAAGAACACTTTGTCGTTCATCTGTAATGTCTTTCTAAACACAGTATAAAAATTATCACCAGAAGTTCTTCTTGCCTTAGCTAGCAAACTTTACCTCCCAAATTTGCATTTCTGCTTAATGACTTGAGATTATAAATCACGGAATACCTGTCAATTAAAACACATCAAGTGATTTTTGGGGAACATTCTGTTCATAGGTTTTATTCTAGTTACACATGGAAAGAACAGAAACATCTGCAATACTTAGTGCTACAGGTACCTCTCCCACACAAGCAGGCCTGCAACAAACACTTAGTGCCAATGCCAGTCATGCTCCCAAGAGCATTTCAAATGGCTAGATCCAAGTTACCTTGTAATCTTTTGTTGGCTGGATACCTGGAAGGATCCTGCCCACTGCTCCGTGCTCTCTTCAGGTGACCAACCTCCAGGTATTTCTGGCTCTCACAGAAGTCAGTGGGAATTTCAGCATTTCAGCGCAGGCAGGGCCTTCTTCAATGTTTTCCTCTACTTTGTGAATTCCCTTCTATTCAAGCTGTCATGACGAGCTTTTACCCTCTCTTTTTGTTTTACTATCCTTTCTGAAAATGAAGCTTGTGAACCTTACCCTGCTCTTACTTATCCCTTGTGCAATGACACTTCCAGAAAACAAAACAAACAAAAAAAAAGCAGAAAAATCCCAAATAAACCAAAAGAACAAAAACCAAGCCACCAACCCCAAGAAACAGGGAATTAACAGAGATTGAATTAAGCTGAACCATTCATTTGCACTGCTTTTTATTACTACCCTTTGCAATTTTTCAAATGCAGGCATTTATGCACTATAACTGTTTACAGCAAATCAATAATCTGAGTATAAATTGCCAAAGGGCTAAAGCCTAATGTCAGCAACACTCCTCGAGTAAAACAACCAGCAGCAGACTTCATACCTAAAATGGATTTACCCGTGCTGTAAAAATGTATAAATATGATTAAGCCTGCTGTTAAAATAAGAATGGATGACAAAATATTTAGCATAAATATGATCCTAACACTATTTTACTAGGAGAAAAAGAAGTTGGCTTTTCATGATTTTACTGATCTTCATGAGTCAAGTAGAGTGAGAAGTGAAACCTGCTTTCTCATTAAGTTTCTATTAAATGTGGAAGATGCAGGAATTCAGATGCTGTTGAGAACTTTTTGAATTTTCACTGCTTAGCAGATGAACCTTTGGAATTCTTGGCAACAATTCAGCCACCTGGCAGGCCATGGATATCTCTAATTCTTTCCCCAAAGGTTGTCTGAGTTGTACACATATTCCTGGGTCTTTAGCAAATGCAAAATCTTGTGAAAAAAAAATCATGAATCAAAAGCTAGAGCCAGAAGTAGGAATATTTTGATATAACTCTTAACTTACTTGTCTTACAGATGACACAAATAATTTTGAAACAAATGGAGCTACGGTAAAAATCTCTCTCTCTCTCTAAATACATATATGTATAATTTAGATATTTTTTCTTACTCTATAACTTTCACTAGTTTTCAGTTGTTACTTTCAGTTTGCTCAGTGATAGCTGTGCCTTTTCATGATTACCCTCTCTGCTTTATGGTATGTCAGATTTATTATTGTTGATGTTAGTGCTGTGTGAATGAATGACAGGAATTGCCATGAGGCATCAATCAACTGTAGAACAAAAGAAAATACAAAATATGTAACCTTTTTCCAAGAAAAACATGCATGTGTTGCAGAAATAAAGTTGCATGTGTTGGGCCTAGCTAGGCATGCAGTTGCATATGAAAATATTTTAATGCTTAGTGGTAGCTGTGCTCTGAGTAATACTGTTCAAATATAGGTACCTATATTTCTTCAGAGAGATTAGTTCAGCTGTGTAAATATGTATTTCTTTCCTCTGTTTAATACAATGTGTATTTTGACATGGGAGTTACTGAACTAGCAGTGAAACTCTTCAGAGGGAGTTTTTAGAAAACATTGTTACTAATGCACATTAGAGGAGGGTATATGCTTTTTTTCTGGGCAACAGAATAAGCTTTTACTGTTTATTTCTCTCCTGGTTGTTGCTGAATGCATCATTTTTATGAATTTGTATTGGGAGCTGTGGATAGGGAAACTGAAGAAACAGTTGCAAGAAGCAGGAAAAAGAATGTTCTGGTTAACGAGCAAAGGAGACCTACCGATTCCTTAGGAGCATGAAGTCTTTCCTTGCCCGGCAGTTCTTGCTCTGTTGGACGTACAATAGTGTGTGCAATGTTCCCATGCTTCTGGCTGCACTGGGCATTTAAATTTCCCGTATGACATAATTCCAAGTTGTTTGGGGCACTTAACTAAACCACAAAGATCAACTCTTTTGAGAATGTAGTCTACTATATAATGAGAGAGCTCTGTCTTCTGGGGGGAAAACAAGTTGTGTTCAGCTTGCACATTTTTTACTGTAGTGTTCTCAAGTATAATTGAATGTAACCATATTTAAATTAAATTTCAGACAAAAAGGTCTTATTCTGAATCTGTCTTCTGGTCTGGGTACTTTCCCTTGTCCTTTATACACAATGTACTCAGCTTCTAAGGTAAGTTTTTCACATTGTTTTATAAAGAAATGTCAATCAAATGTTTGCTCCAATGCTTATGTCAGCAACACAGGGTCAGGTTCCCAGGTGGCATGAGTCAATGTTGCTCCCCTGAAATAATGGATCAATGGGAATTTGCACTAACTGAGCACTGGGGCTATACCACTGAAATCCAGCTGAAGGTATGGCTTGTAATGAGGATATTTTTGCCTCTAATTTAACACTATTTTACCAATAATCACAATATGACTTGATTCAGAGCTGTGATGGCTTTTATTGGAATAGCTTATGTGTTTTACTCAAAACTTTAGATGCACAGGACTATTGATTAGTTTTAGTTATGGAATTAAGAGAAAAATCACTGGTTGTTGGGTGCTGAGTCACCTGACTTCAAATATTTCATTTAGAATTCCTGAATTAAAACCCAAGAACTTATCAGAATAAGGAATTCCTGCTTTTCACTGAAACTCCCAAAATGTTCCACTCAGATCAGATTTACTTCTAACCAAAAAACTCTTAAAGAATGGTATTTGCTTGAACATAGATAGAACTCAGCTTTATTTAAAAACAAAACAAAACAAAAAAGGCCAAAAAAAATCTGATTTACTGTTTACCTGTTCTCCTTTTAAAATAAGTCTCTCATAGTACTCAATAGTACATTCAAACCATACAATTTTAGTTCTTTAATTCCAAAGTGAGGTGGTAGATTGGTTGTCATCTTCTGACTTTTCTTTTTCTTGAATGTCTGTTTTTGAGCACTTTTTAAAATGCACTTCTTTTTATAATGCCCTAAAAGGAAGCTATTTATCTTATCAACATAATATTGTTTCATGATATATCATGAGGCCATTGGTGTCCTAAATTGCAAGACTTGGCAAAAGATGGCTAAGAAATGCCAACAGGTTTTCCTCTTAATATGGCATTTTTGTGGAGGAAACTTTTGGAAATATCAACCTTGAAGGCTCAAGCTTCAGAAATCAACAAATGTGTGGATGAGGTACTTAGGGACATGGTTTAACAGGCATAGTGTAGAAGGGTTTATGGTTGGACTCGATGATCTTGAAGGTCTTTTCCAATCTATGATTCCATGAAATCAAATAAGCTCCTCATGGTGTTTCTACTCGCATGACAATGTGCCCAAATCCTCAATCCTTCTTTAAAAATCTTTGTAGGCTAAGGCATTAGCTGGATTTCACTTTCTTCTTTACTATAACATAAGCCTTGGACTGTAAGGATATGTTCAGCCAAAGCACATGTAACAGTGCCAAGGGCTAGTATAAAGGGGACTCTGGTATTTATGTTTCTGCATTTTCATGAAATATGACAAAAGTTTCAGCACAACCTGCATAGGACTTGCTCCAAGTCTGCCTTGAGCTGGTGCCGGGCTATGTCTTTTCAATTGCAGATAGATTCAATCCTGCTATTGCTAAGGCAGGACAGCAGAGTGTCTTGAAAAGATCATTTATAGGTTTTTCACCACTTTTACTGTGATTTAAGTTGTATGATGCTTGGTCATTTTTGGTAAAGACTATGTATGCACATACTTGTGAATAAAATACAAACACTGTACTAAGGTAATTCTTTTTTTTTTTTCTTTCTTTTTCTCTCCCTAGGCTTTTATATGCACTTTTTCAAAAGCACTGCAAGCAGAATATAAGGAAAAGGGAATTATCATACAGGTGAAGCTATATCTTACCATATTTGCCTTCATTTTAATGAATATTGTCTGGGATGCTCAAACCTGCAGTGGGTAGCCACCTGTAGTGAAGGTGCTTCTGCCAAAGCTTTCTCTTCTCCTTCTCTGGACCTATGGTCTTTTCTCCTTATTCTATTGTAGTATCAGGTCACTGCACGTGCCTATTATAGCTCATCAGATGCGAGGGTATTCTTCTGCACAGTGAAATGCAAGAGTTTATCAAATTGTTTGATTCCATTGCAATTGTTTGATTCCTTTTTTTATTATTTATTTTAGGTAGTGTCTCCTTACGGTGTTTCTACTCCAATGACAATGTACCAAAAACCTGGTCTTATCACAAAGAGGCCAGAGGAGTTTGTTAATGAATCACTGGATTATGTCACCTTTGGAGATGAGATTTTTGGATGCTTAGCCCATGAAATATTGGTAATTGAATTTGATAGTTAGCAGATGGGTCCTAAAAGTGGAACCAAGGCCGACTGGCAGTAAGGATCTTTTTACTGACTTCAAAAACCTTAAGATGAGGCTTCAGATGAGAGATTATGACTAGATTGTTAAGGTGCCCAGGTGCTGATAATGTAATAATGAACTATGAAGGGAGGAGGATGCTAGTAACAGGCATTGTCTCTCAGTGAAGTGTGGCTTTCTGTGCTTTTGTATCTCGAGCAGAGCTCAAAGCTGTTCTCTTGTTAGTCTCTCTCCTTTCTTCAACTGCCTGTTTTCATGACCCTGTTAGTAAATGAATTTGAGACCCCTTCCCCATTACAGAAATTGACCTGCAGATTCAAGCTATTAGTGAGGGAATATTAGTGCTGAAAGGAAAGGACAAAACAAACAAACAAACAAACTGACTCTGTTATCCCATAAACTTCATCTTCCTAGGAAACTAGGCTAAGAAAATAGAATAAGTATTTTTATATGTCAGCTGCAATGATGACCACTAAATAAAAGCACTCGGAAGAGAACAAATCTACTGAAAACTGAGCAAAAAGAACATTTCCCTCCAACATTCATACTAAAAGTATCAAGTAGCATTTTTTTCATTTCCTATTTTTTATGACCTTGTGAACACTGAGTTAGTATCTTTCCAGAGGCTTCTGTAACCTTTTGTCTTTTGTATCGCTTTTGCTTGGTTGTTTTGAAGGCGTGCATCCTGCAGCTCATCCCTCTGTGGGTACTCCACAGCGACAGATTTCAAGAAGTCGTCCTGAACACATTTACCAGCTACCTGAAGAAGAACTGGAGGAAGCCCTGAAAGAGAAGTTTCTGGGAGAAGACCTGTGATCAGCAACCACAGTGGGATGCATCTTGCAATGCCTGCCTGTGTGTGTGTGTAAATAACCCTGTCCAGATCATTACCAAGGCTAATTTGATCCAGTTAATCTTTTGAGCATATTCATTAGCTTCCCTCTTCAAAACAACAAAAATGGCATGAGATATTCCAGTGACTTCTATGGGCTCTACATAGGTTCTAAGAAACACTGCTGCTGCTGCTGTTACTATTTTAACATAAGCTTAGAGGCCACAGATACCTGCACTTATTTGATAATCAGAAATAAAACATTTGCTTTACTTCCAAGTTTGTTCATAGTGTATTTTTGTTTTCAGAAAGTCCTTTGTCTTTGATTTCTTCTGAGAAGAAAAAAAAAAGCAAGGAGATTTACAAGAAATAAAAAAATAGTAGGAAGCTTTCAGGGGGAATGTACACACAGAGGTTTGGGAAGTCTGCAGCCATAAAAAATATATTACTGTCAAGATCATATTATTGTACTTTTCCCCTATTATATTAGATGCGACCTGGAGGAGGCAGAAGAATCAGCAAAAGATAAGCAGTTATTCTCTTTTCTTGGATGAAACCAGAAGGCAACAGTAGATAACTATTTAAATGAGGAAGTTCAGTGTATCTAATGAAAGTAGTCTTATTTCTGCATTCCAAGAAGCTTTTTGTAAAGTTGCATTAAGATAGCAGAGGCTTTATTAGAAAAGCATATATTGGTGTTTGCTGGTCTGATGTGACCTGACAAAATCTCTGCAATAATTGCTATATAATGGGGGTCAATTGCTAATAATAATTTACTGACTTCAGAAATTCCTGCATACTATATTAAATCTAATGGCAAGTATGGAATCTAGTAGCAAATATAGGTGACACCACATAGACTTCTAACACAGGATTTTAAGTCTCAACTTTCTCTAGATGCCTTGTTATTATAATTCTCGCAAGAAACAATTAAGGACTGTGATGAGATCTCTGAATTAAAATCTTAAAAATGACTGTAAAATAATATGTACTTTTCCAGTTATATAAGCATTTTTGGTGCAGATTAACCAAAAACAAACCCCACATGGACCACCCAGTTCTTATATTTATTCATGTCAGAATTGAGGATGAAGGGAGAAATAGGCCACTTGCAGGCAGGCATTGCTAAATGCCAGAATTAAAAAGGCTAGCTTTACCCTTAAAATCAGGAGATTTTAATATCTAGTAAGTACCTTTCTGTTTGGTCGTTTCTGAACCTTTGAAATTTGCATGGCCAATACTTTCTCTATGGCCATGAAATCTACCATTTACTTTATAAATATATAACAACATAAGCTCCAATTCTTGCACAGTGACAAGATTGTAGAACTTGGTGTTTTAAGGGAAAAGTCTGGGAGGCAAGCCCCTGCTTGGTACCTTCCTCTAAAATTACCCTGAGAATATCCCCTGCAGTTACCTCTGCAGGAGAGGAAGCTTAATACATGTCACTTCTGGCACCCAGAAGAACTTTGTTTAGAACACTGGAAGTTTCCAATCCACATCCAATTTGTGCATGTAGAAGCATACATATTTCAAGATCATTCTGCTGTTTTTAAGGAAGAAACGTGGAAAATATTCTTCTTGGGTATTTTGAATCATCATCAGAAATAAAAGCAGTGGGTACAGTTCTGTGGTTCAGGAACAAAATTAGCATTGACTCTTAGAGTGTAAAATCAGTTCAGTCCTTTCAAAATGTTGCCTGATTCATTTCTCTTGGGTTGTGTCTTGTCATAAAACCATTGCATTTTCCGCTTTGGAACAGGAAAATATTTATTTCCATGCTTGTAAAAACACCTGAAAAACTCTCTTGTGTTACATGCTCATTGCATCTCGTAGCCTTTTTAATTAAATGGCCTCTACATATTGCTTGCATTTCATAGCCTTATATAAAATACCTTTAAAGTAAAACTACTACTGATTATTACCACCCCATGTAGAAAACATCTGGAAGTGAAAATGAGACATCTGTGTTGCTCATTTTAACACTGTTGATTTGGAAAACAAGGAATAGGAACGGTTCGTTCATCATTTCACAAGGATGGTTTTGGAGTGATTATATCCTCTCATATGTGATATTTGTGCAGCTGTTCGACAACTAACGAGGGAAATAATATATGACAAATATTACATTTGGGCCAAAAGCTGAAGTCAGTGGGGGCAAAGCCTCATCCAGTTCTAGCCGTAGGTGTGGAAAGCGGGGCTTGTGTTTGCCACCGGCGCACATTCCTCACGCGGGTCACCCACCTCTGCTTTTTGCCTCCCTGCAGTGATAACACACTTCGATGTTGAGAGATTCACACCGTCATACCTGCTATGCAGGGACCCAGCCCAGGAGATGTCACATTGGCCTGAGCAGCAGCGAGAGAGCAGGGATGGCCCCTTTCCCCATGAAGGGGAAGGACAGCTCACTTCATGGCTGAACCCACCAACAGCGCATTGGGGCTGGCAGAGCAGCACCACTTCCACATCAATTCCTCAGAAAAAAGGGGGAACAGCAAGGAAATGTCAGTGTTTGCGTGTTGACACCCCAGTCTCTGCTGCTGCCTCCCTCCATGGAAGCACTGCCCATTGTGAGGTGGGCCAGCAGCCGCCATTTTGTGAGGGCCGCTGCCCCAAAGCAGTGCATGGGCGTCGTGGGGAGGTCACAAAATGGCGGCGTGCTGTGAGCTGGGCCTGGAGGGACTCCCCTTGGAGGGATTTCCCACTTTTGCAACATGTAGGCCAGGGTACAAACTTTATTATTATTATTATTAATTATTATTATTATTATTTTAGTGTTACTCTTTACTGAATAAACAAACTTGTGAACTAAAACAATTTATCACCTTGAAATGGAAGCATGAAATTTTTGCTTTAGGCAGGTTTTTAAGCTAGTCCCATGTGCAGGCAAAAGAGACAGTCTTTTTAATTAAAAAAAAAAAAAAGAACAAAAAAGAAAAGAAATGCAATTAGTCCATCTTCAAGACTTCTAGATTAAGGAAAACAGAAACTCTGCAGCGTAAGGCCACCTTTAACAATACACTTCGCTCCATCGGTGAATTGCATCAGTAACTGAGTCAAAGTCCTACTTTTAGAAAATATTGGAGCTGCAAATCTGTCTAGACAAGCAATTTACAGCATGGAAGAAGAAGAAAAAAATCAAACCCATTGAATCCTAACGTTGTAAACAGTCTGTTATCAGGGCTGGTATTAGAGACAGGGCCCTACTGTTCCCCGGGACCACCCACAGGAGAAAGAATTTGATGTGGCAGCTTGCCTGAAAAATTTATTTGTGATACACTGGTATGTGGTAGGAGCATGCAGGAGCTGTCGAAGTGAGGTGAGCTTTGCCGAGGGAGCAGCTGAGGGACCGGCAGAGGCGGCCGTGGTGCTCCAGGAGACATCCATCCTCTGAAAAGTGGCGGAAAGGCGGCGAACGAGGCTGCACGTGATCCACCAGGATGTCCTGCCGCGTCGTTCCCGTTTCAAGGATCACAGATGAATGATAACCTTGTGCAAAGGGCCAGCTGCCTCTGCTCTCTTGCGAGGACCCTCCCTGGCTGTGAGGGCGCTTGCAGAGGCCCTTCAGCCGTGGTAGCATATTCCTTCATGCATTCGGGTTCCTGGGGGTGAAGGCAGAGTTCAATATCACGCCTAGGAGTTTGGTGGAGTGAGGCAGACCATCAGTCACTGTCCGTGGCTGCAGCAGAAGCATGGCAGACATCTGGAGTAAGCTGCCCCCTGACGCCCCCCTGCATCTCCTGGGACAGCCGGGAGACAATGAGAGCTTTCTCAACCCTGTCTTCAATCTTGGATGTTAAAGCTAAGTAAGTACCTGAAATCCACACTTAGGCACTTGTGTACCCGTTTTAGAGCAGTGTGTGTGATTTACAGTCAAAACACTGGCCTGCTTACTCAGCAACTTGAGAAAGGAGACAGAAAACAAATAATCAACATTTTCTGCTTCGATTTGGATGCATTTTAACCTTCCGAAATGAACAAAACCTAGAATAACTGTAGCATAAACACCAACACACACATATTTATTTATATATTTGTATAGATAGTTTTCAACCCAAAACTACCAAAACTTCTGAAGCTTCAGATCTGAGGCATGTGAACATTTGTCAGGAGAAGCTTAGCAAATGGACCAAAGACGAAACAACCTGTGAAATAGTTCTGCTTCTCCAGAATGTTATTTTTTGGTTGCCTAGAAAGAATGCTGAATTAAAACATTTTTGGCTGGTGTTACTGCCTACTTGCACAGTGAAGGAAAGCACAGGAAAGGCAGCTGGCCCAGGAGGACTATTACATTCCTCTTGCTCCTTCTCTTTCCTCTACCACTCCACACACTTTGGAGTGAATGGTGCAGAGAGAAGGCACGGGGGGGCAAGGTCAAACGTGGCTTTACGCACTCAGGTCCCAAATGGATAGTCTTGCTGGCATAAGGGGAGAGTGTGAAATCCAGTGGCAGTAGACCTGGTGGGGTTCCTACCCCCCTGAAGCAAGGAGGAACCCCAGAGAACTAGGGCTGTTACTCCCTGAGAACTTCTTGAAAATATATGAGTGTTTCCCAGGGAGTCTTTCTGACTGATGAAAATGGAGAAATTCTGTGTAATAAGCCAATAATGATGCTGCTGGCGAGGGCAGACCTGTTTTGGTGCAAGCAGAGACCTTGCTGAAATGCCGCTGTGACGGCAAAGGAATCATTGTGCCCGTGTGAAACCTTGCTACACTGTAAGCACAGCGAGAGCCTGTGCAGGGGAAATGCCGCCAGCAGATAGCTACATGAAAACCGAATATATACTTGTCACTCCTCTGGTCACTGTCTTCAAACAAACGGGTGGCCTGGGGAAAGAAACAAGCATATTCTTGCAAAAACGCCTGTTAAAAAAATATTCAAAGGCAGAATGGCCTGCGATAGACTAAAGAGGGTCTGGTGCCTGAGCTGGACCATTCAGAGCATGGTGATTTGGACTGTGCTCGTTATGTGATCAGAGGTGCTCACCTAGGTCTCTGGTCATCTGTGCCCATGTGTGCAGATAAGAATATGCATCCCATGTCAGAGATAGTGAGATGTAAAGCCTGTGAAATTGTAAGAAGTGAAGGCTTTTTAACACACGTGTAAAGAATACTGGCTAGTGATATCACTACTGAGTCACTTTTAGCATGTGATAACACAGCAGGTGCTGGAAAATGTAATTCTTGTCCTCAGGGATGTACAACCCATAATAATTGCTTGAAAAAGAAAGATGCAGCATAAGGTGGTATTGAAACTGCTTCGGTGTCTGTGAACAGGTCGATCTGACTTCTGCTAGCATGCTCTAAAGGGTAGTGAATTATCATGGAGACTGCAACAGAGGAAAGATTCCCTTTGACTTTGGGGGCTTTGACTCAATCCATAATGAAACAGAATGGCTGCAGGAAGAGAGCCAAGCCTGGATATTGGATTTCAAGCAAAAGTTGCTCAGTGTTAATAGGGTATTTGAGATAGCACGATTTTTCATTAGGGAAGTGAATAGAAACATTAAGCAGACCAGTTGATCTGTTGCTGTATATTGAGCTGCTGTTACTAGAACTAAGAGAGCAACGCATCAAACCTGAAATGCCAGATTAGACTGGGCCAGACTGCTGATCCATTCGGGGATCTGTGAGAGTGAGTGCAGATGGGCTCCGGTCCCTTTGGATAGACCTGAGCACGACAGGGATGCTTTCCGCTGGGGCTCGAGCAGGTGAAGCTGATGAGTGCTTCAGGGATGTCTTGTGGATGTTTCGAGGTGCACTCCTTTTTACTTGTCTTGTGCCGTACTGAAAAATAGAAACACGGTCCTGTGCCTGAAAATCCATCTTGTGCAGCCATAAATCAAGTGGTGGCTTGACCACTAAGGGGTGCTGCAGGCGCATGTAATGTAAACGCATGCAGCAACATTACTGCAGCTTAGGTATGGAAAATACAAATTGCATTGTATCTTAAATCTGCATAAATTAAAGTTATTAAGGAACACAATCGAAACCTGACTTAATCCAACGAAAAGCAGAACTGTTCAGGGTTAGGAGGACAAGTTAGGTCTTCAGGTTTTATGCAGTTTAAAAGTGATGTCAAGACATGCAGATATCTGAACACACAGTACCACAGGGGGGCAGTATGTCCTCAAAATGGGTCTCTGACAGATTTCCCTATTATCCTTTTTTTTTTTTTTTTCTGTCATCTTGGTAAGTCATAGTAAGCGTCATACATTCATTTAATTTATCTCTCCAAGAGTAAATACAGTTTATAAAAAAACCCACAAAACACAAAAACAGATCTTGGGTGTTTTCCTTGGGCGAAAGCAGAGTTAAGGCCAAGTAAGAACATCAGAGTCTGTAATCTTTGTTCTCAACCCAGCTGTGCACAGAATGCAGCAAATTTCAGTTCCGTGCTAAGCTGGAAAGCCCAAAAGTCCAGCAGCAAGCCCTGCCTTTCATACACCTCTCAACAACGTGCTGTCCACATTAATAACTTCCAAAAAGCCAACTGGGCATGCTCATACAAAAAGCCCACTGATGTCAACACAGTATTGAAGACGGATCAACACCACAGGAGATCAGCCCATAGCAGCACACCTGGTTCTGGTTTATGTCTGCTCTGCTTGCAGACTTTGGTCTAAACCCCTGTGTTGTTCTGTTCCTATCTACAGGCTAACATATGGCCGGGAGACAGATCATCTGACGGTTTTATGGGCTCTTATCTTTCACTGTGCTCCACACAGGCAGAAATGCTTCTAGATCTTGCTCTGGGAGCGCAAACAATGGTATAAGTGACGTTAGGTAAATAAAATATCTTTTTGCCTTTGAAGGACATGAAAGAATGTTGTATACCATCTTGCTGATCAAAGGTGGTTATATTGCCCTTTTTGTTACAGATACAGACCTGTATTCATCTAATACCTACAGCATGTAAGGTTGCTTTAATCTGGCTCTCAAATTTCTTATTTTGTCTGGCTGTGGTCTGCCTTGACCAGTAAAGTTTCATATGGAAGTGTAACTAAGTGTTTTCTCTCCTATATTATTCTAGTTTGGGTTTTCACCTGCATCCTTTCTAATCCATTCCATTTCCTACTACTAGCCTGTGGATATCAGTGGAACAATACTGGTGATTTCTGATTACATTAAACATATTGATTGAAACAGAATAGAAATCCCTCATATGCTGTCAGAATGGCATTCGTCCTCCCGCATTGCGGGACAGCACCAAAGGAATCCAAGAAGTAGAGACAAGAAGCAGTTTGGAAAAAAAAAAAAAAAAAAAGAACTTTGCATAAGCATCTGCAAAGTTGCCTGCAGGCTGTTCTAAGAAAAGGCAGGACAAGGACCTTGGAACAAGGTTTCATGCTGCCTACACCAGTCAGGCTGCACAGTCAACCGAAAAACTTTCAGTATCAGTTTTAGAGCACTTGATCCTAAATAACCCTGAACTGACTTTCGGAAAATGTAAATGGAGTTCTGGGTCCCAATGAGAGCTACAAGACAAGCAAAGCTTGTAACATGAGTTGGTGTTAGTAATTTGAAGATGTAATATCGGTTTTAAATGTGTAAGACCTGGTTCCCTAATATTTTGGTGTAAAACATACAAATCAGCTTACGCAAGTGCAGGATCCCATCCCAGTGGACTTAGAGGAAGGGAAGGTTTCCTGCAGCTAGGGCTACACCTGCTGCTTCTCTTGCACTTCCTT
This sequence comes from Tinamus guttatus, assembly GCF_059628265.1. NCBI lineage: Eukaryota > Metazoa > Chordata > Aves > Tinamiformes > Tinamidae > Tinamus > Tinamus guttatus. The sequence continues at coordinate 689,537 of NW_028288953.1, forward strand.
GAACTGGAGTGGATCTTTTCGGGAAATAGCTTCTTGACTTCCATAATTTGCCTTGGTCCTTGTATTGGACCAATATCTCACTATTTATTTGGAAAATTAAAGTGCCTTTAAGATAAATTCATGTTTTCCTAACATGAATGCAACACATACAACCTTTAATTGAGATCCTGTGATTGATTAGTTTCTCTCTCCTGTATTTTCCAGCAGCTAGGTGTATTGTCTGTGTGGATAAGGGGCCACGGCTGAAGGGAGATGTGCATGGCAGAATGGCATCCAGTGGAGAGAGGGAGAGAAGCTGGAGGTAGCTGGGGAGAGGGACAAGAGAGTTAAAGTAAGAGGATAGTGAGTGGACCTGGATCCAAAAGGGGCTTGGAAAGATGAATGAAAAATGAGAGGTGTGGACAAAGCCTAAGATGGGATCATCAAAGGCTGGGAACTGGGGACAGAAGGAAGGAGAATGTGTCACAGCTGAAGGAATAAAGATATAAAGAGAGGAAAATGAAGATGAGAAAAAGCGTCATTCATTTGCATTGACATTGATGCCCAAGTGGATGGAGTTTCTGCTAGAGGAGAGGCTGGAGAAGCAGTGTCAATCAAGAACATACATTTCTGGCTCCTGTGCTTTAAGAGCAAACAAAATCTGTAAACACTTCAGTTATTGTTGCCTGGCCTGTAGCCTCTCTTTATGCTGTTCACTTTCTCCATTTTTCAGAGCTGTGCTTTTGCAAAGCCCCTGTGACAGTCCACCCTGGGCACTCTTCCTTTCCCTAGGGGCATGAAGCTCTACCCTGCTGCACAGCTTGAAGAGTGTGCGTCCATCCCGTGGCCAAAACACGTGTTTGTTCCCTTCCTTCTCTCCAGTTTTGGAGCCCCTGAATTGAGCTATCTGGATATACAGCTCCGATAAATTTAGGGCAGTTCCAGGTTTAGCTCTGTCTTCTAATTTTGAAGGCTTATGGTAACTGAAACATGCTTTTAAATGTATTTCTTTACATTTTACAATACTTTACATTTTACAATACATTTTACAATACTTACAGCCCTTTTCTAGGGTTCTTTTCCTCAAGGACCATGTAGTACAGCCCTAATTCTTAATTAAAACTCATAATTTCTTGATTAGCAGCTTCTCCAGACTCTGCTGATTAGAAGCTTCTGAAGGCATTTTATGTATATCACTCTTGGCCACTTGCACCGAGATACAAAGTGTGAGCTGCTCAGAAAGAGTCAACAAAGCACATTCTGCTGCATTTCCAGAGCAGCAACAGTTTTGAAAAGGGCAGTGTTTAAAGATGCAGTGCTCACAAAGAAACAGCAGAAGCTGCTGACACAAATGTTTGCAGAAGTTTCTAACTATCCTCACATGTTGATTTTATAGACCAAGGCTTTAAAAGACGGTTTTCTTCCCCTAAGCCCCACCCCCATCATAAATCAATGAATAGATCAATAAATAAGTAACAGAATATCTCCGCTGCCGGTTCACAGTCGATGCCAGTTTCTCCTCCTGTTCTCCTTGGCCGAGCTGAATGAATGGCACTGGGTGGGTGGCCTGTACATTGATAATCACCTTGATTTCCAGAGCTGCCTGTTGCTAAACCATGTCACTGATCCCATCTGGATTACAGAAACCCATCTTGCTGCTGAAATCACAGAGGATTTCAGTAAAAGTTGAATAATATTCTCTAAATATTGAATAACTGTGTGTAGTCCTGGCAGTGCTTGCAGCATAGGCATATGGCAAGCACATGAACAACATGTTGTACTCTGAATCTATTGTTTGTCTCCAGCACAGTTTCAGTCCAGACAAATCCACTGCTAATAAATGACTTGTGATGGGTTGTTGGGAGAGAGAGACGTTGTAGTAGAGGAGCCCCTCCTTTCCCCCACCCTGGGATAATATTAAATCAATTTTAAATAGATGTTGTACACAAACAATAGCTTCTTTTAGTGTAAGAGAGCCTGGCAGAAAGAAAGAAAACTGTATGCTCTAATGAAAATGAAGCAAAGTTTGTCAGGAGAGGTGAAGTCTTTTGTTACATTCACTGTTATGCCTGGAAAACAACAGGCAGTCCTTCAGGCACGTAAGTTCTTCTTCATGTCTTAATGTAATAAGACATATTGCCTCTTCTGACAAACCTTGACTGCTTTTATCCTTATATCATCACAACTATATCAACACAACCATTAGTATAATGAATTCATATGTCTGTAGCCAAGAGACACAGGCACACATTTGTTAGCTGAAATGCTCAGATTTTACTTTATTTTTTCTAAAAATACCTTCTCAATGAAAAGTTTTCCTCAATCAGCTCTTGCTTTTATTCTTTTGATCACTTGTTATGTTACCAGCTTTACAGTAAAAATTAAAACCAATGTGTTTTAAAGTTTTTCTTTATAACTGTAAATCTAGGTATTTTCCAGTGGAGATGCAGGCCTTACTTAAAACTGCAATAGGTTTGCTTTTGTTAATTGCCTTTTAAGGCCACTGCAGGGACAGCCTTGAGCTCCCAAGCCCTTCCAGGGGCATATTCTTAACACAGGCTAAACATGAGGTACCTCGCTGCCCTTTTGCTGAAGGAAAAGCTTCAGGCCACAACACGCTCCGTGGTAGGATGCGGGTGTTCACAAATGCATCAAGGGATAAATAGTTTGCCAGTGTGTTTTCACATCCTTTTTACATCCAGCTGGTGCATCCATGCCTACGCTGAAAGTGGCTGGTGCCTGCTGCAAAGCTGATCCTGCGTGTGCACTTGGCCTTCCCCTCTTTTCCTGCTCCTCTTCAGCCTTCCTTTCTGTCACAGTCTGTCTCTGCAGGGCCCCTCGCAGGACCTGAGGTGCTGCCCTCTGGGCCTGGGCACCCGCAGGGCCAGCCCCTCTCCTCTCCTCCCCTGCTGAGAGAGCTGCTGTGCAGGCCCATGCCCAGAGGCTGTGCTCCTGGCCCTGTCCTGGGCTGTGTGGAACTGAACTGTGAGCGCGGTGTGGTGGTGGTAGGTGCAGTGGGGACAGGAGCCGCAGCGCTGGTGCTGCCTGCGCCTGGCGAGAGGGAGAGGGAGAGACCCTCCGCCTGCTTGAACCTGGAAAACAGCTTTATTTCGCCTCCAGAAACTATTTTCTCTGGTGTTTGTGGTGGCCTAATTTGGAAGGCAGGCAGAGTCCTCCCCTCCACAGTGGTGTCCAAGGGGCTTTCAGCCAGCTGGTGACCATCACGTTGGGTCCAGCAGCCCCACATTCAGCACCCAAGCAGGGCCTCAGCTTGGAGGTCAGGGTAGCCCCTGGCGAGGCCTGAGCAGTTCCACGTGAGTCCTCTTCTGGACATCCACATAGGCACACATGTTGCTGGGGGACTAGACCTTTCAGCATTCACAGGAGTAAAGTATGTGTGAAACATATGTCATATCTCCCCACACACACACGCATGACGTGAATGCTCTGAGGCTGTCAGGTCGTTTATAATGCTCTTTGGTTTTTATTGCTAAGCAGACACAAAATTACTCATGTACACATCTTGCATATTCACAAATTATTTTCAGCTGTTACAAAGTAATAAATACTCTCAAGCACCTGGCTGTAATGGCATTGCAATTCTTATACCTCCCATTTGCCTTCCTCCCATCATTTCTTTAGAAGTAAAATATTGATCCATAGGGTTTCATATGTGTGACTTCTTTATTTTTCCTTTGATGGAAGAAAATGAACAGACACTTCTGGATATAATATAGGCTTATCGAATATGTCTTGAGCTCAGAGATAACAATACTGCAGAAGTAGTTGGGCTGCTACGCTGTGAAACTCAGCTCTTTTCTGTCGCTGCCGCAATGATACCTCTGATCTGATAATGAGCTGCAGGAACCATGTGCCTGCTTTGTCTGTGTGGCACCATTCACATTCCTGGCACTTCCCTCCGCCAGCCATAAAGCCCAAACCCGTTACCACTGAGACCACAGGAGCTCTGAAAGGCCATCACGGCACAGACTGCACGGCAGGGAGAAAGTGTTTTAGAGGAAAATTCTGGCAAAAGCGAAGGCATAAGATGCAGTGGCAGCCTGAGCTGTTTTGTTTGAAGCACTCGGCGCTTGTGCTGCTGGCTCCCAAGGAGGAGCCTCTTCCCTATAAGACCACACATAGAGCGGAGCAAGCAGGGCAGCACGTATCAAACGCCGGGTTCAGAAAGAGCGGGGCTGCAGCTGCGGTTCTGCCGTGCGTGTGCGGGGAAGCTGCCGTGGCTGCCGCTGCTCCCGCCCGTGGGATGCGGAGCCTCCCCGCACAGCGCAGGGCCAGGGAGGTGCAGGTGGTTTTGTCTGCGGTTTCCGCACAGAGCTCCACATGCTGCTCGCTGGCTGGTCCAGGGACGGGAAATAACGCGCGTTGATTTCAGCAAATATTTTCCATGGTGCTATTCCAAATACGTGTGAGATTTGCAGATGAGAACAGCAGCAGACCTGCTATTTTGCTGCCCAGTGAATGCATGTTTCTGCACAGTGCCTTGCCAGCAAAATGGCTGATAAATGCCATTTCTCCCTGAGGTGTGTTCCTAACCGCTTCCCCTCTGCAGCCAGCTGTGTGGTGCCCTGACATCAATTTGTAGTTGTGGGAGTTCACTACCACATAGGGAGCAATTGTTGCCTTTCAAGACTCTGCTCTTTTTCTTTTGAGACCATTAGCCTTTCCTATCAAGTCCAAACACTGGAAAAAATGGAGAGAATAAATCCTACAATGATGCAATTTACAAAGCATGAAGCTTTAGGATATTAAGATATATTGAGAAGGATCCTCACTTTGTCAGGCTCACTCATGTTCTCTGCTTTGACCGTGGCTTATGCTAATCAACGTGAAGTTTTCTTGACTTAGGGGGGAAAAAACAACAATGATGTGAAGCATAAAGGACACATGATCAGGAAAATACTTTCTCTGGTGCCTGGGGAAATAAGACAGCAATAAGGAAAACATGTCTTTTTTGATCTTGGTAGTTTAGAATATTTTATGCTTGTAGAAGCAAGACTATCTTTTAGTCTCCATTTAGATATATTTCAAAAATATACTAAAATGTTTAGTTTCTTAGATTGTGTCCGTGTTATGTCCTGACACAGATAAACATTTCGGAAATGGCATTTAAAGTATAATGTGAGATGAAACATAATTCTTCAGATTTATGAGCATGACTTACAGTGAATGATGGTCTGGCAGAAAGGTCCTGGCAGGGAGGATTACAGTGGATTTTAATGAGACTTGGGAATGTAATGAGAGCACTTTGGATGCCTGTATATTTTGGTATCTGCTCCTCTTTCACATGTGCCAGGACTTTCACTGCAGCATAAGAATTGTGGCCGAATGGCCACTGCTTCGTATTCATTACTCCAGGGTTTTTGCTACTAGATTGTCTCTCGGGGACAGAAGGGCCCTTTTACCAGGTGGCCCCCATCTTAAGGACAAGCTAATGATAAGATGTTTTAAGGGATGCGAGGCAGAGAAATCACTACTCCAGTTATTTTTTCAGAAGTGCACAAGATATCATTGCCTGGAGAGGTGTTGAGGTTCTGACTTTTTTGCCGTGTTGTATTTCTTTTTGAAAATGAGCAAAAGGAAAAGAACAGGAATGAGAGCAAAAGTACAAAGGATTGCCATTTTGCACAGTTCACTCTGACAAGGACTCTGTCATGTCATTGATGGCTTGCACCACTCAGACATTTTCCTAGACTTTTCCTTATAATATGAGTTAGTCCATCTAGACAGCTATTTTCACAGCAGACAGCAGTGGTCAGGGTTAAGCAGAACTTCCCTCAAGTGCAATCTTTTCATTGCTCTTCCAAGATTTAACTTAAGCACGGGACTCTAAGGCCCTCTGAAGGTAGCCCTGCCCCATCAGAGTTGAGTCTCCTCACAGCAAGGGAGTGAGCAATGAAAGGAACACACACATAGAGTATATTTGAGAATATATTTTGGTGAGCAAAGTCTTCTCACTTCTTTGCATCTGGTGAGAGATCCCCTCCGTGCAGGCCGATGGATGGCACTGGGGACAGGAGTCCCAGGTGACACGCTGGTGAAAGCGCTGGTTGTGCCTGCTGGCCTCCCACTGCTGCCGGCTTTGCTCCATGCCTACACAGAAGGGCTTTCTGGTAACGTAACTATGAGGCAGAGAAGGAGATACCCTGGTCATCACCAGCCGCTCCTCTAAAAGCCATTTTGACATTAATAATAATTAAACTGAAAAATTCTTCTTCCTTTTTCTTTATTTTTTGAGGGAGTGGAGAGAAGGAGGGGAATGATTTGTGGGGAGGGGGTTGCAGTGCTAAACCCAGGCTGCGCCTTTTGTTTTTCCAGTACATGAAAGACAAGAAAGCTTCTTAGAACAGAGCTTAATCTGTGGAGAAATGGGGAACTCAGCTCACCCACTTCATAAAGAAACCTCGAAGGAAACTTTCCTTGTTAAAATTCCTCTTGTTAAAAAGCTGTGAAGTCATAAAATTTTACCGAACAATGGCTTTCCATACAAAAGGGCTCTTCAGTCAATAGTTCCCTTCTAAGCTGTTCCAAATCACCCTGGCTTCAATAAGCTCAGCTCCTCAGACAATCAGTGCAGGAAACACTGTGGCTTCTATAGGTTCAGCAGCTGTTCAACGTGCTCTGTTGTGGGTCTGCCTCTCTTGTGTGCAATTTTGTCATGTTTTTTCACATACTTTCGTTATCGTGACTATTAGATGGGATGCAGAAGAGATGGATTTTTAAAATAGTTTGCAGGGGGGCATGGCCTACCTCTTGACATCTTTATCATTGTGGTATAAACGGGACTCACATTTACTAAGGCTGGAAAGGGTCTTGCAGTAGGGTGGTGATTTAAAAAGGACCATCTGAGCTCTGTGAAGCAGGCAAGTGATTTGCAGTCCAATTTGGTTCTTTAGGTTAGCTTTACTTATTTACCTAATGAACATCTATGATGAATTCCCAAAATATAGCACAAGATTTTCTGCAGAAGGTACTGTTCTTGAATTTCCTTCAACACAAAAGAAAAACAATGTAATGGCTTGAAGTTTCAGTCCTTCTTTCCTTTATCAGAGGGTCAAGGAAATAGAAATACAGTGGAAAAGAAATGTATTCCTGCTTTATGCAGTCCAAGCCTTGCTTTCTCAAACAGAAGGTACATGTACAGTGCATTGGGCACCACACATTCTTGCTCTTTCTTGCTAAGAGTATAGCTGGACATTCATCTGTGCGTAGTTTTCTTCCCTAAAGTGTTCTGGCCTGATTTGGACTCCTTTTTTCAAGAGCTTTCATGAAAGATGTTTGTATTCCTGTAGTCCACCTGTGGGAGCAACTGAGTTTTCACATCCCAGGCAAACTGAGAAGTTGGAAAAGCACTGCTGACGAGGAAGGACAAGGCATTTTCTTTAATCCCCAAAAAAAGGTTTGATTTACATCTTTCATTGCAAAGATATACATATATGCACATACATATATATCTATGTATGTATATTAAGTTAAAGCTGGATAAATTTCCAAATAGAATGTCTCTTCAAAATGACAAAATGAAGTTTTGGAATTTAAAACATATAAAGGACTTCTGGCTTTTCTCTGTGTGGCTAAAACAGCTTGATAAACACCATGAATTCCAGCTTACTTGTTACAAAGTAAACATCAGCAAAAAAGAACACCAGAAATGTAGTTCATCTTCTCTCTCTCTCTCTCTCTCTCACTACATTTATTTCTATATTTATTTAGGTTTAATGGATTTTAAGGCCCAGAGGGACCGTTATTGTCATTTATGCCGACCCTCTATGTAATACAGGCCATATAATTCCTTGGAAAGAATCCCGCATAACTTCCAATACTCGGTTCCCCTTATTTGGAGAATTTTTATATACATAGAAATGCTATGAGAATTTTGTTGAATCTGATGATGCCCAGTCTCTGCCAAAAGTTTGCAATATAGAATGTCAAAATAGATGTGCATGGCTTAGCAAACAAGAAAGTGCTTTCTGATAGCTGGAATGTGTGGGTTGTATCTCTGGCTGCAAATGCCTGAAAAAATAATACACATTTGCTAATCCTGTAAAACCATAACAGTCATCAGTAGCACAACAGTGGTGAGCTCAGATGATTGAAATTCAATATAATCAAAATTCAGATTACCCAGATATCAGACATGTCCTTCAGTTTTAAAACTCATGTGGAATTTGATTTTATTTGAAATTGTGACTCTTGGGTTGTCCTGGATGTACTTGGGCAGTTGGAATTTATCGGCATTCCACACAGAGTTCAGCAGACTTTCCACCACATTAAAATCTTCAGAGTGAGGGCTGACGGCTCATTTTTACAGTCACATATTCTCATGCTTGAGCGGCAGTTTGTGTATTAACATGATGTAGCTTCATTTTGTTCTAAATATTCTAGGATTAAGGCATTAAGGATCTTCTTATTACATGGGAGAGCTGTTCATCATCTCTGTCAGTATCTGCTCACTGTTTTTTAGTCAGATTTTCCACTCTAGCTCTAGAACAAGTTGTCAGGGTGACACACTTTGGCCAGCATGCTGCCTGGCACATTTCTGAGAAGCGCAGTGGCCAGGCACCAGAGGACTGCAGAGGCCCGTCGATGGATCTGCGCTGTGAAGCGAGCAGCGATACGCTGGAGGCCAGCACTCGTCTCCAGATCACCCCTTGTGTGACAGATGCTAATCTGTCACTCCTAGCAGTATGCACTCGCTGTAGGCAGGAAACTATAGTTTACTAGAGTGTAAATGAATTCTGAGCATTGGTGGTCTATCTCTTTCTTCCTCGAGGCGGGGTGTTGATAAAGGGCTCCAGGAAATGTGTTCCTCTGGCTATGCTAACTTGCAGGTAAGATAAACTTCAAGGTTTGTGAACAACAGGGTTCCTGCTGTTTACTCATGTGGTCACTTTGAAAAGGGCCAGAATTTACCAACTAGAGCATGTGCCAGTAGGCAGTGGATCAGATTTGGTCATAGCTTTTCAGATAATCTCAGTGTCTACTCCCTGTGGAGACATTTCGTTTCCTTAGTAGAAAAGTCTGTTTAAAAATCTGGACTAACTGCTGCTTCTTCCTCAGGGAAAATCTGATACTCTGATTTTTTTTTTTTTCTAATGGGTGAATGGGTTTATTAATGAAATCTAGAAGTGCTTATTTGCTGTAGTTCAAGTACCTGGCCACTTAAGTGTAACCATGTAATGTTCAGAGAAAATATACTCCAGCGACCAAAGAAAGGCAGAAAAGATGCCCTTCATCCTTTTTTGAGGGAGCAGTAGCTGGGTTCTTCTGTGGTGCACTGTGAGCTGCACAGCACAGCAAATTGCAACGAAGGAAAGAGAAATGGCAGTAGCAGTGCAGTGTCACAAATGTTCTTGCAGTAGCAGTTTCATCTCTCAGTGTGTGGCGTTAAACCCTGCCTGCGGGGATAGATGCAGGGTTATGTCTCCTGGCAGACACTTTGGTTACGCTTATGGTCAACCTGGAGACTAGAATAGGTACAACCAGGGATTAGTTGTCAACCAGGTGCTGTAGAAGAAAAGATAACAAGCAAATGGTGTTCAGCCAAGACAGCCAAGAGAAACTGTGTCTGCTTATAAATCTAAGTTTCCTTATGGTTCATGTGGAATAGAAAGACACTCTTTATTCTGAGGCCAATTTTGGATAAGCCAGATACAAGAAATAGTGGAATACCGCATTTTGATCAACTTCATGCAGCAAGTATTCTTTTGTGGATGTGTGGTTAATCTGTGCATGTAGGTTTTTATGTAGCAGTAACATTTATACTGAATTAGTTTACGGGAAGTGTTTCCTCAGCTTGTGCCCTCATTGTCTCACCAATGTCTCCACATGGAGAAGGGACAGAGCCTGGGAAGGATCCACACAGATACATCTTCTTCTGCCTGGTACTGTGAAGCAGTGGAAGTGAGCTGCTGTCAAACAGACAGCGGTATTTAGGAAGTAGGTATTTTACAAGCACATGACTTATTTTCATGGCCTAGGTGGAGTGCAGAGAATCATCTTGTTCTGTCCCCAGTCCTGCTATTATCTTTCCTAATTGTTCAAACAGTCCTGTTCATACCATTTAAACTCATGCTATTCATTTGTAAAGAATTAGGCGTGCAATTGCAGTTTCACTTACGCGCAGAGAAGTCAGTGCCCTCCTCGCGCCAACTGCGCCAGCCACCTCAGGAGACTGTGATCATTACGTGAATGACCTGTGAAGCTCCAGGTTGCTGCAAGTATTCACAGCTTGCGTACCATTTCATGGGAAAGGCAGAGTGAGAATGAGCTTCTTGGACAACGGTCTCTTGATGCCACTTTCAGAACTTGTTTTCACCGATCCCCTGGGTAATACAGAGAGCACATGGTCGCTGGTTCTGGTCTAGCTGCATTCCAGCACTTCCTGAGCATGCCTACTTTGAGAATGAGCATTAGTTTCCTATTTCTCACATGAATAAGGAACAGAAGGAGATCTTTGCATGTGGCTTGCTATTAGGCCAAGGCTAACCAGGCAAGAATGACTTAGAGAGAGTGTAAAGTAGTAGAGCATTAGTACTAGAGTAGTAGAATAGTAGGTACCCCAAGCTAACTAGGAGCCGCAAGGGCCTAAGCCACTGCTGTTGATCTCAACCTAGGAATTGAGGATGGAAAGAGCAATGTTAAAAAGCAAGCATAAACATTTTGGGACCAAGGAGAAAACAGAAGAAGGTATTCCAGTTAAAAGGGAAAGGTGAAAAAAAAGTGTTTTGATGTGATCCCTAACTGAGATTCACATTTTCAAATATCAACCTAAATACTGACTAACGCTTTCTTTGGTCAGTGAAGAGAAAAAGTTTTGGGGCATTGATCGTCTTGTCTCATTGCAGATATCTACATAGGTCACAAAAATTTCTCCCAGGAAGGAGGAAGACTCAGGGCTTGTGTCAGCTCTCGTTGGCAAGAAAGATGGATTTTCTATCCCCTATTCTCATATACATTGGGGTGCTTTCACCAGAGAAGTGGCTCACTCATGGCCTAGTGTCTTCTTTCAGGAACATTCAGCTTTAACCTAAGATTGTGTTTCACAGGAAACATTTTGCAGGAGATTAACAGGAATTACCTGAATCATCTCCTTGGTTTCCTGATCTCGGTCCTCTTTTGAGGGTGTCTCAGGCATGTGATAGGACCCAGAAAAAGTGGCATGCTCTCTCACATTGTGCTCGAGGGTCAGAAGAATATTTTGGCTTGGGTCTGGAGGCGCTTATACCACCCGTTAGGGGTCCTGGACAAGAAAATGCTCCCACCACTCTCTTCTTTTAAACTTAGCATCTGGAGCACCTCTGCTGGTCACAGCTAGCAGAAGGGGAAAAGCTTTCAAGTAGGAAAGTCCCAAGCCGTTTAGGGCTGTGTAGGTCGAAACCAACACCTTTATTTCAATCTGGAAAAGCAGCAGGCGAGCAGCAGAGATCACAGAGCGCTGGTGTCACACGTTGCCATGCTGAGGAGCTGTCAGCAGAAATCCCAGTAAAGGCTCACTAGACAAACAACAGACACAAAAAAGTTTGTTTTGCTTCATTTCAGCTGTGTTCTGGGGTTACCAGCCTCTGCAGAATGACAACGACAATGTACATTTTTATAGTCCAGCAGAGTTCAGAGCCCTGGTAGGAAAGCAAAGCACTGCTTGGTCAGCTCCACACAGGCACAACAGTTCAAGGGTTCGTATTTATTCCCCTCTCAGTTAAGCTGTTTTCCCAAGAACGCCTTTGTTGCTTTTTTGCCGTAAAACAAAAGGTCAGGTTTGATGTTGCTCCTAGAAATGTTCTTGTTGTTGTGTTTGTTTGCATAACCTCCTTCTCCTTCCACGCGGTGGGGAACGCGCCGCGATGGGGAACGTGCCGCACTGCTCCGTGCCAGCTGGTACCGGACAGCGAGCGGAGTGACAGCCCCGAAAGGGGGGCCAGGGGAGCACGGGGCGAAGGAAATAAAGGGAAAAGGAGCGGAGTGTTGCCTCCGGCCATTTGCAAACAGCTTGTGAGAGCCTCGCATCACACACATTGCCGAGTAGCCTGTGACGTCTCTGAACACACAAGCTGTCATTTCCTCGCCGGGAGTCCGCGCTGCTAGAGCCTTTCAGTCGATGTGGGTGGGCGCTTCAGAAGACGAACTGTCTCATCCCATTCAGGAACTGCCCTCTGTCACTGCACTCACGGCACGCTGGATGTTTGTTGTCTAAGTAAATAAACTGGCCCATGTCTCCGGCTAGCTGTGAATGCGCTGTCCTCCCACCACCACCCTTTCCCGGACACCCCAGGGGAGGAAAAAAAAAAAAGAAAGAGCCAAAAGCAACAGCAAAATGAAAAAGTTCACAGAGAGCGCCAATGCCACCCACTAAGACCCAAGCTACAAATAATCGGTGACCAAATGGTGTCATTAGAGGCCCCAGCATCCTGTCAGCGCTCGGCCTTCCGATGAGAAGTCCATCGTGGAGGTGATTTTGAAACGATCTCTCCTGCCTATTTCAAAGAGAAGATTCTGTGAAACTGCTGTCATGGAGTACTTTAGTATTATTTATTTCTTCAAATTAACCTTTCACATTTCAAGTCAGTGCTCAGTTTCAGCGATACTGAAGGAATATTGTTTGCTGGCCTGTTGCCAGACACACTCACAGTCTCTAGTCTAAAAAGACTAGTGAGGCTGTGTTTGGTGAGGGAGGGAGATGCAGAACCTTGAATCTGCACCTGTTTTGTCAAGAGTGCACAAATAAGACTGTAAATCAGTATAATTTGTGCTTTACTTCCTCCCCACCTCCTCTTTTTCTTATTTACACGTCATTCTACAGCAGGGAGAGATGAACAGATGTCTGTTACAATAGACATCCTCTCTGGAGCTAGCAGGAGCTTTTCGCACTGGCTGGCAGGGCAGATCAGGCATATAGTTTATATATTCATGCATGCATTGAGGAATTTGTGGCTATTCACATCCCCCAGATTTAGACACCTGATTAACTAAATCAGCTGCCTAGCCATCCTCAACTCCATATATAGTCAGTGAGGAAAAAAAAAAAAGAAATAATCTACCAGGTTATCCAAAATGCTTCCAGTATCTCCTTTTTGAAATTGCCTTCTGCATTATTTTTTCTCTCTGACTTTTCTCTCTCTCTCCTGATCTCTATTGCCAGTACAGGGAGACCAGGAAAGTTGGCTGAGGCTATGCCAGTGATTTCATAAAATGAAATAACTTTTATTCCCATGCTGATCCTTGTGCCCATTTGCCACCTGAGAGCAGATTTGCTAGCAGAAACATGACATCTGGTGAAATGCGCAGTTCATTAAGGGAAAAATACTGCAGGGTGTCAGAGACCTCAAGCTTTTGCTCTAGTGGCTCTTCCCCAGCCCCAACCAATCTCAAGTTTTGGGAGTGGAGTGATGAGCCTCAACCACAACGGGAGATAAGGCTTAGATGAACTCTGTCACTAGGTACATCTTGCAAATAACGACCATGGCTAGGCGTTTTTTTTCTGAAGGATGCATAAGTGGCAATGAGAAGTGCTTGATTCACTGAAGATGTTATAAATCCTCAGCTAGCTACAGTGAGGAAGGTGCTTAATGATTTTTCAAGTTTCTTAATGCAATAGCTCATGAACAATTTGAAAAAGTCTCTTGTAGTGATTAACAACATCTCACTCAAAAAGGCAATCAGGGCAATCAGAGTAAGTCCTGGGCAGGCTGGAGTAGCTCAACACCTGGGTTATATAAAGAGAGCCAGTGGCAAAGAGAGGTTCCTGGAAACGTCTGGAGCCCGGGCAAATCATGTTGTGCCTCACTGCTGCATCATTTGCCTCTCCTATTCCCAAACGGCCCAAAATTCAACACCAAGAGAGAGAAACTCAGACCTGAGTTACACCAGAGTTCAGCAGAGTTTGACGCCATATGTACTCCACCAGTTTGCAGCTGCAACTCTTATAAACAAGCAAACAAAAAAAAACAAAACTTGCACAAAAAAAAAACAAATCAAAACAAAAAGACAAAAACACAACCCTTATGTCTAAGACATACTTTTATCCTTCCAGTCCACTTCTTTATTTTCCCATATTCTTCAACAGGTGTTTTGGTAATACTGAGGTTTACCAGTTTTTCAGTTTTTCAGAAAGACAATATAAAATAAAACCAGGTTAATTTCAACTTTAGGAAACCCCATAGGAAAGCAAAGAGAGTGACAGCAGTGTCATGAGTGCTCAATAGCAGCATCTTTAATGGTGCTCCTCAGGGCCTACTTTGAACTTTGCAAGATCCAAGTTGTATATTTCATTATGAAACTAAAGCACATCCTGCATTTGCCAATGATTCCAGTAAATCTTAGACAAGCTTTGAAATCACAGGAAGGAAAGGCCCGTTGCTCTCAGGGAAAAATAAAGTGGTTTCATGAGATCACATTTCTCCTTCCTGCCTTCCTTCAAATCAAGCGAAGTTTAATATTTTGGTTGCATTGACCTTGACTGAAAAAAAAAATCAAAGCAAAAAAGATCCAAAAAAAGAGAAGTTTCATTTAATGTCTCAAAATGCCAAAAGAACTTCCTAACCTTAACAAAGACACTAAGCAAATTCCAGATCTCAGATTCCCGCATGCAGAGAAAATCTTCAAGTGATAGGCTAAGCCACTATTACACTATTGGCATAATTAAATGAGTGTAAAAAAGGGAGAGCATACTAACTAATACGACCCAAAGTGCTTTAAAGTATTTTTGAATAACACTGGCTATGGGAGTCAGGTCTTCACAGCTCTGATCACAAACAACTGAATTAAACATCCCTCCCTTTGGAAGAGGCAACCACTTGGTTTGATTTCAAGGTAGCCATAATCCTTCCTTATAAGAAATTCTCCAAATATGTCATTTATCAAGCTCTGAATGCTCAGTGTCTTTGCAAAGAGAGCACGCATGCGTAGATATGTCTGTAAGTGTTTGAGTGGATGCCTGTGGATCAGGTTCCAGCTGCAGAACTTGTATTTTTAACTTCGCTCTAAGCTTCAGCTGAGTTGCCCTGGGAATGGCAGGGTGCTGTCGCTGATCACTCACCCACTCTCTCTGAGTCCCTTTGGCGTGAGGAGACCCTGCTGCTCGTGGAGGCCACATCCTCACCATGGAAGTGGTGAGAGCTTCTGGCCCCCTCCCTGCCAAGTTCCTGCCTTGGTGCAGATTGGGGTTTCCTCTCCCAAGCAAGAACAGGGACATGTCTTCCTTCTACCTTCTCCCATCAAGGGAGAAGGGAGCTTTCCCTTCTCCCTTCTCTTT
The DNA here is from genome assembly GCF_059628265.1 of Tinamus guttatus. Taxonomy (NCBI): domain Eukaryota; kingdom Metazoa; phylum Chordata; class Aves; order Tinamiformes; family Tinamidae; genus Tinamus; species Tinamus guttatus. Next base: position 704,784 of record NW_028288953.1, read on the forward strand.
CCTGTAGTGTTTTTCCATCAGGTTCAGCTCTGCTTTCAGGAAAGACTCAGCAAGGGAGCTGTGTGTATCACGCGTCTTGCAGATCCAAGCCCTGTGTGCCCGTGTGTCCCCTGGCCTAGCGAGCGCAGGCCCGTGGCAGAGCAGGCAGCCAGCAAGGCTGCTCTGTGCACAACCAACGGAACAAACACCGTGTGGACTGGCTTAGAAACACAGGGCCTCTTCAATGCTGCGTTCACGCTGTTGCTTTTTAGGGCAGAGCTGCAAGTGAAGGCAGTGGTAATGGTGGTGAATACTGATGAGATAACACACAGTTTTTTCCCAGACAAATTTTAGGATTGTCACTCACAGGAACATTTTCCTTTAGTTAAACCCCAGACTACATTCATACTGCAAATATCTTAGTTTTCTTCTTGTACAGTTTCTGATGAAAAAGCAAGGCTATGCTTATGTTGCTGTAAGAAGCATAATAATGAAGAAGCATAATAATATTCTGGGCTGGGAATTACTTTTTCTGTGGTTTGCCCCATGCATGCAGAGGAAGCTTGCGTTCTTCCGCACACACATGTGCACACACACACACACAGAAGGAGCACCTCTCCTCTTCCCTTTACACAGTCCAAAAGGAAGTTTTATAGAAAAATAAATCAGCACAGAATCCATTTCTGTGGAAATCACAGTCTGTGAGTCCATTTCAGTTTAATTAACACTACACTAGTCACAAATGCAAACAGGTTCCCAAGTATGCAGTTTGGCTGCCCTCTGCTCTGTGGATTCAAGTTTGACTCTTTGTTTTGTTCTAGCAGAACAAAGAAAGCAAAGAACAATGTGACCCTGACCCTTCTTTACCCCTTCATACACAAATGATCTCTTTTAATATTCAGATGAGCTGTGACATGAAGAGGACCCATGAGAACAAACACCTGTCATTTCTCTAGGCAGCACTTTGACGAGACCTTGCCTTATCTAGTTTTTAAACAACTTTTATTTTCCTGTTGTTGTTTTTTTGAAAAAGATGCCAACACTTTCATTCTCATGGCCTGAAACTCAATGTGATCGCACACAATGCACATTCCCTTCCTACCCTACCACACAAATACACTCCACCTGCAACCCCTCAGCAATTTGCCTTCTCTGGAGACCGATGAGATGGCCTCAAAGATGGAGATGCTGCATGTCAGCTGCAAACTTCCCCTGAGAGTGTTGGCGTATGCGTGTCTGGACTGAGGAGGATGAATCCACAGGCTCCCTGTGCATCTCGCCCCATCCATGTCTGGACACCGGAGAGGACAGAGGTTTTAGAAAGGTGTAGAGACTGCCCAGACACAGCGGGTGGTGAGGGAATACCTCACAGGCATGGGCCAGGGTGGCCCTCTGGTTTCTCCCACGTGCCTATGTTTGTAATGATAACGATGGGGACATCATTAGGCCTGGCTCCCGTGAGAACTCTGGCGACGGCATTGCTGGTGCATGTGGGCAGCGCGAAGGGTGGATTTCCCTGTGCGCTCCGCCTGGGATGCAGCAGTCCTTCTTCTCCATCTGCTTCGGCAACGCTGACAGTGAGGTAAAGGCAGAGCTGCCCACCTGGGCTCTGATGATGCCAGAAGTTGCCATATGGCTGACCAGATATTTTGTGGAGAGTTTAGAGGTTGCTGTTTTTTCTTCCAAGTCCTGTTCCCTTCCTAGCTGTACAGAGTAAAGGAGACTTTCATCTGGCTTACATTATAAAAAGCTCAGTAATAGGGAGAGAAGCTTGTTAACTGTCAAATATATTATTTTTACACAGGAATAATATTATATTATTCTTCACTGACATTTGTCTAATCTGTTTTTAAAACCTTTCAGCTCTTGGGACTTCATGAACCTTACCATTAGAAATGCTATCTTAAAACCAGATGTGAATCTCTCTTGCTGCAATTTATGCCTAGTTGTATCCTATCACTCTTGGACATTGAGAACAGATTGTTAAAAGGAAAGATGTTACACTGGATGAAAATACTGCCCTGCTAAATGCTGCAGCTCTGTGTCTCTCTGTAAAAGGGTGACTAGGCTCTGAACTGTCTTTGAATTTCTGCTAACCATCCCACTGCTTGCTGGACATAGCAGCAAGAGAGCCACTCAAAGCAACTATGTCAAAACAGCTATTGGTGCTTAATATCCTGTCAAAGGCTTAAGCTACATAAAAGATGGACCACCTCTGCAAGAAAATTCAAGAGTCGAATTCCCACAGAAACCAGACATGTCATTGAGATCAATGGGAACTTGGTACTAAGCACTTATGAGCCTCTGAGTACCAGTTAGTATTCTTCGGAGCCACAGTCTCAGTGTGAGAGTTTTACTTTGTTTTTCTACTTGAAAAAAAATAATTTTTTGACATTTTTCCCATTGCCTTGGTTCTCAACAAGAGATGCAAGCAGGTTAGGTAATGCAGCAACGAAATATTTATCGCATTGCATAAGCCAAGTTAGAACTTTCCCTTCAAGTAAACAAATGCATTTTCAGAATATTTAGATGCAGCTCACCACTGACTCTGACACCAGACTGAGTTCTTGCCCACAGTGTAACAGAGGAAAAAGATTTCTTTCACAGTTTACAGTAACAGCTTCCTTCCCGCTGCAAACAAGCAAGTTCCTGGCCTGGGAACTTCCCCAGGGCCTGGGCTCTGTACTGAAGTGAGCTCTCCAATCATATTGAAGACATAGGAGAGCAAATATCCATCCACGCTCTCTACCTAGTGCTGCATAGGAAATTTGGAGGGGAGGCTGTTTGTTCATGGGTTATAGCGGCTCTTCTGAAGACTTTTTCCCTCGTGGTGGGCTCAAACACCAAATATTGCATAAAGTTTGACAGTAGTGCATGACCCCAAGGAAAATCTGCATGTTTCCAGTGAGAGTTACTGCCCCTCTAGCAAAAGTATTCCTAGATTCACATTTAAATTTTTGAGATTTGTCTATACTTATTGCTCTAATTAAGTTTTCCCTAAAAAACTCATTCTCCATAATGTTTACTGTCATTGTGAATGTGCTCCCAATTGTTTATAAATTAAAAAAGAGGGCAGCAGCTTTGGCAGTGTTTGCCCCGGTTCTGTTTTCAGTTCATATTTTCTGCTTTTTTGCATTTTTCTGCTCCACACAGGAGAATGTTTATGTATATCAACCCCGTTTTCTAAGCTTCAGCACCGAGTACTGAGCCTAAGCCTCAGTTACAGAGATATTAGTAACATTAAAGAGGTTTAAAACTATGCATTATATTACCATTGTCATATAATTCAGCAACTCATATGAGTGGCAGTCAAGGGGACTCCTTTCTTCATGTTGCAAACTGGAAAAAGAATGACACTGATGACTGCACCTTCAGCCTTCTGAAGCTGAGAGGATGCATGTGTCCTTGGTTTGTGCAAAACCTCTGTTCCCTAGTTGACTTCTGAAGTGATGTTTGAGCACTGAACATTGCAAAGTGCAGTGCACTTTGCACTGGCATAACTGTGTTAGAGACCAAGGGAGCCTCTGATTCTTATTCTTTTTCAGTAAAAAAAAAAAAAAGGGTTTGGATAAGACTTTCTGTGAGCTTTGAACAGAGGTTGAGGTGACACTGTTCCTTTCTTTGAAAGGAGATGGTCTTCTGAGTACTAAAAGGCAGACTTTGAGGCGCTTGAGACTCAAAAGGTATCACAGACACCCCGGCCTGTGTTTTCAAATGTCCACTGGAGTACGGCTGAGTGACATCCAATGTTCCTGGGGATAATGGGCAGCAGATCCTGGGTGGTGGCAAGAGCAATATATACATTCCATCAGAAATCTAAAACATGTAAACAGACAGACAGAAATTGTCAGAGGGATGTGAGAAACTTGAAAATTAACAACAAATGCAAGGAGAAGAAGTCCAGAACAAATGCACTGATGTTTTTCACAACCATGGAGGAGTTTAATCCACTGGTTTAAAAAACATATGGTATACTAAACATTAGATGGGTAACAGGCTGAGGGCTCCTTGGCAGTAGCCCAATGGAAATATAAACACAAAGCATTTTGCTTCATTGTGTTTCTTTAAATATTTACTTTCTGTGTTTTTCCAGGATACGGTTTTTCATCCCATATGCATAACAAGCTACCTTTCCAAAAGCAGACTTGAGAGGCATCACGCTCAGGCCCAGCAGCTTTGTTCTAGTGGCTCTTTGTTAGGATTTAGCCTCTTTCCTGAAGGAAAGACAGCCGTAACGGGTTCCTCCATCTCCTTGCCCCACCAAAGAAAAGTTCCTAAGTGCCCCCACTAGTTTTGTAGCCTTCTTGGCAAAGACTGTAACTAAGGATTGAATGGATCTGGAAAGCAGCTGCTGTTTGTTCCTCCCCTTATACATGGATTGGGACATCTAGAAAGCATGACTTAAGCATGGCTTAAACTCCATGGCTCTGTGGAACGGGAAATTGGATACACATCCCCACTTCACTGTCGTACTGCCCTTTCAGTCCCAGAGACAGCTCACATGGTGCTCAGCCCTGTGAAACACATGGAAAAGGACAGGGAAACTGGAAGAGGCAGTAAAGCTGCAGGCACCTCTGCCAGCATATTCATTTCTGATTTGAAGCACCCTAATTTGTAGGTCCTGCTGTGTGGGCTCTCAGTTTTGGGAGGAAGACAAAACTGATGTTTGTGTGTGCTGGTTATGCCATGAGGAATGAGATTGCCGGGGGTAAGCTGAGGGAGGGCTGTGGAGGGACGATGGGTTAGGTCACCGTGAGAGGTGATAACATTGACAAGAAGGTCAGGAATCCACACAAGGTTCCTCTTTTCAGTCCTGAGCCTCCATAGCTTTTGTTTCCATTTGCTTTCCCAAAATGCTTCATGTGTGGTGGAATTCACCAGCTTTGCATGTGATTGGCCACAACTTCTTTCTCATTGGCTTCCTTGCCTCCCGCCAAACATCTGGCAGGAATACAAGCATTTTTTCAAGATTTTTTCTCATCAAGGAGGGCTGCCATGAGCCGTAGTTAACACATGGATCTGGCAATCTAGGGCAGAGAAAGGGAAATCATTTTGCCATACTTTTTTCCCCACTTTTTAATATTTATTTATTTATATATATGTTTTTGTGAATAGTGTAGGGCATCATCCTTTCTCTCCACTAAGGAGGTGCCCTATGTCTGCAAGCATGTACTTGCCTTCTATGTCCCTCAGCAGACGCCCTGAGCGTGTGGTCTAGGGAAGAGGTTTTTCTGACAGAGCAACCAACCAATCAAAAATGTCTATTGTGAGGCATGAAAGAGGATTGCTGAAAACCTGTTTTTTGGTCAAAATTCAGGCAACTTCTTTGAGTTAGGTCTACTTTTGTCCTATATCTAGGGCAGAAGTGCTGTTCATGAGGCACACCTGGCTCAGCTTCTGGCAGGCCAGCTCTGGTAGTGCTGACCATGACGCACAGGCAGCAGTGCTCAGTCTCACCAACCTGTTTTAACAGAAACCGACAGGTGCCTCAGGCATGGACCAGGTCTTTGGCTCTGTTCTCACACACTTCCATGTAGTAATGTAAGCGTATCTATCTCCCGAGATGCAGGATTTGCTGGCAAAAGTTTTTAATTCAAGACACGCCGTGAATGCCTGTGGATGTAACAGACATGGCAGTTCTGAACAGTCCTTCTTAATGTAATGGACAGAGGCAAATCTGGGCTGAGCCTACGTATGGAAAATAGTGTGATGAAGAACATTAATTTTGTCCACCAAATGGCAAAGTGTTTTTTCACATTCCTCTGCATGGCTAGCAGACATTTTTCAGTGCAACACAAATCACTTTGTATACATGTTTTCTTATTTTCTAGGGAGGCTCTAGGGGACTCAAACAACATTTAACAAATTTAGATATTACTCTGTCAGTTGAGCAAGAAAATACTGCTGGTGCCAAGACTGGAAAACAAATGAATGACAAACATTTGGATAAATATTTTTGTTGTTATTTATTCCAGCATTCCTGATGCATCTTACATTTTGCAAGGGGGAAAAAAGCTAGAGGACTACTACAGAAATATTTAACTCCATGTGGAGGGGAGGAGAGAGGATTATTCTTCTCCATTCTCCACTTCATCTGTATCGTATAAAAATGGCAAGATAATCTAGCCCTTTATTTTTTAAATTGCAGAAGGCATAGTGAAAGTGATTTCGCTGATGGGAAACTAAGCATTTTTCAGACACAGATGGAAGAAGTAGGAAGAAATATTTCTCAGCAACATCCACAGAATACTCATTTACCAGCATCACCATTTTTTAATAGCATTACTTTGATTTTATGATCATATTTCTCTCAAATTCTTTGTTCATTTCCAAAGCATGTCATAATTCATAACAATTATTTGACAGGAGGAAAAATATTCTAAAACATGATATTTTGCTTATAATGTTGCCATTTTGCTTTAAAATTGTATTTGAGCTAGTAAAGCATTTTGAATAGAACATTTTTATACAAATAATGGAAAAGGAAAATCAAATGTATCTCTATTAGTGATATCTTAGAATCATAGAATCACAGAATGGTTAAGGTTGGAAGGGACCTCTAGAGATCATGTAGTCCAACCCCCTGCACACGCAGGGTCACCTAGAGCACGTGGCACAGGACTGCGTCCAAGCGGGTTTGGAAGATCTCCAGAGAAGGAGACTCCACAACCTCTCTGGGCAGCCTGTTCCAGTGCTCTGTCACCCTCACTGTTCAGAAATTTTTCCTTAAGTTCCTGTGGAACTTTTGATGCTTCAGTTTCTGGCCATTTCCTTTAGTTCTGTCAGTGGCCACCAGTGAAAAGAGGCCAGCACCATCCTCCTCACTGCTTCCCTTGAGGTATTATAGACACTGATCAGATCCCCTCTCAGCCTTCTCTTCTCCAGGCTGAACAGGCCCAGCTCCCTCAGCCTCTCCTCATAGGGCAGATGTTCCAGGCCCCTGATCATCCTTGTGGCCCTGAGCTGGACTCTCTCCAGCAGCTCCACATCCCTCTTGTACTGTGGAGCCCAGAACTGGACACAATACTCCAGATGTGGCCTCACCAGGGCTGAGTAGAGGGGCAGGATCACCTCCCTCGACCTGCTGGAGACGCTCTTCTTAATGCACCCCAGGATTCCATTGGCCTTCTTGGCCACGAGGGCACACTGCTGCCTCATGGTCAACTTGTCATCCACCATGACACCCAGGTCTTTCTCTGCAGAGCTGCTCTCCAGAAGGTTGGTGCCCAGCCTGTACTGGTGTCTGGGGTTGTTCCTCCCCAGGTGCAGGACCTTGCACTTGGCCTTGTTGAATTGCATGAGGTTTTTCACCGCCCAGTTGTCCAGTCTGTCCAGGTCCCTCTGGATGGCAGCGCAGCCCTCTGGGATATCAGCTACTCCTCCCAGTTTGGTATCATCAGCAAACTTGCTGAGGGAGCACTCTGTGCCTTCATCCAGGTCATTGATGAATAAATTGAACAGGACTGGACCAAGGACTGACCCCTGGGGGACCCCACTAGCCACAGGCCTCCAACTGGACTATGCACCACTGATCACCACCCTCTGAGCTCTGCCATCCAGCCAGTTCCTAATCCACCTCACTGTGCACTCATCTATCCAACACTTCTGGATCTTGCCCAGGAGGATGTTGTGAGGGACAGTGCCAAAAGCCTTGGTGAAGTCAAGATAGAAGATAGACGACATCCACCGCTCTCCCCTCATCTATCCAGCCAGTCATTCCATATTCCATATGTCTCAATATGTATCAATTATTCTGCTTCTGACTAGAATACTTACCATATTCTAAATTTTAGGTCTCCTGCAGAAATTTGGCTTAAAATTTTCAGTTTGCCTTGTTACTGGCAATGTTTTCAAATCTCTTTTATTTTAATATATTTTTTAAAAGAAGAAAAAAAATTCTTAACTCTTCTTAGGGTTAATCTGAAGTAGCTAAATGAATTCTCCAAAGGTCCCCTCTTTCACTGGTAGCATCTGAGAGAACTAGAAGAGTGGTTCAAAATAAGACAGAGACCTCATGTGTCTGGGACCTCAGCAAGGTCTAGGCAAATGAGAATGCTTGATCCAGTTACCTATCAGTGTCTGTCATTTGATCAGGGACTTGGCAAACTGCTTGGTTCATGACAGCCCTTCTTGGTGAGCGATTGTGCCAGCCCAGTCTCTACTGAGACCACATCACCACAACTAGAAGGATCTGCTACCACCACAGCTGGACATCCCGGCAATGTGGTGAGGGATTGACTTTATGGAGGCAGGAGCAACTCATTGCTCAGGGTCAAGTCTTTGGAGCAGGACCAAAGCCTTCGGAGCAGGACCAAACCATTTCTGGCTGTGGGTTATTGGGCTACCACTCATATTCATGTGTGGATCCTCTGCTGAAACACTCATTTATAACACATGAACCCTCTGTAGCCAGTGCTAGAGATGTACAAACAAGTTTGGCATTAAGTATTTGGCCCATGAGGCATTACCACACTACCAAATGGCACTTTTTTTCTTTTATCATACCATTCTCACTAAAATGATGTCATGTCTATACCCTCCAAGTAATGAAACTGTTGGAGAAGATATTCGAAGATATTCAAAATTTGGCTGTCATTTGGTGATGTGAATAAACAATATATATGTATTTTTTTTAAAAGTATAAACTGTTTACTCAGAGCTTATTTTGAACACATCTCTACAGGACTTATTGAGTCATTATTTATACATCTATGGATGCTGTAACTATAAATCCAAACCAAAATCCAGTATGACTCTATGATGTGCCAATGTTGCAACTTTCAGCACAATTAAATGCCCCTTTTTTCTTCTTCTTCTTTTTTTTTTTTTCTGGTTGTCGCTGGGATGTATTTGGACCATATGCAGGGACCTAACTGCAACCTAAATATAAACCCTATAAGCACTGAAATGAGGAAGGATTGAAGAATGTGCCAATAAGCATGAGCAAACTAATCACTGTCAGAAGGACAAGGAATAGCAGAAAAGTTTACAGGAACAACCTCATCTACTTTTTCCCATAATAAATTGAGTCATTTCTCTCAGGCTGCCATCCACTTCTTCCATCCTTTTCCATGGGAAACTGTCTCTGAGAAATGGATTTTTCTTAAAGCAAGTTATAAAAGCCATCAAGGAAATCATTTCACTCTTAGCCATCACTGACTGGCAGTTGCTTTTCTCTGGGTAGCTCCTGAAGCGTTTGTATATGCTGTTTGCATGCTGGTGTTGCCAAACCATCTGCATTCTGATACAGGCAGCTTGTGAATGTCAGGCTAATTAGCCAAGGCTAATGTCTGGTTTCCTGTAGAGAGCTTTTGTGGAGTAATTACCTTCCTCGAGGTCAAACTGCTGTAATTACAGGTCTTTAACTAATCGAGATAAACAGCCCTTGAATTCTTGCAGTGACTAAGCCGATCACTCTAAGGAACTTTTATCTTGACCTACAACAATACAGAGTATTATGACAGGTGATAGCAGTGGTTTTTTTTTTTTTTTTAATATGAGATCTAAATAATCACAGCTTTCACTAAAACCATATAAATTATTGACATCTATGAAATGCTTTGCCTAAGAGCAAAGTCGTTGCCAGGCAATTTTTTTTTTCAAGGTATTTTTTTTTCATTCATATTTAAATAAGCCAGAAAGTAGGTATTTTCACGGAATCATACAGGACAGAGAAAGAAGAGCAGAGAAAAATTGTTTTCACACTAATTTCTCACTTTTTGCCTCTTTCAATTCATTTAGCTTAATTGTAATATTAAATTGTTCTTTGAAGCAAAGTATCTTAAAATAGCGACCTTACAAACTTATTTTTAATATTTACATGCTTTCCTTCCTCTGTGTTTATTTCCTTTTTGCAGCTCTACCTGAGGCTCAGATATTTTGGATAGGAAGATTAGCAAATGCTTCTCCAAGAAGATTAGCAAATGCTTCTCCAATTAACTGTTCTGTTCCTAAGGCTGATTCTCTGCAAGATTCCCTCTTTGGATACTGTTATTTGCCACATTTCCCCTTCCAGCTACACCTCAGTAAATAAAACCTCTAATATAAAATCCTAATATAATCTAATACAAAATCAAAAATAAAACAAACACACAAAAATCCCTCTTCTAATATTCCTCAGGCCTGGACTGATGACGAAAGGGAAACTGAGTGGAGAAGGAAACTGGTGGAGGCTTAAACCCCACTGTGTTCTGTAGCTTCAGCTCAGCTTTGGAGGGTCTAACAAGTTTGGGTATCATTTTCACTTATATTAGCAATTCCTATGCTTCTAGAAGCACATGCAAGTTAAGTCTGGATTTCTGCCACAGATCAAAACCAATATTTAGGAATGGTCTTCATAGCAATCCAACCTAACAGCCTACTACCCTGCAGGGAAGAAAAGAATACCCATAATATTGCTACTACATTTTTTTTTTTTTTTAAGATCTAATGACTAAAATTTGCACATTTCTTTCTTTCTTTTTTTTTTCAAGGGTAAAACATAATTAAAATATTGCAGTAAACCAACAAATGCCTAGAATACACAATTATCAACTTTAGCTTGTTAAATTGTGACCAGCCAATATTCAATGTCATATACCACAAGGGAATAGGTATAAGGAATAAGACTAGCAGAAATTCTGTAGTCATGTATGTAAAGTGAAAAGAAACAGCACATTTAAAGTTAATTTTACATATGTCACCCTCATTGTGAATCTACTGTTCTTGCTTATGGTAACCTCTGTCTCATGCTGAGTCCATATGTAATCATTAGCTTTGTTAACACTGACATAACAACAACAGTAAGACATACAAGACCACTAATGGATCATTGAGCTCCATTACTAATAAAGAAGCTCTTCATTTACAACCCTTAGGAAGATTCACATAGGAACATATTCCCATAGGAATATGGTATTTTATTCAGACTCTTTTGCTTGACTCTTTGCTCATGAGGAGCTATGGAAATGTCATTGAACTCAACTCAAACACCCAAGCATTTACCATGCTGGCATCGAACCAAGGCCTTTCCCTTGCCCTGACCAGAAAAATATTGCACAAGAAAGCATGGTGAGTTCAAGGGATTTACAAAACACTGGTGAGAGTAGGTGATAGGTATCCTTACAGTGTTGAGTTATTTTCACGGCGGGCATTTCATCTGAGCAACTAGAGAAGGTCTACAATGTGAGCATCTGCCTCTGAGCTAGTCACTCCAGTCTCTTTTTATAGTCTATAGCTATCAAATCTACATAATCATTGTGTAGTAGGGAATGATTAATTCCATTTAAAATGGATTCTAAAATAGCTGTGATATTTCTGCCAGTGTGCCTGTATCTCTCCATCATCTCTAAAATGATCATAGAGATTACACTGTCAACATATATGGGGAGGTAATAGTGGTGGAAGAGAAGAATTCCCTCTCTTTTATCAGGCCTGCCTTCCCACATTCGAAAAAAAAATCCCCTGTGCCTGTTTTTTTGTAGCTTCCACGTTCAGTGAGATACTGGGGAAGTTCCTTCATTTACACACAAGCTCTGCTGCAGTACTAGCACAGCAATGCAGCTTCACATGGGGGACATATTATAACCACATCGCTTTAAAGCTCGCTGAACTTGCCAGCACAGGCTCTGTGCCTTTTTAATGTGCATTGTTCAGCAGCAGCCACCCTGTTCCAGCCTTTCACAAGCTATGCAATGTGGTGACTCCTCTGCTCTCTTTCGCCTTCCATATACGCTCTCAGTCATTGGCATTATGTTCAAAACAAAAGTATTCAAGAAATTAAAACCAGAGTGAAATCCTCAAGGCCAGGATTGAGAACCCAGTTGTAAATGAAACATCCAGTTGCCTTCATACTGTTAAAGCAGTGCAATGGTAAACAGGAGTTCTTATTTACAGGGCGATTCTTGTGCCAGGGTAGACTTGGGGCACATGCACAGCCATCCAGTTTGTGTAGGATATAAAGCGCTAAAATGTTGCAACTTTAGGCACATGCAGGAGTTAGAGCCCCTGCAACAAGCTGCTTGGGACTCTTAAAAAGGCAGGGATCCTAGGAAGCTGGCGAAGCAGAGGAAACAATCCTGTGGCATCCATGTTAGCCAGAAATGGGCTTGATTATGAAGACCAGCCCAGAGCAGGATTTTTGCGCATGACAAATCTGAGTCATCCGCAGCAGAAAATTTCTCTTGTCCTTTGGTGACCACGGTTAGTGCAATTGTAAGAGCAAAATTAATTCCAGCATTTTCCGGAGTGAAGGCAAATTCCCAGAATATTTAATCTGGAAACAGCCACAAAGCTCATACTGGGACTGAATATAGTCTTTGATTTCTACCCATCAGCCTGCTAGCAAAACCAAGAGCCCCACCAAATGTGTAGAGAGATGAATATCACACACTATTTGGGGTTTCTTCTTTCAATCTGCCTGTGCCAATTCCAAGGAAAACGTATGAGTCTATTGTTCTCTGGAGAGGCCTGGGAAAACAGAGCAAAAGCATTCCCAAGTAGCTCCATTAGCAGGGTGGGTAATGCTCTTCCGAGTGGCTGTTGTTAGTATGAGAAGCACAAGGTTTAACGGTTACGGCAACACGTTAGTGCTGAGATGAACAGGAATTGATTCTTTACATCTGCACCGGTCTTCGGGAATGCATCAGCTCTATTTCTCCTTTCTCACTTTTCCATCTCTCAGAGGTAAAGGGAGACTTTGGTCACTTTTAGAAATTTAGATGGAAATTGTTATATGTGAAAAGTATTATTTATAGAAGAAAAATATGATGATCTTCTTTCTGGAAGTAGGAAAAAGTGCTTTTCTTTGGTACTGAAACAACTGTCCAAGCAGTTCATTTATAGACTGATTGATGCACACACTTATTGACAGTTCATAGTTGAAGAAAACACTGGAAAAAAGGTCATTAATTAATGGACATGAAAATTTAAAGGTCAATTTAAAAGGCGAATATATGTGCATTTGAAATTATTAGTTTGAGTCATATTTGCATTTACTTTTGTATTGTACCAAATATTTCTCTTTTACCAAGAAGGAACATGAGGGTAAAATTCTCCACATTTGGAACTTTTTAAAAACCACTTAAAGTTAGTTATTTTTCTTTTCAGTGAAAAGATAGCTATAGCATGTGCCTCTTCCCACTAATAAGCTATTCTTTTGAGGATATTTTTGTGTTAGCAGGGTATTTTCCTGCATTCCATACTAAAATATTAATTTAAATGTATAGCTTTTTTAATTAATTCTTTTAATTAAAAATAAGAACATATATCACAATGTTGAGAGGGAAGCAAATATTTGTAGACAAAGTAGTAAATGAGTTACCCTAATGCCCACAGTTCAGTGTGTCTAGTGAACTGTAAAATTATGAGAGTCTTTCCTGAGTATTTTAATGCTCTGAAACATTTTGCTCTTAGCTAGTGAGTTGTGAAAAATAAGCTTGCTGCCTTTTGTGGCCACTACTGAATGAGCTACACATTTATTATGCGTAGAATCACACCTGCCAGAATGAAACTCACCACAGAGAGTGGTTGAAACCTTTCCAGCGTTAGTCCAAAGATCCTCTCAACTGCGGGAATGACAAAATTTGTGACTGAGCATCCAGTCGTTCCTCAACGGGACAGTAATGAAAGGCCCCAAACCAGGGACAATACTGAGCGGAAGGTGCTGCTCCGTCTGGGGTAGCCAGAGCCTGCCTCCAGCGGGCAGGCTGGAGCGAGGAGAGGAAGGAAAACAGTGTTGACACAAGGATCCTACCATAGCATTTTCACAGTAGCTTAGCATAGGGAAGAGGAAGACAGTTTCCAAGAAATATCTCGCTCTCTGTGTGGGCCAGCCCAGCACCACACACAACTTTATTGCGTAGGGCTGCAAAGTTCAAAGGAAGCTCTGGGAAAGGGGAACTGTGGCTCACAGTGCTGAGCCCAATCTGCTGCACCACACATGGCTAAAGTACACACTATCAGTAATCAAGGGAAGGACCTCCCTGAAGCACAAATGGCAGTGGGGGTACCCTTCTATAAATATCCTGAGAAATAGCAGAGTTTCCCTTTCCAGTTGCCTGAGTTACTCCACCTCCTTTGATAGCTTGCAAATGTTCCCTTGGTTTTAGTAGTTACCACCGTCGCGTGCACTGTAGATCAAAAACAAGTGCATGGGAAAAGGGAGCTAAGCACAAAAGGCATGAGTTGAATTGCATGCGGTAGGAGCTGCTTTGGGGTTGTGGCTGTGTCCTTTTTTTTCCATTCTCCCAATCCCTTTCCTGTTTAACTTATATTCTGATTTCCTACATTTAGTCAGAGCAGCCTAATGCAAACTGCAGCTCTCAGCCCCAAGGAATTAAAACCATACCCAAAGCTGATAGAGGGCAAGTTTAATCTGGCCCATTTGCTGCATACTGCAAGGAAACAGAATCCTGCAGGATTCTGACTTCCCAAGCTGACTTGATACCAGTTGCAAAGCTTGCTGACATCTTAGTGATCTTCGTGGAGCATCATATTCCATTCTGAGGTCTGGATCTGGTTGATGATGACCATTCTCCATGACAGAATTTAGCCTGATACCAGGATTCGTGTCCAGCAGCCTACTGCAAATTTAGATTTATTTAAGATGATACAAAGCACCAGTAAAGCTCGAAATAAACACAGGTTGGCTGAACCTGTGCTATTAAGACAAAGAAATAATACCAAGTTCTACAGGAACTAATATCTTTTTTCCATTATTTAAAGACAGCAAGAAAAAAATAGTAACTACAGTGAATATATAGCATCAAATTTAAATCACATGCTCACACGATATAAAAATGAAAAACACAAGGCTAAAAAAACCCAGCAGATTATCTGAGGTCAACAGACACATACAAGTTTTACAACTTGTGCTTTGAATGAGACTACAGGCTAGGAGACAGAAGACCTCCATGACCACAAATGCAAGACATGAAAGCATTTTTTCAATGATTCTTCCATTTTGTTCACACCTCTCCTCCCTGCCTCTGCTGTTGCTGGTGGATGTGCTAATTCTAAGTGCTTTAGCAGCTATCCTGACGTTAGCCTAAACTTACAAATAGCGGTAGGAGCTGATAGCTAGAGCATGAATGTTGACAGCATGAATGAATTTCCACACCACTGTGACTATCTGAAACCTAATGCGGGAGATTCACTTCTAAAGGTAGGCTTTTAGTCCAGCGCAGTGCTAAGAATCTACATCTCCATGAACAAAAAGAGGGAGTCAGTCAGTTAGTGCCAAAAGTGGTGTTAGTCTCCTGTGACACAAATTTAAGCCATTTAAAAGCTCAGTGATGGCTTTGCAGAAAGGTTGTTTTTTAGGAAATGTCTGTCTCCTACCTCCGATTCTAGGTCACATTTAAGTGAAGGTATTGTGGATTGTTTCAAGTCATGTGATTCATCCAGGTCAGTTTAAAAAAATTGCATGATTTTAGGGATGGACTTAGTCTGAATTCATATGTCATTTCTGTCAGGCAAAGGAGGGGAAAATAATAGAGGCTTTTTGAACAATCTTCTAGTAGGAAGATATCATATCCTTGCAACAGAACAGTAGAGTTCAGGAAATTTATGAAAGGATAATAACCCTTTCTGTATAAATATCTCACATTTCTACACAGCCCCAGTCCTACTTAGCACAAAGATCATTTCTGCCATGGAGCATTAGATGGAAGGGTTGGATGGTGTCCTAGAGTAGAAACTCCCCCACAGGTTTGGGTCACATCTGAAATGTGAAAGGACCTGCTTCTCTGCATGGGCCAGGGGTGCAAATGTGATGAAGTCAGTCTTACTTCTGAAGTATTGGGCGCAAGAGGTGGAGACGCACCAGGACAACTGCTAACAAGTGAGGTTTCCAATATGAAAAAATAGCAAGAACGGTTTTCTCATGCTTTCTGCTATCCTAACTGAGATAATATTTTACAAGAGCAGCGATTTCAGGCTGATCTTGGATCTGCCTCTGCATCCCAGTGTAGATTTTGCCTACACATAGCCTGGCTTCAGTACTATATTACAGGAACATTTGTTGCTCTGCTTTGTATATAGTTTGCAAAAATTTCAAGCTAGTGCATATATACACTAAGGGACTGATTACTTTTTTTCCCTCTCTTAACAAGAAAAACACCCTCCTCATGTTAGAGCAAACCCTCATATATTTATTTCGTTCATATGTCCAGGGTACAAGTCATATTACATCCATTACAAAACTAGCAAACCTTTTAGGTAGGTTTCCTAAAGCATAACTGGCTTCTATTTTATATATCCACTGCTGAACAAAGCTGTAGAAGGCACAAAGACTATCTTTAAATAGCCAACAGTGCTTGAAATCGCACAGGGTCAGGCTTACTGGATTTAATGAAATACTGTCAAAGAAAGGTTAAGGCAATGTGCAAGTGTTTGATGGACCATGAACTTACCCTTCATAAACATAGCGTGCCCCTCCATGACTTTGGCTGCATTTACACTCCTCAAATAATATTGTCCAAGGTTATTTTTGATATAGTTCTACTTGATCCATGATCTTGAAGGAAATACTGTAAAGGAACTGAAATTCTGTAATCATTTCCCCCTACTTTTATATCACTTTAGTACTTAAATAAGATAGAACCGATAAAAACATTGAGGCCTTCTAAGGTTTTCTGCACGCATACTTTACAGGTTGGATCATGATATATTTTTCAGGTATAGTTACCCTTTTCCTCAATGACTCTGATGTTATCTTTATCCTGTTATGGACTCTTATCGCTGGTGGATGAAATATCAGTTGATCTCCGTGCAAGAATTACATGCTCTGTCTTTCAATAGGGTGAACTCAGCTATAACTTATAGTTTGCGAATGACCTTCTAACATGGAAACAGCATGTGGAAAGCAAGTAGAATTAAAAGGGTTATCTTTAATGCTAATAAAAGAAAATAAATTAGATATACCAAATGCTGCAGTTTGGGTTTTATAAACCTGCTTTAACTCTAACCTGACTATGAGGGGCCCTTTCTCGAGGAAAAACCTTTTTCGTTGGAAAACCTTTCTACTACCATTTTGAATAAAAATATAAAATCATAGAGAAGATGTTAAGAGAGTTGCAAACTCTAGATTAAAGAACAAGATGAATCAAAGAACAGAATACTTCTTTACTTGATATTTGGATAAAAATATTCTATTCCAATTGCACTACTCCTATCTCAGTATTAATGAAAGTGGATTATTTTCACTGACCAGATGAGAAGAAATGAAATAAAACAACTACAAAGTGAACTTTTAAAAAATTCCTTTCACTTCTGCAATTACAATATATTTAGAAATTTAGGACAGGAAGAATTTATTCTATTTTTTTGTGAACATTTCTCCTTTAGGGAATTTCTGCCATTTCTTACTGCATTACTTTCTTCTTAACCTGCCAAGAACACTTTAGAACAGGAATGAACACCAGGTCAAGATGCGTTAACACTGGCACTGCCCATGACTAGTGAAGAGTCTGGGTGAGGACACAGACCTGATTTAGGAAAACGGGTCTCTTTGCACTACAGGTACCATGACCTCTGTATTACCCCAAAGAATGAAAGCTAGAATAAAAAATGGAATTGAAACCTGAATAATTAAAAAGCTAATGGCAAGTGGAGCAAGAGTCTCTGCAGTCTCTTCATCCATGGTATGAGTCTTGGATTCCTCGGATGAATGCCATGGGAGCAGCACGTGCCTGATTTTGCCCATCTCCTCCCTTCTGATGGTTTTCCTTCTTAGGCTGCTTAGTCCTTTTTCAGCTCTCTCTGCTCATGCCTTCCCTTAGTTATCTTATTCATGAGATAGCAAGGTGTTAATACCCTTTCGTTTTAGGAACATGCAGAAAAGCATTAGTAAGGAAAGCAGTAGCCATTTTTTTTTGCCTTCTATCATCAAAGAAAGATGAGCTTTGCTCTAGAAAACATTCAAGCACCAAGCTCAGTAACAGAGTGACTCTCAGGAATTGCCTGAACAGTGGAGACAATATGGGTGCTTTGTGGGTTTCTTATGAGCTTTTTTTTTTTTTTTTTTAAAAAAAAGGCTTTACTGATTAAAAGATGAATAGTACCTTTTTTTTCCCCCTTGTTTTACTCAGGGTAACAGCTCTCTCTATCTCTCTCTCACAGCCCATCAGGATAAGGGCTTATCCTTGGTGACCCCTGGATAAAGAGAGTTAGTTAATAAGCAGTAATTATTTTTGCTATGATGAGCATGAAACAACTTCAGCCTTGGAAGCTGTTAGTGTCCTATTTGGAACTCCATTTGGTGGGGAGAGTTAGTTTCAGATCTTTAATTGTGCTGCAGTACTTAAAAAGGCATAAAGGTTTCTTCCTTAGCACATCCTTCCTAATTGGATAAGATGCATATGCTTATCTTAAATTAGTGTTGGTTTTGCTACATTTTTCTTGCACTTCAATTTTGCCAAGTACACAACTTGCCATAACAGGGCTCAGCATTTGTTCTGAGTCATCCAAAAGAAATCTCTTTGAAAACAAACAAAAGCCTCCAGTGTGTTCACATGAATTTGCTTTTCCCTGTATCATTGCTAGTAATCATTTTTATTATTATTATTATTCTAATATTCTGACAATGATGAGAAGGATGGTTTTTGAGAGCCATCCAGAGAATTGTTACAGCCATTTCCCTCTGGGCTGTAATTTTCTGGGCTTTGAAAAACAAAGCAGCCTGAGATCTGCACAGCACTTAGACCTTCATGAAAATAATATTACACAGTTTTGCTTGGGAGCCGATTATCCACTTGGTTCTTTACTTCCTTTCTACATAGCTTTAGGATAATTTCCTGCCAGAGGTCCTGTTTTCTTTTCTGATAAGTCATAAAGCTGGTGTCCTGACTGCATGCTAAAATTAAATGCCTCTTTGCACTTGGGGCAAGAACTGGGGATGTTGTCCTGCTCAAATTACAGTTTGAAAAATTACATCCTACCTTCTTAAATTCCAGCCATACACTGAGCTTGGGATTTTCTTGCTGAAAATGTAATGATGCAGCGTGCTTTCAAACAGCTGCTGCTCTCCACTCCGCTCCCCTCCAGGTGGCTGCACTTCACTGATGGGTAAAGGGATTTCTGTTTACAGAAAAAGCAGCTTTTATAGTTTGTAAATGGTTTTAGGATCCTTTGGGAGGAAAGGCATGGTACAGGAATGTAAGCTATTCTGATTCTTGTTAAGAGAGGGGGACAAAAACCCATAGGAATTAAACGAAAACTAAACTCCTGTAAAAATCTCCAGGTGTGCAGTCTCTCAGAGCGGGAACACTGGGCCAATAAAATGATCAGTTGTGGTTTTAATTGCAGGGTTTTAAACTTAAAAAAAAAAAAAAAAAAAAAAAAAAGAGGCCGGCAGTGAATAAACTAACGTGGGTGTCTTTTTTTTCTGTTAGTGGTGGTGGAGTCAACAAGCAGAAGAGCCCACCTTCAAGTATTTACACAAAGGCAAGAATCTCTCTAAAGTGCTGGTGTCCTGACCAAGAACATTCCTGCTTTGCAGGCAGAAGCCAGTTTTCTGCAAGCTCCTTTGGGCTGCACTATGCAATTTTCTTTGTAGAACCGAGGAGGTATTCATTAAATTGTGATCCTCTGGGATTTCTTACACTGGAGATGATAATCAATGTCTCGTTAGCTATGCATGCAAACACAGACAGCTGCTGCCTTGGGCTTTAAACTTAGCCCAGCACCACTGGCAAGCTCTAAATCCTGTCAGCAGAGCTCTGAAGAGCCTGTCTGAGAGCCAGCCAAAAAGCAGGCAGCGCATTGGGAATGTTACCAAGCGGGAACTAGACTCTCCTTTTAGTACAGAATGTCTTCTTCAATTAAAAAAAAAAAAATCTGAATAAACTTGTTAGGTTTTGAGCCGTGAGCTTATGTCACTTCTTCCGTGCTTCTCCTTGGAGAAGCAGATTCCACAACTGAAATAAGAAAGTGGCATTTTATTGTAAAAACACTGACACTGACAACACATTCCAGAGTCCTCCCACTTGCTGCCCAGCCTCCCCTGGCCGCGCGGCTGGCGGGCTGGGTACCGCGGCGGCCTGGGCAGACCTGGGGCAGCTCCCCATGGCGTATTGCGAGCTGGGGAGCTCGGCCATGTTAAACCCATCTGGGCCATCCTGTGGCTTTTTAAAAAACATCCACAATATCTTAGTACGTCTTTGGCAGGCTTGGAAAAAAACAACCTTTAATCAACCAGGTTAAATGCAATCACTCCAGGGAAACTTGCTGATGGAGTCTTAAAAGAGTTGAAATTAGTGTTGAATGTTCTGTATTTAAATACAGTGCTGTATGTACCAGGGCATACTGAAAGCACACACACTGGTGCGTTTTTCTCAGCCTGCTTGAAATACACATTCCCTGAAGAGATGTGACCCACGTTTACACCAGTATCAGCTCTGGTTCCTGCTCCCGGCTGCAGGTCACCAGCCCTGTGGCAGACGGGAAGCCCTCACCCGCTCTTCCCCGCTGCCCCTCGCTGCAGAGCAGCCACTCGCACATTGAGGCAAGCTCATTAGCAGAGGCCTCGGCCCAGGACGAGCGGCCCAAGGAGCAGAGCTGGGCTGCAACCCGCCACAGTGAAACCCCTACAGGCAGGGAGCGTGAGCTGGGCCCGCAGACACTCGCTGAGGAGAGTCCTGCCTCAGGGACAGTAGCCACTTGGCAAAACGGTGCCTCTGAACCGCTTCAACCAGGGCTACAAACACAGAAATGTAAATTGACAAGATCAATCCCACTTTAATTGCAAGTTTTTACATGTGAGAGTGAAGTTGGCTTCAAGGCAGCACTTTGGCAGCTCGACACCATTCTGAAGTAAAATGGCTTGAAAGCAACCTTTTGGTAACTGTTCAGAAAGCAAATATGACTAACAAGTACAGATTTGGAGGAAACCTGGCAAGTTTGCAAGAAGATGTGCAATTGCATAGTTGAAAAGGCAAATGCTGCTTGCATGGCTGTGTGATGTTTAGTAGTGTTTATTAAAGGCAAAAGACCAGAGCAGGAATGAAAAGAGAACTAATTGGCTCAATCATGCAGTCAGGCCCTAGTGAACTCCGAAGCAGCCTGAGGACTCCTCTGCTTTGTCGTGGCTGTCTGTGGCCATCGGGTCCCACACTGGGCAGGGGTAGCTGGGGCAGGTGCTGATATTGCTGCGCTGTTGATACAGGCCCAGAAGTCTCCTGCTCCAGAAGAAATAAGGCCGTGACCTTTAATGAAAAACCTTCCTGCCTGTGGGCTTCTTTCCATGGCAGACAAATCAGCAGGAAAGCTTCAGAGAAAGGCTCCCACTATGGAAGCAGTAGCACTAGTATCAGTATCTCATAAGTTCTCTTGGCATTTTGCCTGAAGCAAACGCAATTAGGGGTTAAAAAAAAGAAAAAAGGAAAATTGACAAGTGGCAGTCTCAAAATTTTGTCCCTTGCTCACTATTTTCAGTGCTCACATATGTTAAAAATGTAACAGTTTGATTCTTTAAATCCTCTGCAGAGAACAAATCTAAGCAGATTTAGCATAAAAGACCATGCGCCTATATGGTTAAAGGACTAAGGCTAACCAGGAGCAGGCTAGCCAAGCACTAAGCCTAGGTGGCATTATTTACTGGGTAACTAGATCTTCCAAAAAATCATTCAGCTCTGCATGCACAATTCATGGATGCAAACCAAAGGTGTTAAACTGGGTCAAAGTAGAACTGCAGAACAAGAAATTTTACACACGTTGCAAGACTGGTTGTGAGATTCTGAAAAACATTTGTATTTTTTCAAATAGCATCTTATCACATCACCTTTTAGAGAAAGTAGAGAGATACGGTCCTCAAAACAAAAAGTGAGACATTGTTTAGGGCCAAATGAAATGTTTTAGATGAATGAAAAATACATTTATTTAGCTTTCTTTTTAGCAAGGGTAACTTTTTTTCTTTTTTTTTTTCTCTGTCTTCGGTTGACCCAAAATACTTTCTTGTGTTTGAGCTACTCATTAATCTCTGAGACATGGGCCTCAGCAATGATGGGCATCTAACTACAGCATGCTGCAGGAGAGAGATAACAAGCCTGTGACCAGGTAATGTTATTACCAGCACAGGTATTGCAAGAGAATATTACTGAAGAATCAGTTCAGACACCTGAGAAGTTGCTGTGCATCAACTGGTCACTGCTAAGTGTGTGCATGCATTCCCAGCTCCTGCCAAGTGCAAGGTAATTTGAGTTAGTTTAGCCCACAGCGGAAGGGAGAATTACTGAATTGCTCGTGTAGCAGGAAATGTTCTTTTAAAAGGTTCTTTTCCACCGCATGGTCTCAGTTTTCTCTCTCGTAATCATTTAAAATAACTGGAAGGTCATGTGAATTTCCTTTCTCTCCCGGAGAAGTCTAACCGAAGACATTGATGCCGTGAGCACTCTCCAGCTAGCGGGTGACACAGCGCTGCTCTGTTCACTGAGGTCATGCCTGGCCCCGTCACCTAACACTGGTTAGAGCACCCTAGATGTCCTCGGGAACCACGCAGCAGGGGTCTGTGAGCTAGGTGGGCAAGGGAACGACACAGGAGTGAGCTGGGATGTGATGTGGAGTGAGGCACATGGTGTGAGGCCAGATGGCCGGGCCCACACAGACGGTCCCACTGGAGCGCGGTCATGCAGAGATGGCACGTCTTGGCATGTACAAGTCTCCCAGATACAAGCAAACAAATTTTTCAGAAGGAGCCATGCAAGTGCTTAGGAACTGTAAGCGTTACGCACTGTCCCGTGCGTTCCCCGCCACTGTGCACGTGCAGGAAGAGCTCTCGGCTTGCGGTGGCCTCCCGAGCAGGGACCAAGCAGCGTGGCCACCTCATCCTGCCCTCGCCCGTGCGGCCACTGCATCCTCTGAGCATGTGGTGCCACATAAACAGCAAACAGCGGTATCGGTAGGTTGGTTATAAATTAAGCAAACTGTATTAAAATTGATTTCACATTGCAAGGAAAAAAGTAAATTATGAGGTGCTACAGTTGCAAACATTTTGTTTTACATGTTACTTCCAAGAAGAAAAATATTATGCCAAATGAAAAAGAGGTGTCAACCAATCAGGTCTCCTGGTGCCTGTCCCTTCCTTCAGC
Organism: Tinamus guttatus; assembly: GCF_059628265.1. Classification (NCBI taxonomy): domain Eukaryota; kingdom Metazoa; phylum Chordata; class Aves; order Tinamiformes; family Tinamidae; genus Tinamus; species Tinamus guttatus. The sequence continues at coordinate 727,826 of NW_028288953.1, forward strand.
AATAATAGCCCTGCCGTGCTGTTTTACAAGGCAGTAAGCCAGTCACCAAGTGGAGGAACTACCAGAGTAAAGTTTTCCTGGTTTATGCCAACCAAATTATGGCCTTGTAAAACAGTGTGACAGTGCTATTACTGTACCGGTGTTACCAACTGTTTAAAATAGAGTTTTGAATACGTTTTTCAAAAATTTCCCAAAAGCTGGTCAAGTGAGGGAGTCAGCAATGCTAATGAGCAGGAGACCTCAGAGAGATGCTCATCTGCTCTTCAAAGGCCTCAGTGAAACAGGAGCTAGCACGACTCCGGGCACCATTCCTCTTGGTGAGCTCAGCTAGGATCAGACCCTGCCCTGCCAACCTTTTTTGCTGCATTTTCAGCCCTTTCTCATCTTTATAGCCCGTGCAGAGTAGGAAAGACTGTTCATGAGACAGTATGGGGCACAATAATGCTGAAAAGTGGTATTTTCTGAGGCTTTCAAAGCATCTGAGCTGCCAAAGGAGGTGGTGGAGTTCAAATCCCAAGAGTGGTGATAAAGCTAACTGAGCAGGAGGGCCGCCAGGAGAGAACTTAGGGAATTTCTACTGAAAACTCTCCTAGAGGAAAAACAAAATTTCACTCAACAAAGGTCTGCTTCCTGTGGAAAATGCTGAATTTCCATTAAAAATAACAGAATGGTGTTATATGGTGTTCCTATTGCTGTTCCTATCATGGGGCCAGGTTCCCCACCAGTTTCCTCTCCCAGTGAGGGATGTTCTGGGCTCTCCTTTTGCCTCGGCAGGGTGGCTGGACACAGCTGAGCTCAGGAGACCCTTCCTTGCTACCACCAGCAGGTCAATGGAATATGGAAAAACAAGCACAGGGCATTGTATCAGTTAGTTAGCGCGGGAGAGCCCTCCAGACGCAGACGGGTGGGTGCTGCTATCCCTCTCCCTTAAGCCTGAGAGACCTGGATAGCGAGGGAGGCAGAAGAAATACCACAGCCCTCATCTGTGGAACCTGCGTCAACAGCTCTGATTTCTGCTCTTTTAGGCAAGGAAAAACAAGCTGGGAGCAAGCTGGCCTTGGAGCACAGGAAAGACAGATTTAACTTGTCTGGTATTTGTAAATATGCTGGAGAGGAAATCTCACTGTGTTTAGTGCTAGACTTTGCCTGTTTGTTGCCTCCACTAAATCGAACCCCCTACCCCGCCCCAAAATACCAGTGGGCATATGTGAGATTTTTTTAATGACATCATTACATTAAGGAATATGGCAGAGCTTCAAATAAAGAAGAAAATAAACAAGAAATCTGTTCATTTTAGTCTGGATGCATCCATAGATGACGAGAGCAAAGTAAAACTCAGATGCACAGGAACTCGGCAATGTTGTTTAAAACAAGAGCATAATCAAGGCCTGCTCACATAGTCCAAAAAAGGGTAAGAATGAACTGAGAAGCAGGGTTTCGTTCAAGGTTTCCGTGTAATTATATACTTTGCATCTCTTTCAATGTAACACTTTGCTTAAGCATAAGAATGTTCTAAAAGTCTTACAATATTTCCATGCTCTGCATTTGTTGTAGCTACTCGTTAAGTCAAATTGCTATCACATGAAGTCATATGGAAAAAAAGAGAGGTTTAAGACATAACATTTTCATGATGCAAACATGAGAAATGAAGACTTTTTCATCAAACTTTCGTTCACAGTCAAAGCAAAATTCCAGCAATCATGCAGAGGCGAGCTAAAGGGAGAGATATTATTATTAATTTGAAAATGACTTTACATTCAATTGGTTAGCAAATTACAACTTGCACCAGGCTGGGCAGGGGCAAATATATCGGCTGCTGTTCATAACAAAAAATAAAAAGCATATTATTAGGCAAAAAGAGAGAAGCACGCACCACTGCAAATGAGTAGAAGTGTCTCTCTTTGACAATGATTTACGTGGACTGTCCATATTAATTTTTTTACCAAAAAAAAAAGAAAAAAGACAAAGTAATTAAAGAAAAAGACACAATTTTTATGTGACTCCTCCTTTCTAAGCCACCTGTGCGCATGCAATGAGCGACACTTGCAGCTTGATTGATCCGTTGTTTATGCTGCTTTCATGCTGCTTTCTCCCCATGCTGCTTTTCGAACCCAAATGTCTCTTTAGTCAGTTCTCAGTGCACACAGTCATATTTCACATGCTAGCTAGACATGAAGGCTGCAACCTGAACTGCTCAGGATTCACTAAATTCTCAGCTATTTTCCTTGCCGAATCATCACTGGAGAACAGGCCTGTTGGGAAGACGGGTTCCAAGCTCCCCGGGCGAGCTCCTGGTGAGGCCAGTTTATCTTTATGCCTTATGTGAGCACGGAAGCCTCTCCAAGGGGAAAGTCAATCCCATGCTAGCTGGTGCCACTGCCCCCCACAGATGCTAACTGCTCAGCTGGGGACCAATGGCATGAGCTTTGGCTGAGTAACGAGCAGAGGAAATGGTGGAAGTGGGAAGACGCCTGGCCTGGGTGTCAGAATGATAGCAAAAGTCACCAGATTTGAGGAGCAGCAAGATGAAAGGAAAAATATGGGAACTCTATATTTGTGCGTATACACATTTTGCAGAAGGGGTAGCTTGTGTAACTGATAGAGTTAAAATATTGGCAGCGTGTTCCTGTTGGGGAACAACAGCTGTAGCAACACCAAGAGCAACAGCAGCAGTCACCCTCCGGCCTCGCACCTGGGGTGGTCAGTAGTCAGGCCTTTCTCCTGTTCATCTCATTACAGTGTGACCAAAATACGTAACTGCAGAAAGGCTCTTTCCCCTCCCTAGTGCATATTACTTGTTATCCAGCACAGGACAGCAGAAGGGGGAGGCAGTAACAGCTGCAGGAGCAAAAGTTAAGTGTGAGGGTGAAGCAGAGTTTCTGTAAGGTGAGTACCTATATCTGACATTTTATACCATAACGCACCAGCATGGACAAATGTTGGAGTGAAAGACAACCGTACCCTGCACGGGCGAGCTGGAGGTTAAGTTCAGAAGCGAGACCAGCTTCCTGAGAAGGCAAAAGCTGCAAAGAAATTGCAGATTGCCCATTACTCCTATGCTCCTGTACAGGGAGGAGAGGGCTACTGGAGACCCTGAGCCACAGGACCTCGAAACCTCCAGTGAGGCACATGAGGGAAATGAGAAACAGACACAGACCTTCCTTCCTTTCCCACCTTCCTCTGAACACCATGCAAAATGCCACTGGTGAACTTTGGGCATTCCCGTGGTGCAAATTCATGAATATCATCAGAAGGTCTCCAGTGTGGGAAGAGCACCTAGATGTTTTGCTTTCCTACATTTTAATATGCCTCTTCCTGCCTTTTTTACCTAGTCTGCCAAAATTCCTTTAGCATTTTAGCAAAAGTTTCACACTAAAAGGTCATAACATATCTCAAAAGTTTAGTCACATTTTCCTTGAAAAATAAAAAGTGTGTTATTTTCCACTGCATTATTAGCGGATTTACTGACTGAGAATAGGCGTGGGGATTATACCCTGGGCTCGGGACACTCACTCTTGCATTTTTCATGGGCCCAGCACAGTCAGTGCTAGAAAGCCTGGCTAGAGGCTCAGCTGATGTTTTGCGCTCACCTTTCCTTTCTCTAGTTGTGCAAAAAAGGAGCTTGTGCACCTAAACTACACCATGAAATGCATGTGTTGCAGGGCAGCCTCCCTCACTGTTTGCTTCTGAAACCGGCTCCGCTCTGGATAATCTTCACCATCCACTTTCCCAACTGCACTGAGATTTTCCCACCTGTACAATTACTTCTTTGTAAAATGCTTCAAGGCCTCGTGTGCCACAGCTAGGTATTTATAACATCACAGTTGGTTTGTTTTCAGATGGAGTGACTCCATCTTAGACGGCATTTCTTCAAAGCAGTGAAGTATTTTTCCTTTTTATCCCTGGAATGTATAAGCACAGTGGATTGCAAATTTAAAAAAATCCCAAAGAGTAATTTTATTAGCTGCTGAAATACATTAGTGTTTCTGGACTTTGAACTATGCATACAATAATAGCCTTTCCTGAGAGTGGAATTTCTGACAGTTGTTTTTTTTTTTTTTTTTTTTTTTGCAATGTTACATTATCTTTGTATTGCTTTAGCCCTAGAATTTAGCAACAGTCCATAAATAGCTTTTTCTTAGTCTATGTTTGTGTGAAAGGGCAGTAAATATGGCTAGCATTCAGGTCCGAGTTACTGCTCTGTGGTGGTGAATCAGATGTGGATGTTGTTAGACAGTATCAAGAGAGGAGCCAAGCCCGTGACCTAATTCTTGATGGTTGCCATTGTACCTGGAAGGCCTGCAAGGAGTCATGGAGACCTGCATTCACAGTGAGGGAGGTTAATGGTGGCTTCGCCAATTTTTCTTGGTTGGCAACTGTTTGTGTAATGCTTTTATACGTAATGCTTACTGCTTGCAGACATCCAATCTAGGGCTGTAATAGTGACATTTACAGAGAGCAAAATGATTGCAAGCTAGGGCAGAATTTATCTTCATTCACAAATGTATGTTAAGTACTGAGGCACTGAATGCCCTTTACTTCTGTTGACTGTGAAGCAAGCTCAGATGTACTCACTGTACCAAAGTACTGGATTTTCCTCATAAAAGCTTCACTGAGTTATATATCAACAGCCTTTCATTGAAAGACAGTCTCCGAGTGCCCAAGACTAGGAAGAAACACCTGCAATGACAGGGAAGATGTTGATTAAGTAGCCTCTTCATTATCTTTTCCTCAGAAACACAGAGAGGTAGGACATTTATGTAAAAACTATTGTATTTGCAAAATTAGGGGACAAAAGTAGGAAAAAAAAAAGAGGAAATGAGAGAGTAAAAAAGACATTCTTTTGTCTTTTTTTCTCTAACATTTAGACAGATCTAACTGTTACCTGCTATTAACTGAATTTGAAAGCTGAATGCAATGACTATTTCCCAACATTGATCAAAATTATGATTAATGGGAAGTTCTACTCAAAACTAAATGCAGACCACTGAATCTGGAAAGTTGAAAGAAATCTATAGTGTCTCCATCACCACGATTATGTGGTCCTTCATCTGGAAGTATTGATAAATATTCTTAGAATTTTATTGCATGTTTCCTTTGAATTGAATGTCACAAACAGAATTCTCCAAACCACAGAGGAGCTGAGCACTGCTGTTATCAATTTTGCTTCCCCAAGGCGTGCTGTGAGAAGAAAGCTGGCCGGTCAGACCTGACCAACCACCCTATCCTTGAGTAGCTCCATCTGCATCAAGCCAAATCTGCTGATGTTGCTTGATCTCTATAGGCATAGGCCATTCAGTCAATAAGTTGTATGGAGGCAGGAGGCAGAAGCTGGATGCCTGCACGGTGCCAGCATTCACACACATAAATAGTGCCCCACTTAATAGTGTGTCAGTAGCAGACACCAAGGTTGTAGGGTATAAATTCAGCCAAACTCTTCTGCTTGTACAGAAACTTCAACACCTGCTTAGGCCCACGGAAGCCACAGGAGCCACTTGGGAGTTTAAAGTATGCATGGAACTCCTCTGTTAATCAATGAAGGAGGATTTCAAAAATGAAACTCTATCACTGGAACTTGTGGAAACAGATACTGGATCTTCACATTCTGGTGTTGATTCTATTTTCATAGTCTTATACTGTTTCTGATTCTTCAATGGCACATTTTAAATCTTAGTCATATTAATTTTCAATCTCACAGGATAGATATCTTGAGCTATTGATGCATTTTACATGCCCTTATTTTGAACTCAGAGTTCAAAGGCAAGGTAATCTTAAATTCTTTGAATATTTACCTTCCCTCCAAATAACTAACAATAAAAGTGCTAGCTCTAAATGATCCTAAATTTGTAAACAGCACTCATCCCTACAGCTGTACATCATCTGTGTGACAATTGTACTGTGATGCACTGTGAATAGGAAGGAAAAACATACACAGAAATCTCCATGTAAGAGCTGTAGTTCCCCATGTTCTTCTGCTTCCTAAACTGCAGCTTCTGAGCCCTTGTTAAAAGCTTGCTCCAAGGTTAATAGAAATCATTCTTTTTTTTTTTTTTTTTAACTATTTCAGCAGACTTTGGATAAAGCATAAATATTAGGAAGAAGAGACACCTCAGTTTTCTTCTACAGTTATGTAGAGTCTGCAGAATTTTTATCTAATCATTCGGGCCTCTGATGCATTTTCAGGTATTTTGAAGTCTCTTTTTATCTTTTTAGAGTTTTATCTTTAGAGTTGCTGATACATATTTTTATCCAAATCCTCAGGACATTTGGATCCTCTTTCAACAAGCCTCAAGAACCTAAACTGCTGAATCAAGATTTTTTTGTGTCTAGTGTCTAGACACCCTGACTGAAGATTGAAAATCTAATCTAGTGCAGTGATAAGCCTCAGACAACAGAAGATAAATAAGAACAAGATTTTCATTATTATATTTTCTATAATCATGGATTTAAGGCAGACTAAGGGTTTTTTTGAGGACTGATCCATTATCATTTAATACTTGAAGCTGCCAAAACTTGTCCTTCCTGGATTCTTTCTCTAAGCCTCTGTTATCTCCAGTCCTCAGAAATAGTAGTAATAATACTGTGCTGTTCCCTAACTACTGACTGTAGGCATCATGTATAGTGTCCTCTCTGCAAATACTAAATACTTCTTAATCACATCTTCTAAAGGTCTAACTGGGCACTTACCAGTGAATGGTCCCTGCTGACCTCCTAGCTCTGTCATGAAAGCAACAGATGCTGTAGGTATCAACTAGCTGTGAAAAACTGGAGCATCGAAATACTTCTGTTTCACAGCACAGTGTTAACGGATGTGGGGAGTGCTTGCAAAAGAGAAGGATAAGAAAAGAAAAAAGGAAAAAAAAGGATGAGGGAAAGTAATAACGTGCAGGAGCCAGCTGCCTGACCCCCTCCAGCTGTAATGGAGAAACGTTATGATGAGCACTGAATGTTATGAGGGCCTAATGCTGTACATGGAACAAAAAGGTTAGGAGCAGATGATAGCAAAATGTTACTGATGTATTCACTACTGATGTATTGAACTGGCTGCATGAACCTGTCAGGGATTATAAAACAGAATACACAGGGGAAAATATAATCGAGTGCCTAGTGCCACAATAGCTAACTTGTAGGCATAGCAGAAATTAGCAAACTCAGTTATTCTTTTTATTTATCAACCATATATCAGAGCTATTCTGGCATTTCCCAGTAACATAAAGGGTTCTGTTCTCATCCTCTTCTGTAGACATACTACAGAAGTAGATACAGCAACAACTTGCATTATTTTTTTATTATTGCAGTAATAGATTACATTTTGGGAAACAAACAGTTTTTATGTATATGAATTTCACTAAAATATCACAATGCTCAAAAAGCACATTCCTGGAGTCCCTTTGATAAGCAGCAAACCTTTCATGTTGTTGCCTTGCCACTGGGATTTAAACTCTAACTAGCCTTCTCTGCAACGCTCAGTGCAATTTTTGCTTCCATTTGACTGGCAACTGGAAAGAGCATCTGCTTAACATCCTGCGCAGAACACTACCTTTAAAAGAAAACGACCTGTCCTCAGCTATGCTTCAGTGTCAGTGTACATAGGAGCCCAACTTCCAATGTATAATCTCAACTACATCGCCAGGTGGCCCAGAGCACACTGAATTAACACTTTCCCGTGTTTAAAGGGATGTTTCTCTGTTTTTAACGATGTAAGCGATACATTAACAAAGCATCTGCCATGCTGAGGGTTGGGTTTAGAAGAGTCTCACAGAGACAAATGTAACAAGAAACTGTCAGTGAGTACATTAAAAGAGGAGGGTTGGTTTGAGATGTGATGAAGAGACAGCACACCTGGTCTGTGAGACTTCACACATGGTCGTAACAGTGTAAGTTATGATCCTTTGGAGCAAAAACAAGGCAGAGTAACCTTTCCACACTGAACCAGGTAAGAAGTTTTCAGACTGAGGGGTAGAAAATGCAGACAGGACAGAGCTAGGGGACAAAGGAACTAAAGAGATGATTAACTAATTAGAGAAATATCAGAAGCAAAGTCGCACATGTGAATATTATTATTGGAAAAAGGATTTTGTTAAAAATTTTCTTTTTCATAAAAGGAAAATGCTTCAAGTTCAGGCCATGCTTAAAAGCATAACTATATGGGACAAGAGAGCAACAGCTGCACTCAAATATTTTCTTAAGAGATGAACATTCATACTTACTCTGCGCTATATCAAAATAACATTTCTGTATATCAGCTTAGTTAGCAAGTGCTTTTGAAAGAGAGTCATTGTTTGTCCTTTCAAAGCCATTTTTAGCTGGAGTCATCATCGCTCGCTCTTCCTCAATGACGCACAGTAGGCTGGATCATCATAAGCAGAGCAAAATATCCCTTTTCTGGCAATAAAGAGGGCATTGGTTCCTCAATATTGCCTGAAGAAGGAGAAAGTGAGAAATGTGTTCTGCTCACATTATTTCAATATTTATCCATCCTTGAAATAAACACTCATGTATAACATGTTAAAAATAAAGTGTTCAAGATCTCGCTCATAAATACTTAATTTATGGCTTTGAAAATATAAGTTGGAATGTCAAACTGAAATATGTCTTGCACTTACAGTCATAAATTACATAAAGCCATAAATTTGCAGGACATTTTACAAATACAGATGATATTTCTCCTGTCCCAAAGAATTTAAACTCTGAACCTGTCATGACAAACAGAGGACATGACACAGGACAGTAGTTCAAGAGAGGAATGATGAAAAAGGAATTAACTTTGAAGAAGGTTTAAAGGAAAGAGAGAGAGAGGAAAGGGAAAAGGTCAAATTTTAGGTGCAGACAAGGAAGCAGCTTTAAGTTTAAGCTCTTTTCTCTCTTCAGAGGAGAAAACACAGGTCTGGGGCTTCACTGGCCTGTTTACTGGTAATCACTTGGTGAGTTTTGAAGGCCTGGATGAGACTCGTTTACATCAGGATTGCTAATAGATTGTTGTTGCAAGTAGGCTCTTCGGAGGGCTCTGAAATTAGGAGCTCTGTAGCTAGGAAGGAAGCGACAGCCCTGGTGCACAGCAGACGTGGCAGCTTGGTCTGACAAAACCAGCAGCACGTGTGCAGGCTGGGATAGGGGAGGCTAACCGGGGCAGGCCCCAGACCTGCCCTCCCGCAGCTCTGCAGACACCGCAGGACACGCAGGGGTCCCTGCGGGCGGTGGGAGCCGTGGAAGGTGCCGCTAGGCCTCGGTGTCTCTGCTGAGGTGCACGCGGCCCATCCTCCTTACCGCCAGCAGCTCCCATGTGCCAAGGAGGCAAGAGCAGGGCTTTGAGCAGGGTGGTGGAACGGCTTGTTCAGACCTTGGGAAGCTGGATGGTGAACACTCGGAGCGCCGCTTCACCCAGCTCTAGGTGCAATGCAGTGTTGGAATATTAACTTCCTAAGCGTCATCTAAAACTATGGATCCGTATCCTATTTTCTGTGATGGCATTCCTCTACAATAAAAGATTAATTTTCCTTTTTTAATAAATGTTTAGGCAAGGCAAAAAAGCCACTTTCGCAGAACTGTTCACTGTGCCATATTTATACGCACTGCACTTAGGTGTAGTTCATACATCTAAGGGGAGATATAGTACATCAGGCAGACACAGGGCTAGGTTTGGTTGTTTTGACCCAGGAGCCTACTATGGTTGGAGAAACCTTCGGAAACCTGAAACCCATGTGAAGGACTTGTGGGAGCCATGCAGTGAATTAAGTCAGTAGCTCGTGGTTAAGTTGTGCCCCCCATACTACCTAAAATATCATTGGACATCTATGTTTTGGCAGTTGAATCATTCCTATAGGGTCAGAAAGAAGCAAGACGGGTAAAACAAATAGAAAAACCATCAGTATATGCAACTGAAAGTCTCTGTTACCTCACCATTGCTTCCTGATTATCACTAAAGTGACTGTTTCTGGTGGGTACTAGATGGACGTGGAGCCAGACACATGATAAGAGATCCGTGAAGGATTGTGGCAATGCAGTGGATTGGACTGGGAGGATTTTCAGCAGGAGAAAAGTTGCTCAGCTGAGGCCAAAGCTCCCCCCATGCCACTTGTTTCTACTTCTTCAACAGAGGCACAGATGTACACGGCTGTCAGTCCACAGAGTGGGCTGCAAGGGGACTGCAGTTGCAGAATAGTGGACATTTACCCCTCTCGATGGCAAGAGGCAGCCATGATTACTGCTAATGTAATTAGAAGTGTTTATCTGAGACCTGCACAGAAGGAGTAAGTTCATACATCCAAATGCAGATTGTCCTTTTACAGAAGGAACGGGGTATTTACACCTGGTTAGTGAAGTGGTGGTTGTTTTCAGTTGTTACCTTGTTAAGAGACGCAGGCACAGCCCTAGGAAACGTTTCAGGGTTTTTTTCCAGGCCTGTGCCCTTTCCGTATAGTTCAACTCAAAGATTAATAGTGATATATTGATCTCTTGTTTCTCCTCACCCAACATGCAAAACAGTCAGCTTTCTAGAGGTCCTGGGGCCAGGCCCAATGGCCTAGCCCCAATTTAAAACACAGAATATCTTGCTTCAAAAGTTTAATGCTTCTTGGCACAAAAAAAATGGTATTCATTTTCTTATGGGGTGAATCTAGCTGCTGGTTTCTCAAGAAATGCACCGAAGAGCAAATCAGTAAAGAACTGTGCTTTGTAAGAAATTCTCATCTTGGGCTGTGGAATGAAATCTTAAAACTTATCGGGGCAGCTAGAATGCTGCTTTGGGGATATTTCAAATATGAAAATATATGATGAACTAGCTTTGTCTGTGATGCCTGTTTTTACTGGCATTACCTTTCTTATGTCAGTGCTACCTACAGTAAATTAATACTGATTGCACCTAGGAACAAGCAGGTGAGAAAAGCCCCTGAACTCTGCTGAGATGGAGCAATGAGACAAGTAGGCTTCATTTATGGATTTCTGCAGTGTGGCTTCACAGACCGTGCAGAGGTTCATACCAAAGGAGCAGTATGCTAACTGCTGGCCCATATTTTTGAGCAAGTTGGCTTAGCCTGCTCTACTGGATAGGGCCATCAAGATAGGACTTTACACAGATGATAGCAAAGGCTTCACATCTAGCAGAGTACTATTGTAACATGACAGCAGCTGCAGTCCCAATTGGTATTGCTAAAAATATGCACTTTGCCAGCATCAAAATTTTGTGGGAACGGGTTGGCTTCCATGAGATTATTGTCACGAAATGGCTGCGGTATGTAACTTAAATTTCATCATTTCAATTAAGTTTCAGATGCTCAGATCATAAAAAATGCCAGGTTTATTTAACACTGTAATCTATATATTCTACGTTAAATCTAATCTAAGTCTAATCTAACACATGGACTAATTTACTATCGAAAATTCTAAGGAAATAAAGCACTAAGAGTTTTAGTTTAACAGCAAGCTCAGACATTTGACTGAAGTTTATTATGGTTTTGTTCTGCTTTGGAATAAGCTTTGTTTCACGCCATTGGGTTTTCCTTTAGCGCAGAAATCCCAATTCCCTACCAGTTTTGTTCCCATTGTTCCCAGCGCCCGGAGGCGAAGCCTCTTTTCCAGCGCCTGTCCCCGCTCCACCTCCCCGTCCCCACGCGCCCCGCAGCGCCTCGGGGCTGCTCTCCGACGGGCCAGGCCGCACCGAGCCAGGGCCCCGCGCTCCCCGCACGGGATCCCTCACGGCGCTAACACGAACCAGCTGGTCCCGTCCGCCCCACGGAGAGGCCTGGCACGCTGCGTCACCTTTGACAGCGGAGCTCAGGGATGGCTAATGAGAGGAAAATAAATCATGCTCGATCACGGCGGATTCCTCAAAGCTGTCGCTTTTTTTTTTTTTCCTTGCATAAAAGCTTCTTGCCAGGTGTACACAACAGATCATGGTGACAACGAGCAAAAATGAAAGTCAGAAATAGGTTACTCTCAGATCTGTCTGAATCGCAAGCAAAAATTCAGATGTCATCTTTCTGCTCAGACACATCTGTGCAGAAATAACTGCGAAACACTTTGTTTGGCTGACTCATTATGGAAATATTCAAAAGTCACACTCATTGTCAAAAACTGGAAAAGCAGCCCAAATTCTACAAATAAAATACCCACTGCAGAGATTAACTGGAGTGGAGCGCTAAGGTGGTAGGAGGCAGTGGTTGAACACAGAGAACCCTCCAGATGCTGCAGCAAGACACCCATGACGATTTCATCACGGGCACAGCTGGGGAGACGCCAAACCTCCGCAGAGGAACTACAGCAGGTGACAGCGAATGGACGGTCCTTCCCTATCACCACCGAGGGCTTGGCATCTGCACCCTCCACGACCGGCTCTTCAGCATCACAGCATTGCTGCCTCCGATGCTGACAGCTGGCATCCCACTTCAGAGATGGATTACTGTACTTTAAAGGAGCTTCTTTAAAGTTTACGATGGTGGAGAGATGTCACATAACATTTGGCTTTTGATGTGATGCAGTGTAAATGCTGTGATCATATTTACAAAACATGATTGATAACATGCTGCACACAAACTCTTTCCTTTAAACTTTCCCATAAAGCACATTCATCTGCCCTTTCCCAATCTCTGTCCTCAAAAGGTCCAAGTGAAAAAAAAAACAAAAATAGTAGTTCCAAACAGGACAAATATGCCCAGTTGTTCATGACATGGAGATGACAGTTCAGCTCCAATCTTGAGTTGGCTGAATCTTCATGCTCTTCAGTTAAAAAACTCCGTGTTGTAAGAGTGAGTTTGTATGAGTCAGTCTGGACTCATATCCCACCTTCGTGAGCTTTGGGGCCTTACAACATTTTCTCGTTAGTTGCTCAGCGCTGCAAACTGCAGTAAATCAGCCTCAGCAACTGCTAGGTTCATATGGCCAACTCTGCTGCAAGGGGAAGTAGGGATTTTACTTCATTTTGGCTCCAGAGCCAGAGCACTGACACAGAGCAATCACGAAAAGCTGGCTGGCAGCTTGTGCCCCTGTTAGACACTGAAGAGCCCCGCTGCATCCTTAGGTACTGACTGTGTGTGGAAGGAAGTGTTACATTTTACATTTGAGTACCCCGTTTGTGTCCACTTAACTTGCTGGAAACTCCTCAACGTCCATACCAGCATATTTTGACGCCCTGTAGATGAACATGAATATGACCAGCTCACCCTGTAGAAAATACATTAAATTTTTGCAGTTACATTGTGATGATACAGTTAAAGCACATGGAAAAAAAATGCAAGTACATCATAGTAAGGGGAGAATGAGGTAAATAAGTCTTACTGGGAGAGTGGACCCTTATATACTCTTGTTGCATGTGATTTTTTGGTGACTCTGAAATTAAGGGTACTAAGTTACCATGTACTCAGAAAGCTCATATAGTTACATAAGAATACAATTCCACTTTTGTGTCATACAGAATTATACATTTTTTGCTATAGCACAATTGAATCTACAGCCAAGAATGCTTAAAAATATGCTATAAATCGTTGAGCCAATAGGAGAGGAGGTTAAAGCTGAAGCAAAATCATCATCCCCAGGAGTCTGGCATCTGGTAAAGTTGTGCTGGAATCATTTAAGACATCAGATTACCTCGTGCAGTAGTGGGAGAGACTTTGAACAGTGGAAGGACATCCAATCCTGCAGATGTTCAGATAACAAATGTTTTCAAGGCACTTTGAAGATGAAGCACTACATATAAATAGAAGGTTTCATTATTAGATATTAGGAAGAGTAATAAAAATAAATACATTTCATCAAACTAAAGAACATCTGAAGGCTGTTTTATGAGACACAACATACGAGTCTTCTCAAAGTAATGATTTATATTTTCCACATTACTTCTTTTCATTAGTAGAGTTCAGAAATTAATTTGACAATTTCTGTTTCATTCAACCCAGCAGTGTCAAACAGTTTTGCTAAAGAAAGGCTCAACTACTTAGACAGCATAAAGAAGCTTGTAAAAAGCTACTAGGCAGAGATGTTCACTCAGCTCACTAGCAGCACTGATTAGATCCAGAGCCACAATAAAAAAGGATAGACAATATTTGCCCTTACCTTAAACCATCTCAAATACCACAGAAAGAAAGGGACGCACAGAGCTAGAGAGAGTGTGGTAAAAAAACAAAATGAAAGCCATTCACCAACATCTCAATTTCAAATGGTTGTGTAAGAAAACATCTGGAAGTTGCAAATCTCGGAGAACCCAGCAATGCCCTAGTCTCCTGTTTCACCCAAGGACTCCATATTTGGCATCTATGAGCTAGACAGCAGGAGCAAAATGTAGCAGCACAGATCAAATAAGGAGCAGACATGAGACAGATTATTTGCTGCCTTCATTGCAAACCAGTCCATTTTCTGCCTGATCAATAGAAGTGTCCGACAAGACTCAGGCTGTGCGAGCTGTAAACTGAAAAACTCCTTTTGTCACACGGGTAGCAATTGGAAAAGAAACGTACCTATCCACGGCGATCCTTCAGCCACATCCTTATGGTGACTGTAAAAATATATTGTATCGAGTCAGGTGATGGTTATACGTAACGACAGCTTTAATGAATATATCTTTAAGAAGGGAAATTCCAGTAAGATCATAGGAGTGCCTTTGAAGTAAACAAAATACAGAATGATAGCCATTAAATATTTATTGGCTCTACTGGTAGAAGAAAAATTTCTGTGATATTTGATAAACCTTAAGTGAAGCATACCTTAACTTTAAATAACATTTACAAAAACAAATAAGAAAGCACCCCATAGTGTACTAGGGAAAGAATGTAAGATTTCTTGTGCATAGTTTGATGCAATTCTTCTGTCTTCTGAAGCTGTGATTGCCATCACAGTAGTCATTTAGTTGAAATATAAGAAAGAAAGCAAAAGGATAGTGAGCAAGAAAGGTAAAAACAAGTAGGAAGATAAATAATTGCAAGCTGGGTCTGTAAAAGACTGATTAAAGAACTGATAAACATATGAGGAAACGAGGATAGTGCTACAAAACTGAAAGCTCTTGATTTTCCTTTTGATTTTTGGTGGGAGGAAGGGTGTGTTTTTGGATCAAAAACATATTTCTATGATTTACAGACATAAAGATGAAATGATTTCAAAAATTCCATAACATTTATTTTTCCAGTGAAGGAGAAGTCTAGCAATACAACGAATATTTTAGGAACCTCCAATTACAGTCAGGACTAGAAAGATTGCTGAAAAACAGGGCTATTAGGAGCGGCAGTATCTTGCATGTGTTGTGCACACACATAGAGCTAAAAATACACAATGAAGCTGCAAAGTCAATTCTTTAAAGTGAAGTACACCAGAACTTCCATTGCCCATAAAATCTTCTTTAGGTTTAGCTTATGTTTGCCTCAGGATATGGCAAGGCTTTACAGACTTGAGTTGCTAGCCATCAGTTTGTCCCATTCTCTCTGATCTATAACGGCCTTTTTTATAAGAACCTAACTTTGAAGATAAAATTGCTAAATTGCACACCGGTCTTAGTTTTACTCACTGTAACACTTGAGTGCCTCACAGACATGACTCTGTTTTCTAGTATTATAAGACTGTGAAGCAAGGGAATATTATAAAAGATAGGAGTTAAAACACAGGGTGATTGTTTTCCAAGTGGCTCATGCCTTTTGGGATTAGCAGTCTTAATTTCAGACTACCAAGCATTTGATTTCTTTTCAGACTTTTTTTCGTATTGGCAACACCTTGCAACCTCCAGATACTCCTCTGAATGCCTTTTGTGGCTACTGCAATAGCTCTTCAGCCAGGCAGCCGAACCCAGCACACAGCAAGTGTCAAATTTCTGGTGCTCTGCAGCACACGAAGTGTGCAGAGCCATCACCCATAGCATTTAACCAGCTCTGCTCTGCTTCGCTCAGTAAATACCTTCCAGTTTCCTGAAAATGAAGGCTAGAGAAAGGTCACACTGTCCTTTATTGAACAGTCCTATCTCCTCTGCTCCTGCATTCAGTGTGTAGAATAGATCCCACTAGATCTAACCAGATCTGTTAACAGATCTACTGTTGCTAGAAGCAATCCCATCCTGCACACTGAAGGCAGTAGTTTTCTGCTACTACTCCAATGATTGCCTTCCCCTTCTTGGGGAATTTCTAAAGTCTCATAAAGGCAGAAAGAGTCCAGTCATGAAAGGTGAACTCCTACTCCGCAATTTCAAACACAAAAGGGAATAGGATGGGACATGGAAAATATAAGTCCAGCATGCATTCCTATATCCCTGCAAAATTTTTAATTGCTCTACTGGAAACCTGCTGGTTTCTTGTGTTTCACAGTGTGTGCAGATGATTAAGAGTAGACCATGGAATGATTCCTCTAGTATCTTGTTTTCTTTTTTATTCTAGAATAATGTAAGGTACAGGCACAGTTGGCTTTCATATACTTATGTATGCTAATTATAAAGAACATCTGAAGTCTAGGATATGCATATGTTGCTCTGACAAGATATAAATATAAAATGTAGCGAAAGTTGCTATCTCACAAACTGTTTAAAGTTCCTACATTCTGCAAATATTTAGTGCCCTGGTACCAAATCTAAAAAGGGCAAGCAAATAATATTCTATGGCTGTGAAAAAAGCTAATGGCTGCTTCTAGCTTTAAATTCTCTGATTTATGAAAATAATGCTAAAAGGTTACAGAGGCATTACTGTTGGTTAACATACAATTCCCCCCCTTAACTGTGAATGAGTATCTGACTACTCTTTGAAAAGACTTGGTGCAGCATCATTGCTGACATCGGTCTGTTGTTTGAAATAGGGAGGACTTGCAGAACACTTGCACTGGAAAAATCACCTAATAATTAGTTCCATTAGACACTCAACTGGTTTTCAACTATAAAATACTTTGTTTTCTACTATAAAAGAGTTGTTTGTGCATATGAATCAGCCCCATTTGTCACAGTGCACCACATTTTAGCCTGTGTGGAGCCATACCAAACCTTATAATGCCATATCACACAATTTGCATACTGCTAATGTGTAGCAGATCAGAGTATGCTGTGAAATATGCTGTAAAATTGCTCTTAGGCTCCATTTTACTCTTGCTACCTCCTGCTTCCACTGGTAAGAACAGGGACCATTTTATTTTTGCCACTTACAGGTTGAAATCAATCACTGATCGACTAAATCATAACAATGAGTACTGTAAATGCACACTTAACACCTTGCACAAGATTTAAAAGTTGGTTACCTGCAATGGGAGAAAATAATTTCCTATTCAGTATGCATACATCCTTCCCAGACTAGTTGTTAAATTGCTCTGTTAACAGGAGCACAGTTGCATTCTGCTGATGTGAATGCAAAGACAGGATGTCTATAATCTGTATGGGAAAAAGGCTTGTGCACCTTGTAGGCAGAGATGAAGCTTTTTCAGAGCCATAGCCTTCCCGAAAGTTTTGATCCAACTCTGACATGCTTGAAACCAAAACTGTGTATTTATTTCGGCAAGAGTTCCGAGCCACATTCAGTAGTGCTGCGTGCCTATTACAGCATCCAAACCCAAGAGAATAATGAGTGAATCAGTCCACAGCTCTGGGGAAAAGAAAGAGATTCAGCACTTAATCTAGGCTCTGTTGTGTAGTGCTCTGGATATTCTGTACATCAGCTGAATACCCTTTGGCCACTCTCTGCCAAAGAATGCCACACTCCTGTGCTTCATAACACTGAATTTTAGCATAAACTTTTTACAGCTACGTAAGAGCTTAGCTGTGCAGGGGGGCTGGACCAGATGACCTCTAGAGGTCCCTTCCAACCTTAAGCATTCTGTGATTCTATGATTCTATAGTAATACCCAAGAGAGAGAGATTTTCCCTGCATAAATTGTTCATAGCACACAGGCTTTTACAAATTTGCCTCCATAGGTTGTTTTTCATATTCTGGCTGCAAGAGCAGGGAAACTGGAGAGCCTGTTTTAAGCCTGTTTGAGCCTGTTTTAACTTTCAGTTAAAAAGACTAAAGCAGCTGCAGAACAGCAGCATTTCCAGTGATTTCTGTGTTGTTACCTGCAGACTGATGAATCCAAAATCCCTGCTGTTGTCTTCCTGAAAGACTTGTCCTGATCTACGTATTTTCTTGTTTGTCCCAGTTTCTAGCAGTTTCTACGACGTTTCTTCGAACAAATAAGCATTTGCATTGTGAGACTCTTTCCCACAACAAAAGGACACAGTCTTTGAATGTGGTCTTTGTGCTTTTGCTTTGACCCCAGTTATTTGTTGCATAGATGACATGTCACTGCTGCAGTTCCCTGGCATCTTTAGTTCCCATTTCCATTAATCCTGTAATTTCTAGTGCACATTCTTGGGCCAAGTCAGCCTCAACCAGTAACTGCTTCTTGGCTTGCTTCCTTTTGCACAGCACACATTAAACAAACCCACAAAACAACACTGAAATTCTACAGGTCTACCAAACTCTGTTAATTTTCTTAATCAAAGCAAATAGTCAGAATTTCCTTTGTTTCACCCTTACCACATTTAGAAATACACTTATTAGTAACAATACATAGAAACTGCACACGTTAATTAGGATCTTCCATAACTGTATTTAGTAGCAATACACAAGATTAGATGATACAAGCTACCTCTCTGGCTTCTAACGAGGGACACTACAGTGAGCACGTGTGGTTGTTCCTATAATTTCGAGAGATCTCATCAAGTGTTTATATGCTCTTACACTATTCTGCAGTCTTTTCACCTTTCAGCTCCCTGTTTATCCTGAAGAACACATGTAAATTTTGATGGATAAGAGATGATTCAATTCCTGACACCCTATTTGTAGGCCAAGAGTGTAGGGAAGGAATTAGAGGGAATCTTTCCACGGGAGGCAGAGATGCTGCAATGAGGCATGATCATTTCTTTATCCACACAAGACTGGAACCTAGTCCTGTTCTCCTGAAGTTAAAATGAGATTCTACCTGGGGATCCTGATTATTCCATCACACAACCTCACACAAAGCCAGTCATAGAATCATAGAATCACAGAATGCTTAAGGTTGGAAGGGACCTCCAGAGATCGTGTAGTCCAACCCCCCTGCACACGCAGGGTCACCTAGAGCACGTGGCACAGGACTGCGTCCAAGCGGGTTTTGAAGATCTCCAGAGAAGGAGACTCCACAACCTCTCTGGGCAGCCTGTTCCAGTGCTCTGTCACCCTCACTGTTAAGAAATTTTTCCTTAAGTTCCTGTGGAACTTTTGATGCTTCAGTTTCTGTCCATTTTCCCTAGTTCTGTTGGTGGCCACCACTGAAAAGAGGCCAGTACCATCCTCCTCACTGTCTCCCCTGAGGTACTTATAGACACTGATTAGATCCCCTCTCAGCCTCTCTTCTCCAGGCTGAACAGGCCCAGCTCCCTCAGTCTTTCCTCATAGGGCAGGTGTTCCAGGCCCCTGATCATCCTTGTAGACCTGCACTGGATTCTCTCCAGCAGCTCCACATCCCTCTTGTACTGTGGGGCCCAGAACTGGACACAATACTCCAGATGCGGCCTCATCAGGGCTGAGTAGAGGGGCAGGATCACCTCCCTCGACCTGCTGGAGATGCTCTTCTTAATGCACCCCAGGATTCCATTGGCCTTCTTGGCCACGAGGGCACACTGCTGCCTCATGATCAACTTGTCGTCCACCATGACACCCAGGTCCCTCTCTGCAGAGCTGCTCTCCAGAAGGTCAGTCCCCAGCCTGTACTGGTGTCTGGGGTTATTCCTCGCCAGGTGCAGGACCCCGCTAGCTGCAGACCTCCAACTAGACTCTGCACCGCTGATCACCACTCTCTGGGCCCTGCCATCCAGCCAGTTCCTAATCCACCTCACTGTGCACTCATCTATCCCACACTTCCGGAGCTTGCCCAGGAGGATATTGTGAGGGACGGTGTCAAAAGCCTTGGTGAAGTCGAGATAGACGACATCCACCACTCTCCCCTCATCTATCCAGCTGGTCATTTCATCATAGAAGGCTATCATGTTAGTCAAGCAAGATTTCCCCTTGGTGAATCCATGCTGACTACTCTTGAGCACCTTCATGTGCCTGGTGCAACGGTCAGTATGAGCCATTCCATCACTTCTCCGGGGACGGAGGTGAGGCTGACTGGCCTGTAGTTGCCTGGGTCCTCCTTCTTGCCTTTTTTGAAGACTGGCGTGACATTGGCCTTCTTCCAGTCTTCCGGCACCTCCCCCGTTCTCCAGGATCTTTCAAAGATGATGGAGATTGGCTTAGCTATGACCTCCGCCAGCTCACACAGAACTCGGGGGGTGCATCCCATCAGGGCCCATGGATTTGTGGGTATCGAGTTTCCTTGAGTGCTCTCTGACCCAATCTTCCTCTACCCAGGGCGAGTCTTCCTCTCTCCAGGCTTCTTCTCCTGTCCCTAGGGCCTGGGACTCTAAAGGGCTGCCCTTGGTAAACACCGAAGCAAAGAAGGCATTGAGCAACTCTGCTTTTTCTGTGTTATTTGTAACCAGGGTACCCATCCCGTTCACCAGCGGACCCACGTTTTCCCTGATCTTCCTTTTGCTGTTAATGTATTCAAAGAAGTTTTTCTTGTTATTTTTAACATCCCTTGCCAGCTTGCCTTCCAGACATGCCTTAGCTTTCCTTGTCACATCTCTGCATTCCCTGACTACGTTCCTGTATTTCTCCCAGGGGACCTGTCCTTTTTTCCACATTCTGTATACCGCCACCTTCTGCTTGAGCATTGCCACAAGCTCCTTGCTCATCCACGCAGGTCTCCTGCGCCCTGTGCCTGACTTCTTACACACAGGGATGCCCTGTTGCTGCGTGTGGAGGAAGTGCCACTTGAAAACTAACCAGCTCTCTTGGGCCCCCCTTCCTTCTAGAGCTCTAGCCCAAGGGATTCCTCTGAGGAGGTCTATGAAGAGTCTAAAGTTGGCCCTCCTGAAGTCCAATGTTGCAAGGCTACTTACAGCCCTGCCTCCTCCTTGTTGGATCCTGGACTCGACCAACTCATGGTCACTGCAGCCGAGGCTACCCCCCACCTTCACATCTCCTACTAGGCCCTCCCTATTTTGCCCACCTCTCCTCGTTGGCTCCTCCACAACTGCATCAAAAGTTATCATCAACGCACTGCAGGAACCTCCAGGACTGTTTGTGCCTGGCTGTGTTGTCCTTCCAGTTGATGTCGGGGTAGTTGAAGTCCCCCATGAGAACCAAGGCCTGTGACCGTGAGGCAACATCCAGCTGACTATGGAAGGCCTCATCAACCTCCTCATCCTGGTCAGGTGGCCTGTAGCAGACACCCACCACAGTGTCTCCCACATTAGCCTGCCCTCTAATCCTTACCCACAAGCTCTCAGCTCGCTCATCACCCGCTCCCAGGTTGAGCTCCTGCATTCCAGTTGCTCTCTCACATAAAGAGCAACTCCACCACCTCGCCTTCCCAGGCTGTCCTTCCTAAAGAGCACATAGCCTTCCATGGCAGCGCTCCAGTTGTGTGAGCTATCCCACCCTGTCTCTGTGATTCCAAGGAGATCATGGCACTGGGACCGCACACAGATCTCCAGTTCCTCCTGCTTATTCCCCATGCTTCACGCATTGGTGTACAGGCATTTCAGGGAGGTAATCGAGCCTGCAGGTTCCCCAGGAGGGGTGAAAGAGGACCCTCTATAATCATATCCTATCCTCACGTCCCCACTACCATACTCCCGCTGGAAACCATCTGACTTTGGCTGTGCGGTGCTGATTGCCCTGTCTGTGTGACACTCCCCTTCCCCTTCTTGCCTAGTTTAAAGCCCTCCTAACCAGGTTGGCCAGCCTTTTGGCAGAGATGTGTGCCCCTCTTGCTGAGGTGGTTCCCATCATTCCCCACTAGCTGGTGGTCATCAAACAGAGTCCCATGGTCATAGAAGCCAAAACCCTGTTGCCAAGCCCAGCAGCCCAGCCACTTGTTAATCTGCGATATCCGCCTTCTCCCCCTTGAATCCATTCGCCTTGTTGGGAGGATAGAGGAGAACACTACCTGGGCTCCTATACTTTTGACGGCCATCCCTAGGGCTCTGAAGTCACGCTTGATATCCCTCAGTTTCCCCATGGCATCATTTGTGCCCATGTGAAACAGTACCAGTGGGTAATAGTCAGACTCCTGGACTAGCCTTGGGAGCCTCTCTGTCACATCCCTTATTCAAGCCCCTGGCAAGCAGCAGACCTCTCTGGATAAGGGGTCCGGTCTACATATCGGTGCCTCCATGGCCTGCAGCAGTGATTCATGCAGCAGGATCACCTGCTGCTTCTTCTGGGTGCTCCTTTTCTCCTTACGGGGAGCAGCCTCAGGGCGTGGACCTGACTGCCTCTCTGCAGAGAGACTTCGTGTGAGAGTTGGTCAATGGGTATGAAAACTTAAATGGTAAGACAGCATTTGGTACCGGGATACAAGGATTTTCTGTATATTGGAAGCTCCTGATAGCTACTTCACAGAGAAACAGAGAAGCCTATTCCATGATTATATTAGTAAGCACAAAGGAATTACGGATAAATTTGGGTTGAGGTCCAGCAAATGAACTTGATTCCAAATGGAAAACTGTCAACAGAGCAGTAACAGAGAGAGCAGGAGACAAGAGAGACTAGGAGGGAATAGGGCATCAGGAGCAGAAGCAATGGGCTAAGAAGGAGCTGGGAAACTGGAGGGTGTTTGCTGGTGGTTTTGGATAAAAAGTACATATCAATTTGGTGCATAACTCAGGCTGCAAAGGTGCCAAGACACACACCTATGCTTTGAAGTTACGGAAAGCAATGCTGAAGCACTAGGAAAATGCCTCCTTAATAATGAACAAAGCCACAAAGTAACAGCTACTGCTTACAACCCATTACCTGCTTTGGGCAGCAAACTGTCAACCTTCATATTCAGTGTACTTTAAGATGTAATACATTTACCCTGAATAAAAAAATGGAATCTGGGAATGAAGCAGGGAACACAGCAAATAGAGAAGCAGGACGTGGAGGTGGCTTCTCACTTCAGTGGTTCAGAGGTGATTATTGCCAGGATCTACCACCCTTCTTCAAGCAAGAGAAAAATACCTTGAATCTACTGCCCAGACAGAAGGAAAATCAGAGAAGAAAAGTGCTTCCTAAGAGCTACTAAGCCTCGCTCCTTATAAGCCTTGCAAAGAGAAACGACTTGCCTGGCAAGAAAGATATAAGATGATGCTGTAGTGCTTAAACTCGCTGGGTTAATGCTTTAGCCCATGTGTAAATTATCCCTCTAGAGGCCAGCAGAGTATCAGAAAACAGTTACAGTGAACTGGACCATAATGCCACTTTGGAACCAACTCTTACCCAAATTATTAACTTCTTCCAGCTGTTCAAGTGCTGCCTGCTGCATTCAAACTGACTTGTCCTGCAATTATGGTAGCAACATAAAAAACATGCCATAACATTACCCTTATCATGGATCTATTCCTTAAGTAGGGTCATAGATGTAGAGCATATTCACTGAAACCACCATATTGCCTTTGCTGGTAGAGGGGAGGATCTGCTCACTTAAGCAGTATGTTTGGGATTAATGTATACGCAGGAGAGACAGCGTGTCTTGTGGTTAGAGCTGGGAGTGGGACTCTACCCTACTCTGGCATTGATTTGCTGCCTCTGAACTTCTGTGCTTTGGTTTTACCATCTGTAAAGTAGATACTGTAATACATGCAGTGCACAGCTGACCCAGCAGAAACCTCTCTAGCCTCATGAATGTGATGGGGAGTTAATTACTATGATTAATGTCTTAAAAGAGTCTCAAGAAAAAGTGCAATGGGAATGCAATTTAATGAAAAATATTGGGGGAAAAAAAAACAGCACTTATTTTTCAGGAAGTATATTTTTCTTCTATATAGTGCACTGACCTAAAGCTTTCATTTTGAGCAGGTTTAATTCTAAGGCTTGATCCTGCAGTCCCCACACAGCCGCATTCCCACAGAAGTTTGCTTGAGGAAGACCTCAAGATTCAGCTTTGTGTATTTTGTCTAGATGCCAGGAAATACTATCCTTTTAATTAGTAGGACTATTTTTTCGATAAGTATTTAAGTGGTTTTGTTGCAATTTCATCCCTTCAGCTGTAGTCCAGCACCTGGGAGGTAAGGGAAAAGGAAGCAGTCACTGAGTTTTTCCATCATTTCTAAAGAGAGATATTTCTGAGATGCGGTACTTGTGTGGGTGGGCAGATGGAGGGATGGATAGAGAGACGGAAAAGGGAGTTTCCTTTATGGGATTCCAATAATTGGTATGTGGTTTACATTCCATTCATCTGAAGAACTCTGATTTTAATCAGAAACAGGCTTGGGCTACTAAACTACTTCCAGTGTTCAAAATATGCTCTGCTTTCAGCCAGTGACTTTTCTCACATGCATCTTTTCTTTGACACCCACAGGCCCCAAGGAGTAATGTGGTCATTTACCACCGAGAACTCAGTGTCAGGTCCTTAAAATAGGAGCTAGTTCAGAGCCCTCTTCCAGGGAGAGGTTTTCTGATTGCTGCCTTCAGAAGTAGAAGCACTTCATGGTGTGGTATTTGAAGCTGGCATTGATTTCATGAAACATTTTTTTTTTCCTAGGCTCATCCAATTCTGGGAGAGCCTTGTCTGGATAGTGTCACAGAAGTCTGGCAGCAGAGCTAGGCTCTTGGTAGGCAAACATTAGTGCAGACAATCACCGAGAAAAATCTCATATTCGGCAGCTGGACTTGTTGTGCTTTCCACACAAATGAAAGGGGGCTAACACCTTGTACAGACCTAGTCAGACTAAACAAACAACAACACAAGATAAATTTCAGCTTCAAAGCTGGTTAGAATGTGAGGAACTTCATCAACTGCTGTGATCAGAGGCGGGGTAGACAAATCAGACGCTTGGGTGCTGTTATTTAGAAATAAAACCCTTGTCAAGACCCACCTACCCCCCTCAGCTAAGCTGCTCCTTCATACGCACTAAGAATTGATTACACATGCCCCAGCATATCTACCCTTTCTAGACCTCTGCTGGCTAGCCTGCCTAGATGGCAGCCGCACGCGCTTTGCGGCCTTCCTCGCCATGCGCAAGGCGCGTCGTTCCTGCCAGCGCGGCGCGGCGCGGCAGGGCCTGCTGTGCGACGCCACAGAGCATAAAGACAGCAACAACAGCCTCTCCGTCCAGGCCCGCCACAACACCGCTCTGCCACAAACGTCTGCACGTGCTGCTGAACGGCCGCGTGCCGCAGTTTCCCGCAGGGGCAGATGAGCAGGAACAGGCGCAGGCCGAGCGCCCGCCCTCCTCCCGCTCCGCGAGCCGCGGCAGGGAGGCCTGCGGCGCCGGGGCACGCACAGCGCTCCCGCATCCCGTGAGGACAACGGGCTTTGGCAGGGCACCCGTCAGCCTGCACAGTGCAAGCAGGAATTGCTAGTGCAATGGAGGAAAGAAAAAGCACCAACCACCTTCTGCCTTCTGCCCTGTTCTTCAGCGCTGCTGGCAGAATTCGTTTCACTGGTGTTACTCTGACAGTGAAATCTCAGAAAGGCACTAAGACTCCGATGCAGGCTGCCAGCAACCACTACAGCTCTCTCTGCAAAGAGTGACAGTGCCTCCCGAAAGGCAAAGATTGAGCCAGAGCACTGGTAGGCGAAAGGTATCTGAGGACAGCAAAATCTTCAACAAAATCCACCACTTTGACAAAATCCAATGCAGCTATTTCCTCTGTTGTGCCACAGCGAAACATTCACAGTGTGAGGCACAATTTTCCTCCTCGTCTCTGTGCTCTGTTAGCCCCCCAAGAAGCATGGCTCTGTCCCAGGCCATCCTTCACAAGATCATTGCCACGTACCCAGAGGATGCCATGATCCAATCTGCCAGACATTCACCTTAAAAAGGTTTTGTCCAGCTCAGTTTAGTTCAGAGGGATAACAAAGTTAATCCTGCGGACACATGGATTAGGCAGCTGTGTTATGGGCCGCATTGTTAATTTAGAGTAAATCTATCAAGATCGGTGATACTCTACTGGATTGAAAACAGAACTTGGAGTATTCAACTCTTTTCTGGCCAAACCATCTCCATTTAGTTGAATACTAACATTTTGTAAGGCTCCCTGGTGCTGTCCTGTCATTTGGGCTTCACCCACCCACAGTGGCTGGTTTGGTTCATTAGCTTCCTGAATGCATCCTGTTTCTCCTTTTTCTTTCTTTTTTTTTTCCCCTGCCATGAAAATAAACCGTAATTTATTTTGGGTGCTGAGGCTTAACATAGAGCTACTATTAGCTGCAATAGCTCTTTGCTGTTGGACAGCCATGGTTTTTCAGGTTAGCAGCATTTACTTGTGCTGAACATCAGAACAAGTCAGTACAAGGAGTCCTCGGATTCATCTTTTCAGGGGAGACTGCAATGAGGCTGCACCACATCTGACTCAAGGAAGGTGAATTTCTCCATGAACTGCCACCACAGGGGACTCCTAGCAGTGCACTCAGGTCACTTAATCATCCCGCTGTGTTTTTCCTAGACTGATCAGACAGCATCTTCGCACACCAAGAACCACAATCTGGCCTTTAATATTAATTAAGGTGTGACTGTTTAAACCTCATAGTTTTTTCCCGTCTCTTCCCTTGGCTTGGCTGTTCAAGTGTTGCTGAAGGTTATTATGCTTAAGTATTAAAAAATGCTTAGCTAAATAAGTTAGCTTATTTGCTTTTGCTGATAGTAGCAGTCCACCCACAGAGCCCTTTCAAATCTCTTCAGTGTTTTGGAAAGTGGATAAGGGACTTATTCAGTGACGTGCAAGTTTTGCCTGCGCCAGGAATGAAGCATGCATTTCATGAAACGGGGAATAACCTCAGACCACACACGCAGTGTAATTTCTGAACTACAACTCATGCTCTCTTCCCCCCTCCTCCCCACACACCATATACACACACTCCTGCTAAAAAACAAGACGATGACTGACATCCCTAAATCCTTTAAGCATTCTTCTACAACTAACAGCAGAGGGAGGTTTTCAGAGCTTAGGTGGCTCATTGTTAGCAACAAGCTGATGAAAAAATGGATTACTACAGTACGTACCCTCCATGCTGAAGGGAAGTCACAAAAAGACCATGCCATCTAAACACGGCTTTCAAGAGGAGAAACTGCTGATGCAAACATTAGTTATTAAAGTTATTTTTGCTGCATGGGGTGATAAAGAGGTAAGCTGTCCCCACAATTTTTTTAAAGCATTATGTTGGTTCTGTTGCCCTTTGTTTAGTTAAGCTAATATCAATGAGTGGTTTAAATATTACTTCCCAGTGTAATTCAGTGAAGCAAAACAGATTGGTAAGTTTATTGCGTACGTAAAACTCAGGTCCTTTCCTCTCCCAAGCACAGGACCTGTGCTCTACAGCTGGTGGGGATGGGCTGCGTGCAGAACAGGCACCGGGCAGACGCTTCCACAGCTGCCACTCCATGGCTACAAAACCACCTCCAGAGCTGAACTCGGAGCTTTGCAGCAAATGACTCCTCTTAGTCCCTGTTAGACTGGCTACCCCACTGCTCAGCTCTCCTTAAATATTTCCTTTGTACTGGCCTGAAAGCAGCAGCTTCGTGGTGTTTAGCAGGTAAAGGCTCCTCACACATCAGAACTGTAACAAGTCTGCTGAAATGCCTCGGTGGAGCTTAAAATGAACAAGCAATGGCATTTACAGATCGACTTCTGCCTCATTTATTGCTTTGTCACAGCAATAGCATGATCCAGATCAACCACTGATATCTACTCATGTGACACCAAGTAACTGTTTATGTATGGAAGCATACATCTGTACATGTATTGTAAGCACTGCTGATACTTCCACCAACAGTTAAACTTGCTTAACACTTTCTGTTATAGGACCCTGCTTTCAGTTGTTTATAACTACGCCAAGCTTTAAGTGCTCAAGCTGAAATTTTCCATGCTGGGTGTCTGACTCAGGATGAAATTTTCTGGTGAGTTTCAAGTAAAATAGTACAGCTGCTCTGAACATGGGGTTAAAGGAGAGCAATCTTGTTTTTCTCATGTTTTTCTTACAGGCATTTCATTGAGCAGCCCTTGTATCTGCATGCTTTCGGAGAGATACTGGGGCTGGAAAAGGGGGTTACTCTGCTCTAAGTGATCAGACCCTGTGAGGCTGTGCCACATACTAACCCCCCAAAAACCTGCCAAATTTTGGCCAAGTAATAGAGCTCTGAAATATGTGTTTTGTCCAAGCTCCCTGTAAGCTTTCTAGGGAGTATCACAACTATTTCTGCACCTAATATTCCACCTAGATGCATGTTCATCTTGTGTGCGCAACCGTCTCCCAAACCAACCGAGCACCCTCCCCGTGACAAAAGGATACGGGGCAGTTTGGGACTTCTCATGCAGTGTCTCTTCCTAGGCCCCAGGAGCTGCTGTGGCACCAGAACTGCATCACAGCAGTTCTGCTGTTGTATCAGCAATATCAACGAGGGGTACCAGTACAGCATAAAGTCACCTGGCTAGCTTGGCAACAAACTCATTCGTTTAGAGGTAAAATAAGAGAAACAGAAAAGCAGGGCAGA
The DNA here is from genome assembly GCF_059628265.1 of Tinamus guttatus. Taxonomy (NCBI): domain Eukaryota; kingdom Metazoa; phylum Chordata; class Aves; order Tinamiformes; family Tinamidae; genus Tinamus; species Tinamus guttatus. The sequence continues at coordinate 756,318 of NW_028288953.1, forward strand.
CTCCAGGGTACAGATGCAATGGGAGGCTGGGAAAGGCAGGGCAGAATGACTTCAAGGTTTTAAAAATGCAAACCTGCTCTCCAGGCTGCAGGATAAAAATAAGAATTTCCAGGTGAAACCTAGTACTCCATTAAGTCAAACAACAGAAATGGTGACTCTAAACGCTGATAATGATCCACACGGGAATAACCCACTTCAGTGTAACAGAATTCCTCTTCTTTTTGATTTCAAAGACTTTAAAAATCACATAGTCAAAACCATTCTAGAAACTTTCAAGTTATATAAACAGTCAAAGTCAGAAAATTTCCAGCATCAAAACAGTTAATGCAAAGTGGTGTATACACACTATGGTACAATCTTTAACCACATACTCAGTGATAAACACTTTTTTCCCAGTACTCCAGCCTTGTTTTCTGGGAAGCATCCTTCTATGCCTTTCCCTGTCAGACATGCAGTTTTCTTCTGCGACTTCCACACCTTCCCCAGCACAAGGAGGAAGCTCCACTTTGTGCATCCAGGTCAGATGCAGCCTCCGTGCGGCTGAGAGGAGGCCGTGGCCATGTGGCTACCACCCCATCTCGTGCAAACCAAGCCACGGGGCGACTATAACCATTTTTAGCCCTCACTTGATCTCTGCTTCCTACATGAATGAAAACAAGAGGTAAAACCAAACACACAAGCACAGACTTCATGTCTGCCACCCTGTAATCCTGCAAAGCTAAAAATGGAAGTTCTTTAACACTGCAAAGAACAGATTCACTGCAGCTTCCCACCATTTCTAAACACCCGCTTCTCGCCTCCAAGGGATGGAAAGCAAAAACAAAACAAAACAAAAAGTGGTGACGTACTATACTAAGTTGATTAAAGAGGTTTTATGGCTCCTTCTGGGTCTTAAACATAAAGTCTTCTATTAAGACAACACTTGGAATTTCCACAGTGAGGAAAATAAGTGTCTCATTCTATTTTTTTAAATTCTCTTAGACTTTGTAACCATGATTTTTGTTTCATCGAGTCTACGAGGAGACAGCTGTCTCTTCATGAAGCCTCGGGCTTCATCCACAAGATGAAAAGCTGTAAGTGCATTGACCACGGTCTTAAGAAAACTCAACCATACAGAAACTACACTGGAGCATTGTAAAGAGATTTAAATCTTTACATTTCTGAGGGTAGAAGGGACAGAACAGCTTGAAATTCTGGACTAAGTGCTGTAGGTTTCATTCTCTGCTGTTTTTATTCACTAATTAGGATATTCCTCCTTTTAGGGGCATTGTAGTATGTGCAAAAGACAAAAAAAAAAAAAAGGCAACTTCAGATACCTTTTTTCTTTATTATTGAGGACTCTAAAATTTCCAATTCATAAGCAATGTCAAATCCAACTTTTCCCTTCAGGTAAAAATGGCTCCCAACTGCTTTTTCTCTTGAAATGAGGTGGAATTCACAAAGAAATCCCTTCAAATACATCCAAAAACTCTCTAGGAGAAATACCATACACAATGCCAAGTCCACTTTCCTATTTGTTTTTTCTCTCTTGTGCATGCAAACAGCTTACAAAGAACCAGAGAGATGAGTGCCATTCACGAATTTACTATGGATACAAGTTATTGTTTTTCGTTGGTATTGTGAGTAGCTTCCTGAAGTGCCATCTGACAGAACCAATTATAAGAATTTGATGCACCTATGGCTTTATTCTAAATCACAAAATTGTACTACTTTCCTATATTATGTATAGCTATAACTCCTCTCCATGTCTATGCATATATGTATATTACCTATATTTCTTTCTAACTCGAATAATTAGGGTATGAATATAACAGACAAGATAACTTGATTTCAATTTTGTCAAACACTACATCAAAAGTAATAAAACTTAACTTCTGATTAAAAAGCAGATACGCTTCAGAAACATAAGACTTGCACAATCCAGCAATATATTGTTGCAACCACAGGCGTGGAAATGATGACAGTGAAGCACGAAAGAGAACTTGTAAGAAAAAAAGAAACTTTCTCATGGGTACATATTTTATATTCCCAATTAGACCACAGCCTGAATTTGTTTTCTTTACCATTGAATTATAAATCAGAACAACTGGAAACTCTGAGCTGGAACTTCCACCACAGCCTTAATTACCAAAAGGCCACTGCTGCCACTTACACAGTTGTGAGCATTTACCTCAAACAATATAAATATACATCTGGTATTTGTTTTTAAAGTAATTGGCATGGAATGATTTTCAGAGTGATAGAAAAGATCATGTTTACATGAGTGTCTACTTGATGGAAACAACTTAATATCAAACCATACGGGAGGAAAATCCCCCTAGTATAAACAGTTCTGTTTAAGTAAAACACAGATTCATTTTGAGTCGAGCTGGTATTCATTTTGCAGGAACTAGCCCCGGTGTTTTGCTGCTGTCTTTAATGGAAGTGGCATTGGGAATGCTAATACGCGAATGTTAATATCAAAATAACTACCTACATTCAGGCATGGGAGCATGTTGCATTAGAATCTGCAACAGCCCCGTACAATGTAGCTGCCTGTTGGCGCAACACCGCCTCAGTGTTCATTAGGCCTTCAAACAGAATGACCTGAATGTGGTCAGAAGTACCTTAGCCTGAGGTGCCATCAAGGATAAGGACAGCCTAGAAGAAAAAAACTACTTTTTATGTTCCTACATCAGGATGGTAGAATCTGGCCCAAAGTCTTCAATTGAAAGATAATTACGCTTTTTCTACAGGATGCACTCTGCACTGAATCACAGTGTACTGAACCATGGAATGTACAAACGCAAGAAGAGAGTTTTCTTAAGAATATTACCTCATTTGTTGCATAAGCTGGAAGGTATGCACTTCATAAAGCGTGTGGGGCACTACAGAAACAGAAAAATACCTAAGAGCAAAGGTAAAGGCAGATAAGTGCTTCCTTGAAAGAACGAAAGAACAACCATCTTCTTTTCCTTCTGCCATAAGGTTCTCAAGAAAGTTACTTAAATCATCTGTTTCCTAGATGGTTTGTATCTTCTAGGTAAATAAATCTAAATTTATAATTATGCTTTTACCAGTTTCCCTCCCCTCTTATTAGTACTCCTTTGGCTGACTGTGCTAAAGCCATAGTGCTGGCGTCAGCCTGCCTGTCAATGCTTAAAGTCATGACCTGCTAAAGCGGAGCAAATACATCCTTTCAAACTGTCTTACTGTGTCAATGAAATGTTTGTATGCACACCCTGAAATTCTCAACCATATTCATTATCTGAAATTACTCAGTCTCCCTTCCCTAGGCCAAATACAAAATCTGTGTGTCACATGGCTACTCCCTAATCTAGTCACAAGCATGGCTTGAGTTCGTAAAACACACTTGAGATCTAGACTGCATACAATGTGTTTTTAACTGTGTTTGGTGACAGATTTTTATACAGGTTCCTGGCACAGCTGCCTTTGTTAGCACAGGCAGGGTCCAATTTCTTACTATTTCACTGGCATTTTTTTTTCCTCCCCTAGACAAGAAATTTCCATTGAAGCCAATGAGAATTACTGGTACCTCCTCTCAAGACACAGACCCAGAGTCAGAATTACACAAACCTCATTGACTCAGAGATCGTGGAAACTCAAATAAGCAACAGTAAAAGTCTAGAGAACAATTTCCAGCTGAAAGCAATGACAAAAAAGACATCCTTGTCCTCATGGCTGATTTATACTGAGATCAGATGATAACCATTGTGAAGCTGTTTTTTAATGTTAGGAGGCAGTTACAATTTCCTTGCAACTTACACCTTACAGCAACCACACTAGAAGCTGTGAGTGGAAGCTGCATGCATTTCATTTCACATAACCTTGAATGCAGAAGCCTCCAAAGACTCCTTTGTTTTCCAGTCAAACAAAACAGTCATCACAGATTTCCAAGAAGTTATCTGTTTTAATATTTAAAGGATATACCTTCAGATGTAGGTCAAACTCTTCCCTTTTTAAACTCACATATACTTATTAAGACACACTTATTAATTTGTGTATTACATACAGATCCCTAGGGCATTAGGTCACAATATTTATAGCTTAGATGATACTCCCTAGTAAAATATGCTAAATTTATACAGGAAGCTATAGCAGCATAAATCTTCTTTCAAGATGTTTTCCTGTTGTTTAGGTTAATTCAGATAGCAAATGCATTTCCACAAATAAATCAACAATATTTCGCATATACATGGATAAAACATGCATTTCTATGGAGTTCTTGATTTATGCATGTCATCACTTTATGGATGAGAAGCTTGATTTCCTGGTTATTTCACAAAAACAATTACGTTTTCTTATTTGGGAACCATTCCTGCCATCCAGCCTCATGCAGCTCCCCTTCATTAAGGGTTCTTCGAAAGCCAGATGTGCAGTTCAGCCTAGCGCAGTCCTGACCTTGTCCTCCCCAATTGTCCTCCCAGTATCTCCCGCCGTAGACATGACTGGTAACTAACGGTACCGCGGTGGGGCCCTAGTGGCCTGATATAACCAGAAACCAGTGAGATTGTTTTAGCCCCTTCTAGAGCTCAGATACTTTGAGAAGCCACCAGTCCCTCCCGGACTAAAATTAGGTCAATTATAGCCTTGCAATTTTTAAGTTACTTTCATCTCCTGTTCTTAATGGCCTCCAATCTCAGCACTCCATCCAGGTAGCCGCCACTCCAAACTTACCCTTAGAAAGTTTCTCTAGTATCTAACTATGTGTTTGCTGCAGTTTAAGCCTCTTACCTCTGGTCTGTTTGCAGTGGACACGAAGAGACTATTTCTCTTTGCAGCAGGAGCCTTCACTTGAAGGCCATCTTCTTTCTTCCACCGTTCTCTAGGCTAAGCAGCATTAGTTCACTGCTTTAAGCAGAATAAAGTTTACCTGTAAAACAAATCAATATTGATACCATTAATAAAAAGCCTTCGTTTATTCTGTATTTTTAATATTAACAAGAACAGGTTAGATATGCACTGTCTTCAGCTGACTTATTTAAATTGCGCACAATTCAAAGTCAGTAATGGCTAAGTATTTTATAGCTTCTCTATTTTCTTAGTTCACCCTTCTTTTTTAAGTTACTGTAATTGACCATCCTGAATTTGTTTGTATCTTCAACATGAGCATGATAAAACTGTAAGAACATATCAACTAAAGGTGAGAGAAACAATCTTACTACTTTATCACATATGTTATAAACAGAGTTTCTCAGTCCAGGTAGGCAAATGAGATTTCCCAATTAAATATTTAGAAGGTTTCCAGTTACATCAAGGGCATAATGGTTAACACAGACACAGAGCAAAGCCTGTAACAGCTTCCCATGACCCAAAGTAGAAGCTGCTCCAGATCAAATTTAAGCTTATTTTCCAGTGGGCAACCATCCAGACCACAAAAACCACCACAGTTCAGACTGCTGCTGTGCAGCTTCAGTGCCCAGGGTTTTAAAATTTCATAACATTTACCCTTCACATAAAACAATTTATATACTATATTCAATGTAAAACCCCGTATTAGTACAGCATTACATTTGAGATTTCAAAACCTACAGAAATAAAAGATTAGGGTTAAGGTTCCTAGAGAATATGAAGCCTTGGCCTCTTTCGGTTATGTGTTATGATAAGGTATTCTCTCACATGATCTTGTAACACTGGGTAATGTGACAGACTATTCAGCAAATGAGACATGACTATGCTTATCTTATAACCGTTTCCCCAGTCTGTGAAGGAACAGTTTTCACTTGGAGAAAGCCAGTATTTGAAGACTAAAATGATAAGTTTTAGGCATGTAAAGAATTCCTATTCCATATATGCTATATTATATACTCTCAAAAACTGAAAAAATAAATCCTTGCTCTGAAATACCATTAGAATATCAAGTATTGGAACAAAATGAAACTAAACTTTTTTTTTTTCTACTCTCCTAAAAAGCATTTCTTACATATTCAGAAATGCGTAGATCGATCTATGTTCGCATCCCAAACACTGAACAGAATCCTTGGGCCATGCTCTCAACTATCTTAGTACAAAAAATGAACAGGTCCTACTTTTGAAGCACCTCACCCTGCTGCAAGCCTTGTCAATGGCCCCCATGGTAGAGCTGAGATACAAACATTTCCCCTAAGGCCCACTGCGTGCCAGAAGATACTGCTCACTCACAGGGACAGAATGCCAGCCAGACTATTTCCACAACTACTTCAAAACAGGCTCAAGGGATAAGTTAAACAGTGACATCTAGTCATGAACACAGGTTCTGTATGTATTCCTTGGCGATGGGAAACCTGCTGATTCAGAGCATCTGATTTATGTGCGTAACTCTCCACTTAAGTCTGCAGAACGAGGCTACCTGTCCTGCCCCACTCCTCCCTTTTATTTTATCTGGAATTGAGTAGGGATGGAAAGACATTTTAGCCACTTGTGCCATTTATTCACAGATTCACACCTTTCCTACGCACTAGAGCCCATTAGCTTTTCAAAGACCAGGGCAGTGGAGAGCTGAAAGGAAGAGCACCGCACAGCATCTTTTGGAGTAAAGGCACTCCAAGGCTCTTGAGTGCTCAGGCAATGTCAAAGAGGCACAGCAAAGCGCTGAAATCCTCTAGGGTCTGTAAGGTAGCAACTTGGTACCATCAGCTTAGGGACAACTAAAGGAAGTTTCATATTAGACACAGATTTCACTGAGAAAAAGTGCTGTGCTAATCACACTACCTGCTCGCATCTTTCTCTCTATGCATTCATATTTTTCTATTGACTATTTACACATCTTACCTATTTTCAGTTTAATCCCTTCTGCAGCAGGAACCACCTAGGAAAGTCTCTGGAACTCTGTCAAGGATGTAAATCAACATGTTAAAATAGAAATTAGCACAGACACAGCAGGAGCTGCCGGAAGGAATTTCACGAACTACCTAACACTTCCCCAGAAGGCCTGTAGCAATACAACACTTCATGGTGAAGGTTCATCCCAACACCTAGTTTCAAACCAGTTCATCATCTCTCCTGTGCAGATGCCTGGCGACCCTAGGAATTAATGACCTATGCGCTCTAAGAGCGACATTAGCCCCAGTACAGCTACACCATGACAAAAATTAAAGAGCAAATTTAATTTCATATTTGTAGCTCACAACTTAAGTGAGATACCTTTCTGTAGCAAAAGCTAAGGTTAAAAAAGCAAATCGCTTCCATCAGATGGAAAAGTCCCTTTTATACATGCAATGAATGTGACCAACGTATTTGCACATCAGAATAAAAAGGACAGCTCAGTTAGAATTTCATGTCCTAGACACAAGACCTTCCTTCTTCTAAAGAGCCCTCAGGATGAAAACTGTACATTTCTCCAGTATCATACATTTTGGAGTGATTTGATGTAGCACAGTAAGAACTATTTTTACGCATGTATAAAGTGACTGACAAAGCTTCTGTCCGTTAGCACAAGCTGAATCCATGCTGCAACATACTTAACAGTAAGTCTTAATGTCAACAGAACTGCTTCAATATCCAGATTACTGCCTACTTCTTCAGAAAGAGTTGCCTCGTGTTTTTAAAAGTGACTATGCAGGTCTGGGTGATGCCCATTAAACTGCTCATGCTAAAATACTAATGTGTAAACAAAGAAACAAAAGGAAAAAAAAATCTAAAAAAAAATTGAAAAAAAATCCCAAACCTGCAACGTGTGCCCAGTTGCATCCTGTTTTCTAAGTTTATATGCAACACAATACTGTACTAAAAATATTTTTAAGAATATAAAGCTCACAAAAAGGAAACATTTATTAAATCATACAAAAAATACTTTTCAAATATAAGGCATGTTTGTTTTACATAATTGTCCCACCAATTTCTTTGCAGACCAAACAACCAAATGCAGACATAAGAAACAGTAGCATGCCCCAAACACTGAGGGGACATCAGCTTTTTACTGAAATTCACTAGTAAATAGTAAATTCCTTTTAAAATCATACTTCTCCCCTTTCCTTGCATACAAGAATGAAGAGCAGCCAAGTATTGTCCACTATCTGACAGAGACACGGAGTAGATTATAAATCAGGTGGCACCAAGGGATGAAAAGTGGCACACCGAGATACAGCCTGAAATGTGGCATCATTTGAAGTACTGTAGCTCTTGCATTAAAAAAACAGAGTGAACAAACATAACATGGTGGCTCTTCACACTAGGTAAGCTGAGGAACTCATTACCATAGGACACTGGAGATAACTAAGAGGCTTCGTTAGAATGAGACACTGAGCAAAGTCACATAAAAAATATACACCAAGGGCTACTAGACTCAGTGACATCCCCCTGCTTCAGGAAGTCCCCGAACCGACATGCCCAGCAGCCCAGAGAATATGAGCAGTATTACTGCCAAATTTGGTTTCTATGTTAAATTCTGTCAGGATGACTGAGGGTGGCCAGATGTAAACAAAGGGGAAAATAATGTAGTATAGGCAATAACTGTAGGAATAAGATCAGTATTTAAAACAAAGCAGACCACAATGAGAGGGTTTTTAAAAGAGTTTAATTTAAAATTAGCATGTCATAGCATACAATACTACATTGTACACCAAATGTAAAAAAGTGAATCAGTGGTATCACAAATATAAAATCATCACTTTGCTTTAATTTCATGGAAGTATCGTATGCTTCACTGCATACTGCTTAAGTTAGGGTTACTTAATATTTGTTTACCTAAAACAATCTTAGTGCAACTCATGTAGAAAGCTTTCGGTTTACTACATTGCAAGATGTAACAGTAGATGACTCATCCTTAATCATCTGGACAGTACTTTTTCCAAAGAAAGTTTTCATTCTTTTTCCAAAGAGAATTTTCACATACTTTTTTCTTTTCTGTCGCTGGAAGAAGAGGTGCTCTTTCACATAGCTTCTCTATGGCTGCTGTGTCTCTCAGATGTCTGAGGCTTTCCTCGTTCTGCTCATTCAGCATGTCCCAGAAATCCTTTGGTCTCCCTTTTGATTTTTCTGCTTGCCCTGAAGGAAGTCTCCTTGGTAATTCTGTAGACCCATTTCCATCATTTCTGAAGAAGTCATTGAGAATAGAGGTATCTCCAAGTAAGTCCACAAAAGAGTTTTTCTTACAAGCCTGAGCTTTTCTCTCTCCATTTTCTGACTGAGACAGGGATCTTTTTCTTGGCGGCTGTGTTCCTTCTGAGTCCTGCTGTCCTTTACAGCCATTTACAGACAGCACCTCAATTATTTCTGATTTACTGCTTAATGAGCCAGATGCCATAAAATCCTTGAATGCCTGACTGTTTCCCCTCCTGATATGTTGAGCAGCAACAGTGGGCGATTGTTTACATTTTGCATTAACTTCTGCAGTATCTTCTATGCAGGAGTCATTGTGAAGTTGCTCTGCTTCTCCTTTACTTCTTTGCTGGCTGCATATTTCTGTAGCTCCACTCAGAAGATAATGCCTGGCTGAGGAAGGCCTGGACTTGGATCTTCCAAAATTAACAATAGATTTTCTTTTTCTGGAATGCCTTGTCCACACTTCTTCCTCATCTGAAGCATGTGCTGGTATTTTGGCAGCAAAGAAAGCCTCTGTCTCTGGATACTTGGAAATGTAAAATTCTTTCAACATTTTCTGACGCGTTTCTGATGTAGCTTCTGCGAGATGCTCTGCAAGTTCCTCTATTGATCCCATCTTAAAGTGGGATACCATTTCCTCAAATTGTCTCCTATATCATCAGGAAGGAAAAATACTTTTTAAAATTAAGGAAAAAAAAAGCTTGTAAGTAGCCGAGTTCATTAACCTCATATATGCCAAAAAGCAATCACTAAGAGTAATTTCCTTTAGAAGCAGTATTTGTTTTACTACCAAAAAGAAGAAAGAGTAACTATTGGTTTTAGAAGAGCTAAAGTAACTTATAAACCCCAAATTCCTCAGTTTAAGAGCCGAGGATTCACTGACGTTCAGTGCAACCAAAGATTATTCTCCAAAGGCCCAGATTTCAGAGGGTATTTAGCTACTGAAAGAGGTATATAGATGGATGATAGAGTGTTTTTCAGAGAAAAGAAAAAGTAGTTTCTCAAACTCCTTTTAAAGCTTTTTAAACTAGACCTGCATAAACAAAGTCTCAGCAATCAGGGACTGTCCTTTCTGCCTATCGAGTTATCTGTGGAATGTTTGTCTACTGCCAAAAGGCCAAGATCCAAGTCAGGCAGGAGACAACACTGAGGATAACTTGTACTCTGGGGGCAGAGGTGAGTGGGAGGAGGGAGGTGGGTTGATGCTCCCCTCCTGGGGACGGGGCATGAAGCTCCAGGCATCCTCACTGAGTGTGGCAACTGCAGACAGCGCCTCATCCAGCTCTCTGACTGCAACAGCCGACCTCGCCTGAGCCACCCAGTGACTCACACTCACTGTGCAGGGAGTTTGGGCGCACTGCACAGCCGGGTTGTATCTGGAAGCAAACTGATTTGCCTAACGCCTAGGAGCACTTAATCTAGAGGTAGTTAAACCTTTTGTTAGACATGGCTTTAAGTTCCTGTAATAACATTCTCTGTCACTTCACTACCTTTGAAGATTATCTCAAGAAATTACTGATAGCTGTGGTTATATTTTCGAAAAATTTTAGCACAGAGGATTCTCCTCTACTTCCCCTTTAAATGTTCAGAATTTACAATATCTGTAAGAGTAAATAACTCCAGCACTTCATTAATAGTTTGGGCAGTTGAAGCCCGCTAGCTAACATGACAGATTCTGAAAACTGACATATTACTTAGACATCACATCTCCTATCTAGTAATTCCATAGTCCCAACACCAAATAAAAAATATATATATACACAAATCCCACTTCTATAGGATTGCCCAGTTAGCAGCAACTTTCTCCATTCTGTTTCCACTTATCGTTCTGCTACTGCATTTCTATCTATGTACCATTACAATTCAGATTTTAGATGGTAATCATAGTAATAGCTTGGGAAGAGGGAAAACCTGAGAAGACTGAAAGATGACCACCCTTCCAAAGACGCAAGCAGGAAAATGACACATTAAAAGAAATCTTATAAATAAATATTGAGCCACCTGCTACAGCAAAAACATTTTTGATTTTTTTTTTCTTTAAACAGTCTTTCAACGTCAGTGGTGAGATCTTGGCAAAACCAGCAGCCAGTCAAAATTTCACACTGTAAGATTTCTTGTTTCTGTACACTTTAAATCTTAGTTTGTAGTACTGCATGGTGCCCATACCATGAATCCCATAGTGATGGCATCTGCATAGCAATGTAATGTATGACATATTGAATCAACATGTTAGAGGGATTTGTGGGTTCAATTCACTTTATTAATCAATTATAATATTCTCTGTATAGTGTGAGCTGAAGTTTCCCGTTAGCTCTTGCCATAGAAAGTCATCAGTATCCTCTACGTATGGCTAAAGCACAAAGACAAAAACAGAAAAAAAGCAACTGCTCAAAGGAAATTTCTTTTTAAATTTAGAATTTTACTTCTATTGCACTATGACAGTCTTACCTGCGGACTTCTTTGGGCGTCCTTCCAAACAAGAACGTGGTTGAGCCTATTTTGTGTATTTTTTTGTTTTTCTGGGTTACAGGATGCATAACAAACAGGTGATGTTGCTTGCTGTTCACCAAAGTATCTTCTCTGGTAATACTGTTCTTCCCTCCTATCTCATCTTCTGGGCTCTCTTCATCTTCCTAGTAAAAAGAGACACAAAAATATATTTTTTTGACATAATGATGAGTTCTATAATGACCACTACTGCCATTCTCAGATAGGGCTCAGTGGTTTGGGTGCTAAGACACAGAGTCAGAGCTCCAGCATAAATTCCCTGTTTGGATATAAGCTTCCTGCAACAATGAAGGCGAGTGTTACTACATCATGTGTAACATGGGATATTTTTACTTCCAAAATACAGTTTAGTTGTAAAGACAAATGAAGGACCTTAAAGCTCTATAACACATCAAGACGTGAGTGTACAAATACTTTGTGTTGTGCAACAGGACTTAAATGTCAGTTAGACGCTCCATGTATTATTATAATATAGAAAAATGTCTTTGCCAACAGGTTACAGTCTTAATATAGCATCTTCCTGGATTCACAAAATACTTGAAAAGAAAAACTACAAGTAATCACAATATTATTCAAACGAAAACACAAACTGTGTTCACACCTTGTCATCCAACATTCAAACTTTGGTTTTTGATCTACAGCGTTTCTCCCAATGTGTTTCTATTTGATTCATGTCCACTTCCTAATTTCCATGAGCTGTTCACAAAGTTCTTCAGCTTTAGGATCTCGCATCTGTTCTCAATCCACTACTTTGGCAAGTAAGTTCAAACTAGCATATAGCCAGAGATGTTAATACTCTGGGACCTACAGACATACATTTTCACTTCTGTAAGATAAATGCATAACTCTAAACATTAAAATTTCACTGCGCTACTAAAAAATAAACTACACAACCTAAAATCAAGGCTTTGTTTAAGATGAAAAAGCTCTCTACCTCCCAGTTGGAATGATATGATGATAGCAACAAGCTTAGGAATTAGCAGATGTTATCTATGGCATATATAAATATTCTACAGTTATCTTGCTCATTCTGTATACATTTAAAATATTTACAAGTATTCTTTTTTGGATATGCAGGGATAATACAAAACTTTACTTGGAAAACGTATTTTAAAAGAAAAAATATTGGTTTTAAAATAAGCTATTTTTGATTAAGTTTTTGAATGAATAGTATTTACAGCTTTCAGAGCTCAGTGTTGAGTAATGGAGTAATGTGAACGCCGTATAATTTATGTCATGTAAACATATCTTGCGTAAAATTCAAGCCTAACCATGTCAATGTCTGTTCTAGAAGTATTTTAAACTCTCATACATGTGCATCCATCTACCTCTTAATAAACAAAACCAAAGTATATAAAGCAGCAATACTTTGGTTTATACATGTGTTCAAACATAGAAGATTAAAAATCTCTCTCTTTGGGAAAAAAGCCAAATCTTGTAAACATACTGAAAGCTATAAAATTGCTTTTCTTTGCAGAGAATCAGGATTCCTGTAGAAATACTAATTATAAATAAACCTAGAAATGGTCTATTTGGTCCTGCAAGTACAAAATTTCAAAGTACATAGACCAACACTGGCAAATCCAAAACAACAGAGAACCACCATGCAGACATGTAGCTCCTCTTCTTCTGCCCAAATAAGCTGCTGAAAGCTTATTCCAAAACATAGAAAAATTTACTATAAACAGCTATCCCAAGAGCTATAAGAGCAAATACTAGCAAAAGCTCAAGGCCACTGCAAATTACTCTTAAACAGCTCATCTCGGTTGTCTGGACTAAAGCCAATAGGTTAAATAGTGCCCAGTTAGACTGTAGCACAACTGTCTCTACTGAATTTGTGAGTATTTCTGAAAGTTTGAAAATTGAAAGCAACTCTCCCCCATATATCTATATACACACACACACATATATATGTATATAAGGGGATATATATAGATTATATACACCTACATAAATATATATATACAGAGACACATCTGGGTGTCTCTATATATATTGGATTCTGTAAGAAAATTTGTCAGCCCAACAGAAATACTTATTTCAGTTTTTCTTAAGGTGTTCTTTAAAGTCCATTATTCTGAGAGACACCCGGATGACGCCCTACATCTTTCTACTAGGGCTACTGTTTAGGTGAAAAGCTCTGTCTACTTTTCAGCATTTTATTACTATGCTTTCTTTTACCATTTGACTTATTGCTCTAAGGCTACTCAAATGACTTCCCTCTCATGCATTACTTGTTTCTGAATCCCCCTTTCAGTGGCTGCCTTATAACTTACTGATTCAAGTCTCCTTCTTGACAGCATCTTCCTTCCAACAACGTTCTATTTTCTGTTTCTCTATCAGGAACTTTGTCTGCCATGTCTACACCAACACTCCTCCTACATCAAAACCTGTATTTACATTACAACACAGGCCTTATTTGTCTGATATTATCCTGTACTTCATATGCATAAGCCATTCTTGCAAAATATGAATTAAAGTAATAGAAAATGATTAATCCTCCATACGGCTCAGTCCGTGCTCTTCTCATTCCTTGGTTAAGAGACTACGTGATGTGCCTCTACAGTGCCACAAGCAGTGCCACATAAAAGCAGAAAAGACAGTACAGATGTTAAGAGTTTCCTTTTCAAACTCACTTGCAACCAAATAATAAACAAAATCTTATGAAATTCTCTATGACATTCACATAAAACTGTAATAATTTTTTCTTCTTTTTATCAGCAGAGATGGCTAAATACTGGTTCTTCTTGCTTTAAAAATAAAGTCCATACCTTCATACATATAATAGGTATCTAGAGCATATAATCAGAAAACGCCTATTTTCAGTTAATTCTTAACCAAGTCAAAATTGCTTTCTATCTATATTGTACTGAACAAATGATGCACTTCAAAGGTGATTTATACATCTCACAGCTTGAAGTAAGCTTGAACACCATCATATTTTATAATGATTTCTAAAATGCCCATCATTTTTTTCCTTAGAATTTGAGCTGCCTTAGAGAAATGCTGTCTCCCTCACACTTAACTGGTCTATCATTCAAATAAAACAGGACCGCAAAATAAAAATATGATGTAATTGTGAAGATAATATTCACCACCTTAGCTGCCTTGGAAAATGAAGCTAAATTTCAACTGCTCTGGAAAAATTGCATTTTATTCCTGCAGCTGCTGAACTACACAAAACTATTCAGGATGTTGATGATTCATACAGTGACAATAATCTAGTACCTGGTAATACCATAGCAGAACAAAAGCTAAAATATTCTTTAAGCTACAAAAACACAGTTAAACTTATCCTAAGTCATATTTTCTCCTGGTTGTCATCTCTCTCAGTTTTACTTGTTCAACTGAGCCCAAGGACAAATTGCCATAGCAGTGAAGAGCAGACTGTCAGGTCAACCAAGGATGGGCTTCTCCTGGTTTGCGTTACCTTCTGAGTCGCACTGTCTCTTCTCCAATTTGGCACAGGACAAGCATTTCTCAGAAGCATTTTCATGCCATAACTTGACTTTTTAACAAAACAAATTCATAAAAGTAATACATCATTTTTCTGCTCCAAAAACCTGGATATAAATCAATATAGTTATCATACTGTTGAAAATGAGATAATCAGTCTGTCTGAATTCAAAACCCAGGCAATTGCTTATTCTGTCAGAAGTCTGTAAACTGGCACCTATCTTCTACAGTGCCCTGACCTCTCCAACAAAGAGAATTAAACTAAAATCCAGGCAGTTACACCATAAAGAAAATCTAACTATGTGTTTCACAAAATACCACATATAAACAACTCACTGCACTAAAAAAAGAGAGAAAAAAAAAGTGAAAGACATCCTGAAATGGTTAATTCTTTTTGTAAGCTGAAACAGTAAACTCAATAAAGCAGCAGTACAGTCTGATCATTTGGGAACAATTATATTAAAGCTGAATAGCTTCTCCATCCCAAAAGAACAAGTAGAATGGAATGTTATCTCCCAAAAGTCTACTCATTGTAAACAACTGTCTAAGCTTGCTAAACCCAAAAGCTGTGCAAACACACTGCAATCAGAATTACTATAACTGATCAAAAGTCTTTGCTTAAATAATCTATAAAATGTCAATTTAATACAAATACGATAAAGAGAAGTTCTAATAACACAACTTTAGTATTTACAATATTATCAACAGCACTTAACCTGCACTGGAGATAAAAAGGCACATTTTTTCTTTGGCTGACAGCATGCTTACTTCGCTCATTTACACCACATTGCAATAACATAAAGAAGGGTTTACCATTAATCCAGGTTTTACTACAAAGCATCCAGTTATTTCTCTGCCAAACACTGGCAAGAGTGCCAAATGTCTGTCATCCAATTCAGAGGATTAAGTTTTCTTTTATTGTGTGATTCTTGTACCAAATTATAAAAATACAGATATAGTTTCTTAAAGCTGGTCACAGTCTATATTTTGGCCAGAATTCATGCTACAGAGGTTGAATATGACAGCTGGCAGGAAGCTGAGGGGAGAATATATCCTCCCCCTTTTCAGTCACCACATTTCTGTTGCCATAGTGATTAATCCTCAATTGAATGGCTGTCTTTGTACATTGCTTTTCAGTAAAACTTTAAGTAAACTTGAGTTAAAAACATGCAGTTGGCTTAAAAAACCCCCCACATTTTCAAAAGGTACAGTTTTTGTGGTTGATACATTTCCAGGTATTAAGAAGAGTAAATGAACTCTACTGTAGGATGTCACCAGCTTTAGGATGTCCTGTTCCCATTTTTGCTTTTTTCTGTGAAATCTCTAAGCCTTCTCCAAAGCTCCCTTCATGCTCCAACCCCTGCAACAAGATCCCTATTGAAAAAATACTTCGCAAATTCAGCTTTGTAGGAACTAAAGAAAGCCTCTTCCAGACTTATGTAAAATATTTCTCACAGGTTGTTTGTGCCAATTAACAGAAATTAATTAGTGAATTAATTACAGAAAGTTGACATTTAATTCACAACAGACTAGAAACATCAGAAAAGGATGTTTCATTTTGGCTCTGGGAGGCCTCCATTTATTATGGAAAACCAAGAAAATCTTAACAAATGACAATGAAAGTTACCCAAAAATAAGTCATAAACTTTTGCACAAAAAAAAAAAAATGTTTTGTAACTGTAACCACGAAGAAAAAGAGAGCAAATGCCTGAAAATACTTAGCAGGTGACTAAGACCTTACAGAAAACATTAACACTTTTTTTCCCCAAATTCATAATGCTAGAAGATTTTTTTAAAAATTGTATAAACGTGTCTCATGACTTTGTGCAACAGTTGCAATAACCATCCTTTTCTTCCCTTGAAGATTTACTGCAGCTTTAGAAGGCTACCCTGTCCAGTCTAGAGGGTTATTGCACGCTTTCCTCTTTCAGAGCTTTTATTTTGAATGTTCTCCTTTCTTCAGTCACCAAACTAGACAAAAAACAATGCAAAGAACTTTTTCTAACAAATGGTGATAACCATCTGTTAGTTTCATGAAACAGCTATCAATATATAGCAATGTATTTTCACACAGGTGCCAAGTACTTGAACTAAAATAAAGATGCAGAAAAAATATGACTCAATGTAATTAAATAAGCGTGAAAACAACACAAAATGCAGGAAAGAGTCATTTATTACAACGGATGTATTTTTGAAGATAATCTTCACTCAAACCTTCACAAAAGACCAGAAAGCCCCTTTCAAGAATAACCTTATCCGGGGTATCAGACAAAGTGTATTTTACAGTCACGTGAATGACTGCAGAAGCACAAGGGTGAGCTCTGGATAGCTCTTCCTGGAGCAGCCGTGTGCTGCACTGAGCAGCATGCACTCTCTGTCTCCAGGTGTTCACAGTGCTGACACCTGGTGCGGCTCTCACACACAGCATTGCGATGGAACCGTATTTTTGCCTCTGTGTGGCAACTTGCTAGGAGAAGTTACAAACAGCCTGCATTTTTGCCTCCACGCTTGCAAATTACTATGAAAGGCTACAAAGAGCCAAAAATCTTTGCTCCCTAAGGCATCACTTGACTGCTTTCCAAAATGCCAAGGTTCAACACATTTTTATAACTACACAGAATGGCTTCAGCGGAGAGGTTGACTGAGATGTACTATTAAGTCAGTAATGTGGGATAATCTGTATCTCCAAAATATCTTCAGGAACAGCTGTCTGCCACATCTCTCCATGGAACAAGAATGACTGGCCTTTAATTGATTATTAAGGCTCTTAAACACCTCTACCTACGGAAGCCTAACGTTCTTTCCACATAAACAGCATTATTATAAACATAGTGGCAGGAGATAGTGGTTCACTTGGCAGGAGATTATCATGCAACAATATGTTCTATTCTGTTCTTTCTCCTCAAAATCTACATTGATCTGACACTGCTATTTGTGGTTGATTGATAATGCTGTTTAATTCTCTTCTCAGTCTAGATTCATATGTAAGCAGAAACCAAAAAATGTTCTACTTAATGTTCAACCAAGATTTGTAGAAAAAACAGTATTTTCCCAACTTAAAACTCAGCCACTTCAACTGAATACACTGTTAGTCTTTAGTGCTCATCTCTTTTTGAGGATATAAGTTTCTCAAAAGATACATTTGAACGTTATTAAGAAGATCCATATTATAGAAAGACTGCCCGGCAAAACAGGAAGATGGAGATGACTTTGATGTATTGAAGAGTAAAAAAGATATTTTACTCTTCATCCAAAGAGACTCCCTTATGAACT
Organism: Tinamus guttatus; assembly: GCF_059628265.1. NCBI lineage: Eukaryota > Metazoa > Chordata > Aves > Tinamiformes > Tinamidae > Tinamus > Tinamus guttatus. Next base: position 774,576 of record NW_028288953.1, read on the forward strand.
ATAAGGAAAAAGATCCTCTTTTTGATCATTCCTATTTAGACAGTTCATTTACGAGACACTGAAAGCAGGGCATGCAGAAAATACACTATCATAGCACTGTCCAGGAAATTTCACAATGCTATTAAATAAGGCTACAACACAATTTACACGTGACTATGAATGAGACCAGGATAGAAAAGGGGGGTGAGGGGGTGGGAGGGGGAGAGAGAGAAAGAGACAAAGAGAGAGAGACAGAGAGAGGAGAGAAACAGTTGCACATCAACACTTGAAGACAACCTGTCAGAACTATGATGCTACAAATTGAAATCAATAAGAAAATTCAGCTGTTTGGTAAAAACTATGTTTTTCTCTCAAGATGTTGCAAATAACATTCCAGGATTTAATAATACCTTTCTATATCCCTAAAACATTTAAGAATTCAGTTCTATCAGTTATATTTTAATATTACATATGATGCAATTTTAACCTGTTAAAAGTCTTGTTGATTACACCGCTTCTGGAACTGGCAATTTCTTGATGTTAATACAATGAATTGCACTGACAATGAATAGCATACCTTAAACTGAAAGTAAGGGAATAATGACCAAGAAAAGCTGATGATCAGAAGAAAAACAATGATCCTGCTTTTTACATAATGTCTTTTGAAATAAGGATAAAATAAAAAAAAATAGGGAAAATAATAGCAGTAACATTCTAAGTAGATCATTTTTCAAAGTTTTCTGTGCAGCTCTACCAGCTCTTTAAGTAAAGGACATAAAACTCAAGATTTCCTCATTTAAAACAGGTGGCCATCTAGTGATTTTTTCTAGCTTAACATTTCTGTGTAAAAACAGGAAATGAAATCAAGAGGCAACCTTTCTGCTATTATTCATGTTTTCCTTCCTACTTAGATCTCTAAGAGAATACAAAACTGCTGTTGCGTCTGAAGGAAGAAAACATAAATAGAAAACACAATCAAGAGAATGCAATATATAGTGTAAAAATTGTACTGTAGAATGGCTGAAGGGACCTCTAGATATCATCTAGTCCAAGCCCCCTGCTCAAGCAGGGACACCTAGAGCACGTGGCACAGAATCGTGTGACACAGATATAAATTACACAAATAAATCTGAAGTCCCATAGGCTTTGGTTTTGGAGATAGTGAATCATATATTCCTATGCAGCACCATTTTCCAAATTTTTCTTTCATTTTTTAGAATTTTGTTAGCGTTGTCAGCCGTTGCCAGTAAGTAAGTATCTTTCTACAGTTTTCTTGAGTATTTTTTACCTAATTTCTTGATAAGAAGGGATATTCTAATGCAAATGTGTTAGAATTGAAAAGGGCTCACTTTTCACTGTGTTGGCCTGGTTTGATCTTCCTAGTGTAAAAATTCTTTGGCATTCTTGCTAATGATTCAATTAATTACAGTACAACAACAACACTGGAAGGCCCTTTTAGCTATTGTGGAAGCTCAACACTCCAGAATGGCATGGTCTTAAACCAATGACTTCTGTGATGGCTGCTAAAATATTTGTGAAAAACAACCTGCACATTCCCCAATTACTTTTTTTATGCTGTGGTCTAACTCATGAATCAGTCAAGAAGGCCACAAATGTCTATTATACGGCAACCAAAAGTGAATTGCTCACGTGTTTAAACTAGATTAAAACCACCACACTGTAAGAACACAAACCTCAAAGCTGTACCTGAGTTTATTCCAGACTTGCATGTATTCCAAAAAAAGTTTAAGCAAGATGCATGATGAACAAGAAGCACAAAAAGCATACCTGTCACTGGAAATCAACACTCTCAATTAATTCTAGTTTTGAGTTTTAAGCTTTCAGCATGGACTATAATGGCCAATTTAATGCATTACAGTGACTGTATGTTTACTTATACATAGCACACACACATACTCTGTGAAATGATTTATGTTTGACTGTCTATGCCACAGAGACATCATACACTCTGCACTCTGGCAGCTCAACTTCTGTTAACACGATTGAAGACAAAATGAAGATTTTTAAGTTTCATTGAGAAAAACAGCACAGAATTTCTACTTAAATTCTCAAACTTTACTTGTAGCATTCCTCTCACCATTCCCCTTCCCCCTCCCCCAAAAGAAACCCACAAAACAAATCAAATCAAAACGAATCTACTCACAGAGGGTCATCTGCTGCTCAACTACTCCTTCAGAACTGACCAATGTAAAAGTAAATATGGTAATTTATTAGAATGCCATTTGAGCCCCTTCCTCCTCCCATCCTTTGAGGCTTTAGCTCATTCATGGCAGCCATTAACAGAAAAAGAAGTTTGTTATTTTTCATCTTAAAGAAAAAATAAATAAAGATTAAAATAGAGCCAAAACATTTCCCAAACATTTCTCTTTACCTCGGCACTGCAGACTGCTACGTTAGCGGGGAGCTGGGAAAACTGCTTCAACTCAAAGACATCTCGTACTGCCCACCGACTCAAACGATTCTCAGCCTTGCTGGATCCAACCACATTCTGATTCGAATGAATATAAGCCACTTCTTGAACACCATCTGATACATTGGGGGAGAAATATAATCAAAACTGCTGGTCATGCCAAAACCCGAAAATACACAGTTGCACTGAAAAAGCAGATTTTTTTTAAAGGTTTTCCTGAAAGTTGTCAGTTCTGTTAAGATCTCAAGAGACAGAAGGAAGACTAGCAGGTAAGAAAAAAGACAGATATTGCTAAGTAACTTAATGGAATACTAATTTATATTGTGTAATAAAAACATATATAAAAGAAAGATCTTAAAACTTCCCAACAGATACAAATTAAAGTTACTAGTTTAGATGAGACAAAAAAAAAAAAGGGAAATTAAATGAAATGACTAGCTACCTAAATATATGTCCATTGATCCCAGTCTTCGATCCCGACTGTCAACTTCTGTTTTACTCACAGAACTTCTAGGCACAGAAAAATTTCCAGGCTTCATTCGTGCAGCAGAGATATCTTTAGTATCACGAGGCACTTCAGACGCAAACTGAACTCTCTTGCCTTTACACTTAAATCTTTGCTTTCGAGCACTAATTTTCTCAACTGGGAAGTTATCTTCTGAGGATGAAAATTCATCTATATTCTGTGAATTACTTCTCCTTTCTCGTTTATTTTGCTTCTTTCTTTGCAGTAGAGTTTTGGAAAAGTTACCAAATTCTTTTTTAAGGTCATGTGTTTGTTTCCGTTTTGGAGAGCTACAAGTTTTTAACTTTCTAGATTCCGAATTATGAGGAATTTCAATATCATCAGACTCATAACTAATGTCACTGGCCCCCTTCAAATCTCTTTCGGTATTATTGTCTTCCACAGAAATGATTTTGCAGAAAGCTGACACAGTATTACCAGGCTGTTTACTGTTTTCCTCAGACAACAACCCATCTTTTTTTTTTGCTGACTTTTCAAAATTTTCAGATGCTCGCTTATAGATTTCAATATTTTTAGTAAGCACAGGTTCTTGTTGAGCTGGATCTTGGGTAGGAAGGATGACATCATCATTCTCATCAGAACTGTTTTCTGTTTCCATGACCACATCACTTTGCTTTGAAAGGCATTGATCTTGACTTTCCCTGTCGTTTTCTTCCTCAGAGTTTGACAAAACCAGCCAGTTTGAGGCTGTACTCGCACCATATGCATCCTGTTTATCAGTTACATTTAGCGACTCAGTCCTTTTCCCATGCTCCAAAGCACAGATATGGCCTTGGTAATTGTGGGAATCACTCCTCTTGTTATTTACATTTGTTTTTACAGCCTGCCCCTGAGAACTTGATCGATGAGCATCATCAATACTACCACTCTCTTTGGTAGTATTGACTTCTCTCTGCAACAATTTAGAGAAGCCACACTGCATTAGAGAAAGTTGTCCCTGTGCTATCATTGAATTATTTGCAGTGTAAGGTTTCCTCCTCTCCATTTTTTTCCTAGAAATTTCCAGAATATCATCATCACTAAAATCATCATAAAAATCAATTTCTCCTTTCTTTAATTCTGTCTTAATATTTGGGAGATCTCTATCATCTTCACAGCTTGGTTGTACACACTAAAACAAGAAAAATAATTTACACTGAAGTTAGATATCACAAACAAAGCACATTATTTAAAACATATGTTACATATGAAGCAAAACCTTACTCTGAAGTAGTATAAGAATGCACATTTTCACTGTGTATTTTCCAAAAGTATACAAAACAGTAACACAACATAGACAAAAAACAGAAAGCAAATTAAGTGGAAATTATATGACGATGTTTGAAAGAATAATAATGAATATAGCATTAAAAAGCTTTATTACGCATTTGAGAAAATAGAAGTTGCCCACTGCTAAAACAACCTCCGTTTGCCCAATCCATATCCCTATTTTGTGCTATTCAGCAATACTTCAGAAAGAGACATGTTGCTCTATAACAGCATGTCACTAATTGTCATCCACGTCAATGATGCATGACAAGCAGCTCACCTTTTCTGAGATGCTTGAAGCAGTCTCTTCCTTTAGCCATGTAGTCGCTGTCATAACTCCTGCTTCTACTCGCCCTTCCCTCTATAAGGGATGAAGAATATTGCAGAACAACAGTAACTGCTTGTTCTCAGTTAATGAAGAAAAGCCCCAAGAATCAGTCTTCCTTCCCACAGAAGCAAAAGCATCAGGGGTAGAATCACCAAAGTCACCAACACTTACATGTAGGCAACAAACTTACCGCTGTTTTGATCTAACCCTTTACCACCAAGAAAGATGACATTCTGTATAAGTGGGAGGATATTGTGCATATACTGTTTTCATATTTTTAGACTTCTTTTCCATAGCAAAATACCTACTGCAGTATTTACAGTACATGCCATCTTTTAATTTAGATCTCAGCAGAGAAGTTTTTAGCTGATAATCTCCAAAATATATTTTTCTCACATTACTCTTACTACTATGCATATGACACTGATCACAGTCTTTTCCCCAGCCTCCTCCTTGTATAGGCAAGATAACAAAATGAAGAGAGGGTTAGACAGCAATAAATTCCAAGATACAAATCATCTGCAACAAACATAGTGAGTAGGAAAGAAAAAAAAAGAAGAAGAAACGAAAACAATAAGTTACACATACTTAAGCCCACTTTGCACTACACTCTATTGATCTGGGCTTGCACCCTTCTTAGACTAAAATGTAAAGCCTTAGTTATCCCCATTAACCCTGCAACATCTTTTAAATATGGTAGTATAGAATGGTATGGTAGTATCTTATTAAACAGTTTTTCCTCATCTCAATACATTCTATATAAAGGTTACCATCATCACATGATCAAAAAAAAAACATTCTGTGAAAAGAATTCAGGCTTAAAGACAATTATTGCTGAAGATGAATAGGAGACATCTGTGCAATAAGTTGAGAATATCTTGAAAATATCTGAAAATACACCCAAACTCGTTTTTTTTTTTAAAGGAAGAGAGATGCATTAGCAAGCTCTTATGTATTATAAACCAAACATACTTGAGAGTTTTTTTTTTTTGATGTAAGGAAACTTTTCTGACTTACATTAGACAGAAAAGTTAACAGGTCTAGTTCATCTGAGGCATTGCACAGGCAGGCACTGCTAAGTTTCACAATTCTGTTCTATAAAGCGCCCCCATTCAAAGTTATTACAAAATAAAACTATTTCATTAGGAAATGAAAAAAGTAAAACTAATATCCAAAAGTGAAAAGGAAAAATTTCACACCTCCAGAATGTCTTTGGTAAGACAGGACCCCTGAGTCCTAAGTTTGAAGAGGTTATGGATCCCAAAAAGCTCTCCTTGATGTTCCTTTGATCCTTGCACTGCTTCAAAATACCGCTTGGCATTTTCACTTCCAACCACCACACAGTGAAGTTGCTAAAACAGAACAACACAAGAGATTTCAGAAGTGTTTGCTCCAACAACATGTCAGAATTTCCTGGCATGCACATTATATACACAGCTTTAGTTGGAGCAGGCAGAAATTCCTAAGGGAGGATATTTTGTTTTAATTTCCCTGGCAGATGTTGCCATTGTGGTATAATATGAACCTGACCGGCTTGACTGAGCTAAAAAAAAAAAAAAAAAAAAAAAAAAAAAAAAAAAGATACATTTCTACTTTATTGTTGTCTTGTATTAGGCACCTACTATACCCACTCTGCATTTTGAGTACTTATCTTTCCTCAGTACTATTTCTTGATATTTTTTCATAGCCCTTGGTGTACTGTATGCTTACTTGGCAAGCACTAAATCAAATCATGTTGTTACTTCTACTGGCCTCTGAATATTTTAGTTCCCATGCACTATTGCTAAGTGAATTGTGACTAATAAAGTCTTCCATGTGGAAGAGAAGAGGACAAGTAAATAGCCAGCTTGTCAGACAGAACGCAAACATTCTTGAAGTCAGGAAGGTTTAGCTGCATTCCAACGACTGCAAATTTTAAATACTTACATAATTGGTATATTTGACTTGAGCAGGAGGAATGTCAAAATTTAGGTTTTATGGATACCAGACTTGCAATATTTTTTGTAACTGTCTCTACGAAGTTCATAGTTCTGGAGGTCTGCTCACTGCTACTTCTCTAGCACTGAATGAATATCCAAGACAGCAACTGCTTCTTGAATTATACAAGAAAGGTGAAAACTTCAGCTAGGCAAAATTAACATATTTTTCAACTTGTTCACGGTATTTACAAAACTACTTTTTAGAATACATATATGGCTAATTTAGGTTTATATATTTTAGATTTAAATTTTGTTTACTTTAGATTTTGACTCACAGAGTCAGACAATTGTCTGCTGCTAATAAAAAAAAATGCAATGATTTTAAAATCAAGTACATCCTTCAGTAAGAATACAATACAACATGACAAAGCACTTTGCATAAATTCAATTCCCACACAGGACAGATGATATTTGGTCTTCAGGAGTTCATTTGCATAGTTTACTAAAAGTTACATGTTCACATGCGCTCATACAATCCCAGATTTACAATGATTTGTTTTGCCTTTTTTTTCTACATGAACTTGAAAAAAAGAAAGAAAAAAGAAAAAAAAGGCTACATGCAAAAAGGAGTCTGGGTACGACTTTTGAAAATCCAAGCAGACAGCATCATCCAGGATGCCCTTATCCCAAGATTATTAACTCCAATGACTCACTAATGCATGGCTTCCATCTTTTAGGATTTTTAGTGAATACAGCTGGTCCTGCTAATTTGCTATTTGTCATTTTCTTAGTCTTTCTGAAATGCCTAATACTTGTACTTGTCTTTGAGATAAATCCTCAGAAGTATCTCCCACAAGGACAGAAACTCTCCAAGCACTTCAAGAATATGGATATGTAGTATTTAAGAGTCTTTTTGCTACAAACACTCTTTGCATTTTAAATTTTGCTTAAGCAATGCCCACACAGATACTCCAACAGGATTCCTTCTCCAGACATGTTTGAAAATATATTTTTAGTTTTTATACTTTTAGCCCTAAGTTCCTCAAAAATCTTTTTAAACTTTAGTGTTTTTAAATCTGACTTGCCTTGTTAGGATACAGTTTCAAAAATCTTTGAAAATTGTCTGATTAGCTGAAAACACTTTGCCCCTTCACATACTCTTAAGAGGTTTCTTCTTTTTATTTATTTATTTTGTTAAAATTAAGCAGATCTATTCTTGCAACTTCTGCAAGATAATGAATTCAAATAAGCTACGGTCTCTCTTACACTTTTCATCATACCATTTTAAAACAGGCCATATGCACTCCTGAGAGCAACTCAAGATTTAGTCCTATAGTTGTGCAATTTCTGAATATGTGCTCTATGAAATCAGATACCGTGTCCAAATATTTTGGTCTCAGAATCTTGTTCTTGTTTGTCACTTACTTAAATCTGTGTGAAGGTAATGGCAATCTCACTATTAAGGCATTTCTCATTCCATCTTCAATCTGTCATGATTACAACACGGTAATTGATACTGAGTGCCAGTACCATATTTTTTCTATTTATGGATGATAATTCAAAGTTTAGATTAACTTGTTAATTTCTTTTTTTTTCTCAGAGGAGTTACTCACTGAACTCACTTACCCTGTCTTTCTAATCCAACATATGACTGTCTCTCACTGATTTCCTTGCTTTCACCCACTTTATGTTATATGTCTATACTGACCATACCTGAATTTATAATACTGCGTTCCATTTTACTGCTTAGATTTGCATATTTTATGTATGAAAAAAAAAACTGTTCAGATTTTGCCCAGTTTCCTATTTGTCTTCAGTCTACTCTGCTTTTGATATTTTAGTTTGCTGATTTTCTGTATGTCCCATCTCACAGGAAGCAGTTGCTAGATAATGTGAACCTCGAACTACACACTATTTTGCACTGCTTTGCTTTTCCCAGTCTTTAGTTTAAAAATCTGTTAAAACAGGCACCAAAATTCAGAGCCCAGAGCAATTGTTCCAAGCTGAAGATCTCATCAGGCAACTTCATAGTTGCCAATAGCTACAAACAATCTACTTCCTTTTCCTTCACACAGGAGGTAGTAAAGGAGCAAAGGTAGCAAAGAGAGGCCTTTTGTAAGATTTTGCTCTCTCCCTCCAATCCTTCAAAGGAAAAAATTGCCTGAATCCGGCTGCCACATGTACTACCTTCCTCTAGCAGATGTTATTTTACAACTGTAAATAAAACAGATTCCTCCTTAGTAACAGCTGATGAATGCATGTTACCTATTTAACATGTCCAAAGTTAAAGAAGCACGTAGAACGAAATATTGCTTTATATTTATATAAATATATAATGTTTTACAATTACATAAATCTATTAATAACAGTATAAACCAAAAACCACAATAAACTAAATTTTGTGATAGGCTAGTTAAAAACAATTACTGATTTAAACAGTTTTGTGAAATTTACCTGTTTATAGACTTGTCGTAGGTACATCATCTCTTCCACAGTTCCCAAGGATATCAATCTAAACACTTTAACATCTTTGCATTGACCTATCCTGTAAGCTCTGCAAAGAAAATGCCATATTGAAAACCATATTCTTTATTAGTAAACATAAAGAGAGCTCCTAGGGGCAGTTTAAAAAAAAAAAAAAAACATAATTCCAGGAAAGCAGAAATACTCTAAATCATTTATAAGTAAAATATTTTTTTTTATCTTTAAAAGCTTTCTCAGCATTCCATCCCCTTTTATTCTTTTGTATTTTTCTTCCCAGCCCTATGCAGCTGAAAAAGCTTTCATCTCTTGATATCACAAGGCCTGTCTCCCATCTCTCAAGAAAACACATCTTCCATTACTTTTGTTTGTTTGTTTTCCTCCATGTCTACATCTGGTCTTGCACAAGATATCTGTGTTAGCTCATGGATTACTTGAGGCAGCCTGTGCTTTCCTAACTTTTTAAAGAACTGCTTATCTGCTTTAAAATAGATAATGAAGAGGGGTTAACCAATTCAAATTACTAGACTCTTAAACTTCTAATAGGTTACTTTCAGAAAATTCAAAGAAGCAGAACCATGTAGAACCGTAATCTCACAAAGATTCCATAAGGACAGTTTCTTCAACAATACAAATTTCTGACAGACTTATTGAAGTAGGATAGATATATATAAACACCTCTTGGAAATCAGAAAAGAGGCTTAAAATGGAGTTGGATGGGACAACAAAAGCAAGTTTACTTTTGCTCATTAAAATATATCAGATAACTGGATTTTGAAAGCTCCCACGATTCTTTTACTTTAGCTATTCAGAAGTCTGTCCTTACTGAGGAAACAATATGGTCAAAAAAAAACCAAAAGAAAAATCCAGATTCCTGGAAATACTGCAGTAGCATAATGTCAGACTCAGAAGTGAGTGATGAAAAGAGGCTAATATCCATGAGGGTGAGGCTGAAAAGAACATGGATGTTTTCTTTATGGATTCTGGAAACACCACACTCTAATTAAGGTCAGTGATAATGTACTTCGCCCTGACAAACACAGGAAAAACGCCATCCAGCTTGGCATTTTTATAACCCCCTTATGAAAGGGCCACAAAGAAAAAAAAACTATAGGATCAAAACAAAAAGAACACAACATGGACCAAGTTCTATAGTTTGAGAATGTACCTGTCAATAGCTTGAAGATCATTTGCTGGGTTCCAGGTTGGATCAAACAGTATAACAACATTAGCACCAATGAAATTGAGACCCAGTCCACCAGCCCTAAAATAATAATAAAAAAAAAATAAAAAGTTATCCTATAGCTAAAAAGCTAGGATATTTATTTCAATGCATTAGGGTATAATCCATGTTGGCATATCATTCCCCAACCATAATAAAACAAAAAAACTGAATCAGCGGGCTTTGTTTTACTGTTGCATTAATAACTACCAACCTCTCACATAACCACTGCTGTGAAATGCAGTCTTTGCACCTCAATAGCAAGAAGGCACCTAAGAAACAATTCATTTGGAACAGCTCCTGTCACCTTATTTTACTAAATTAACTGTCTGTTACTTCATGCCCACAGTGACTTATAGGGCCCAATTCCCTCAGAGTATAGTGAAATTAATAACCACTTTACAATTAACCCTATTTAGCTGTAGTTAACAGTTAACATTGTAGATGTATGATGCCAACAGGAAAACCACAGCTAAGATATAGCAGGACTAAGAATCTGCACTAAATTCTACTGCTTCTAAACCCAGGATATGGTTTTGACAACAATGTAATTATCTTTCACTAATCTTTCACTAATCTAGAATATCTCGTATCTATTCTTAATGAACAAAGAACTGTCAAAAGTATCTTCCTATGGTTTATTAGTCAAGTATTAGATATCTAATTGGCCTCACAGCTGCATGTGAGCAACATTCAAAGGTCATTACAAGAAAAAAAAATCATTGTTAAGAAAGCCATGCTGGGGAGAAGGAGTTGCATGGATAGCTCAGCTTACCAGGTTACATCATGATAAACATTTAACAGCTGTGGAGTGCTTTCAGATAAAACATGCAAGCCAGCAAGGAATTGAAGCATATATTTAACCTGAGATAGCTGACTAACGTCATTGCTGAATCCAGCAAAACTGCTCAGTTACTTAGAATTTGGCATGTGCATAACAGACTCATTAGATAGGAACCAAAGTGAGGAAAATACCACTTTTTATCAAGTTGCAAAACAAGCATATACCAAAAAAAAAAAAAAAATCCTGGTTCAGTCAACATTCCTCCATGAAACACAAAAGCTTCTACAGAAGCACACGCAAAATAGTATTACTCTTAACTAATAAAACAATTTTTTATATTGTTCGGTACTTTCAATATGGAATTTGTCCAACGAGGTACTGGAAAACTGAAGTTAATCCAATTTAATTTACCAAACACGTCTTTTGAGTAGATTACTTTATATTATCCTAAGCTTGTTTAAAGCAATGGGAAAGCATTGCAGGAAAAAGAATGAATGGAGGCAAAAACCAAAAGCTTATGGAGTCCCACACCTTTTCATGGAGTCCGTAATATAAATGTAGTTGTAGCCTTTTCCTTCCAGGTGCGGTGTGGTGTTGGGTTAGTTAAATAGGAACTGGAGAGGATGTGGGAGACTGCCAATATTAACAAACATTTCTGAAGGATGAGCATTCTTGAAGTTTAAAATACTGAATTAAAACCTTTGTATTTTTCAGAATACACTACTGTGCTTTGGAATTCTGATGTATTTCATATTAGCGAGGGCATAATTCAGCCTCTCTTCTTCAAACCAACTCTGCAGTAAGGCTGAAACAAGTCAGTATGCTTTTCTAAAGGACTTTGCATTAAAAAATTGCAAAATTTGGACCCAAAATATTAATCAGTAATTCCTTAGTGAAAGTAATGCACACTAATTATGTGAAATAACTGAAGAGGGTACATAGCTTTATAAAAAAATTCCTTTATACTATTTTTAGGCGTGCCACAGAAATTCATGTATTTCGGAGCAGAAAACCAGTGGCTCCTATACTCTTCGTGGACAGAAGGCAGGCTATAGTTAGTTAGTTTGTAAGGAATATCATCCATTTTAAATATCGTTTTAGCCAGAAGCTTAAGTCAAACTATTTCAAGATGATCCTTGCTATGGCTCAAATTAAACGCTCAGGTTTAGTAACATTTCTTCTACAAACAATTGTTTTCTAAATATCATGTTTTAAGACTGCATACTGTGTTAAATAAATGACTTGTTTTTAAATCCTGCAGCTGACAATTTAATACCACAGTGTTCGTAATTTAGAAAATAATATGGCATTAAAAAAAGCCATATGAGCTGTGACCACTTAATTCTATTTACTAAAGTGAGTAAGCTTTTTATTATTATTATTATTGTTATTATTTGAATGAGATTACATGCATTAAAAATTATTGGCAACATAGTTGCGCAGAATCCAAACTACATGAATCCTGCCAGGCATTCAATGCAATGGACAACGTGATCTCCAACTGCTTTGGAGAATCCTGCAGGTAAAATGGAAGTGCATGTGGTAACCATCCATGACAAAATCTACCTGCAAATTTCTGTGACCCTTATCACCTAAGCACCTCCGTGACCAGAAGAAAATGAAACTGAGAAGAAATGGCTTTAGATTAATGCCTTCAGAAAAACCGTAGATAAAAGATGAGTATGGAAAAATAATAATACAGCTTTAGCTTTAAAGGTGGGAATAATAGCCACTCTTATTTCTTCCAGAACCTTATAGCAGCACTGCCCAAACTCCAGTATATGCAGCACCCCATCTACAAACTAATCGGCATCAATGGAGCTGCAAGTTCCAACATTCTCCTTTCTCATTAGCAACTTCAGTGACTATTTTACCATTTGTTAGTGTGCATTAACGTTTATAAGTATGATCAAAAAAAAATAAATCCTGAAAAGCAGAAACATTTTATTTTTCCATGAACCTTAAAAGTTCCAACAGGATTATACATATTTTTGCTTAAAACTAGACTAAATTCATTATTTAAATGTACTGGTCTGATGGAATTAACAAGCTCTGCAGAAAACTGTTTTCTGCCAACATCCAGAGTTTTGCAAATAGTATGGATATCTGTACAACTGTGATCAATACATTAAATACAACACTTGGGTCAAGCTATACGGATACAATTTCACTAATATTTTTTAAAGCTTTGTTATTTAAACATCACTTCCCCAAAAACACATCAACCAATTAAAATCCAAGTCCATTTCCAAAATGTTTTCTGTGGGCTACACATAAGCAATTCCAGGCAGAAAAGGCATATTTTGCCAGTTTAAAGGAGAGAAAAAAAAAGTTAAAAATAAAAAAGAGGAATATGACACAGGAAGCTTGCAAGTTTACAGTCATTGCCACTGTCTGTACTGTACTATAATGCAGTAATTTATAGTCTGATACTACTTGCTTAGAATTGTATGCTAATTGTGCAAATGGAATAAAATGCCAGGCTCACAACCACTACACTGGGAATTCATCCTTTGCAGAATGTATTTTTGCAGCCAACGTGCAAGTGTTGTCAGAGAAAAAAAAAAAAATTGGCTCTTTGAGTAATGGGACTTTCAGAACACATATAAATTGACTGCAGAGAATAGTCCGCCAAAAACACTGCAAGAAGTACAGGGAGAAGAGTATGACCCAATTCTGTCAACTCATTATGCTTTGAGAAATTAGAAGATACTATGAAGTCTTAGTGCCTGAAAATTTTAATAGAACAAAACCAGAATCTTTGCAAAGAACTACAACAGAACCAACTTTGGATGGTTCTGTTTTGTAATCCTTTGGAAATCAAAAATGATCTATTACATCAATCAAGCAAAAAAATTTATTACTTGAGAGGAATTATACACATTGTTTTTCTTAGCAAACAAAGGTTAATGTTGAGTGTGTTTTGTTGTTTGTTTCTTCTATCCCCTCTATAAGATGAGAAACACTATGAAAAACAGAATCAGCGCAAGCACTGTCAATAGGCAATTCACCACGCTCTGCAAGTGCGAGCTGTTACGAAAAGGGAGGAGGAAATCTATCCCTGTTTAACTGAACTTCATTTTATTTCAGTAAATTGATAAAAAAAGAACTTAAAAGGTTATGGTTTTGAAAGTAACTAGACTGATAAAAGTGCAAGCTATCAAGTTTTTTTTTCTAACGTTACAGATGCAGAAATTCCCTGCTGTTTTCATAGAAGATTAATTGTTTAGCCTGAAGAAGGTCTTAGCGAAGCTAAGGGACAGATACTACAGTTCACTGAGATTACAAGCAGTAAAACAAGCATATACCACCAGCACCACCAATCTCTTTGTAACTCTTACCATGTGTACCAGTACCTAGAAAGTGTTTCTAACGTGCTCCATTTGCAATGATCCTTGAGACAATGTCTGACTGCTAATTAAATTGAATTAGCAAGGACTGGTATCTGCCCCTACCTACCTCTAATGTGCATGTTTTTAATAAAGGAGGAGGAAGTGACAGTATAGGGAAGAAAAGATTTGGCTGGTTGCTCTTCCCTTTCTACCTTTGAGTGATAACACAAACTGCATATAACAGGAAACATGGTATAAACAGGAACAGTTAGTATATTTTCATTAGAGGTGAACATATTGTGCTATTCCAAAAGAACAGACTCTTCATCATCAATTAATAAGCAGATTTCATGAGGCATATTTTTAGAAGTATACAGTGGTCATCTTACATGTGGTGTTTGCAGTTCAACATAGTGTTTTGTATTCACACCCACTTAATAGGTCTGCTATCGCAGTAAAAGAAATGGAGCCCATCTTTAGTAAAATAAAAGCTTTTGGGGGATCACTCTACTATGTCAAGTACTACAGCAACTGGAATTTTCAAGTTTGGATTCAGAAAAGTCACTTGCTTCAGATCTGGTATCCTCAAAAGCAGAGGAGAGGGGAAGGAGGGAGGTCTCCAGGTATTTCAAGATGTCTGAAGCCACAGCATCAATCTGTGGCATAGAGACAAAGGAATAATTCCCCTTCTCAGGGTAGTACGTAATCCCTCCCAAGGAGAGTCAAATAAAAAACAGAGTAACCTATTTTCTAAACACTAGAAACGCAGAATAAAAAAAGGACAAGTTAATTTTTCTTACATCGTTGATACAAGGCAAATGTTAATTTCTTGAGTGCCATTGAACTCTCTTACAATTCTGATCCTATCTTCTGATTTTGTATTTCCATCAAGTCTTCGGTAATCTAGACCAGATGCCATACAGTACTGTTCCAGCACATCAAGCAACTGAGGGGGGTGAAAAACAAAGTATTTTATAGTATCTTTTTGAATTCAGCATAACCACTATCTGTATTTCTTTCTAAAAGACCAAGCACCAAAACCAAGAACAAGTCTTTTCCCTTTTACTATCAACATCTTTGAATCACCTTTCTCTATAGCAGCCTAAGGTGATTAATTTTTGTTTGAAGCAGACTTGCTCTCTCCTCCGGCCTCAACAGCTTGTCCCAGGTCTGAGTGATGCTGAGCCAATTCAATAAACTGATAGTCAACTTGACCGTTTTCCCACCAGCTTAGCCAGTTAAAATGGCTTGAAGTACAGTAAATAAGCTCCAGAGCCAACACAGAGCAAGGAGCTGGTACGCCCAGGCAGATTTTGGAGGGAAGAAGTGAAAGACACTGCAACAACTAGAACACAGGCTGTTTTTAAACAACATATATCACAATCTGAGCATTTTACTAATTTTTACTAATATTTTTTGGCTTACCTATCAGCATTTTACTGCATCTAAATACTAAACTTGCAGTCTTCCTTTAAGCCATAAAAGAGAAGATTTGAACTGTCATGATCATTCATCTCTTTAATACTTCTTTAATATTATTATGCTAAATATTCAAATAACCTCCTAACTTGCACCATTTCAGAAAATGCATTTTTCCACAGTAAGGAAGTCCAGAAACAAGTCCCTAAAGTGAAATGCACACACACTTCCAGCTACAATGCTGCACATTGTCCTTCTCAACAGCATATTCCAAAGTATGGAGAGAAAGGAAGTGTGGTAGACAGCTGCTAACATCCTCAGTGCTTTACACTTCAGAGCTTAGTGCTACTGTTACCCAATACAAATCATACAGAACTTACCTTTGTGGAAAAGGAGAAAAGAAGTACTTTATCCTTGTTTTTTCTGAAGTGATTTAAAAGCTGCTGAAGGACCTGGAAATGAATCACAGAAAAAATAAGTCATCTCGTGCAGAATTAATTATGTTTTCAACCTTTAAGTAAACGAAACTGCAACTGATGCCTTGCAAAGTTAAATACAGGCATTACAAAAACACTGTTAGCAACATAATATGTCAAAAGCAAAAGAAAAACTAAGAACAGAAATTCATTTTTCATTGAACTCTGGTGTCATTGTGACAAGATAATCATATCACTGAAGGTAATAAAGGTAAGTAATATTTCAGTCTAGAAGTCTGCAACAAAACGCTACTTATGTGCTAGGTCAGGTTTTGAATCTTTAACAAATGAGCATAGTTCCCCTGAAAACAGGAAGGCCTATTTAAGTTTGTTGTACTACATCTGAGTTTAGAACTTCTTGGAACTTGTCTTCTTAAAATAATCAGTGAGATGTATGCCCCTCCTGCTCCCACTCTCTTTTGTTGCTCTGTTTACAGTAGGTCCCGGCTTCCCAGACTCTGTGCAGACCTCTAAATGCCAATAATCCGCCCACACACCATGTTCCTCTGGTGGGGAAGCAAATAATCCAGAGCCTTGTGTATAATAGTGATACTGTTATTTTCAAAAGAAGCATGTCCACATCTGGCAATGGCAGCACAAGAGTACTGTGCAGAAGCTATACACAGAAGGGAGAAGAATTTTATGTACCATGTCTGTAGCTTTCTCCCACTGGGCAATAAATATTTTTAGAAATTATTTATTCAGTGATAAACTGTTAATCAATACAGATTTCACTAAAATAAATCTTGAACAACCAAGTAATATGGAATGTTTACAATAACTTTACAGTTCTGAGAGGTAATAGCTTGAGTATAAAACAGTAATTCTCCATTACTCATACTTCCTTTTCTATACACTAAGCAGCCACTTACAAGTGAAAACAAGGAACAAACAAGATTATTTAGCCTGTTTAACTGCATAAAAAAGAGAACAGGATTAATTTTATGAGTAAAAACCCCCCATCAGGTAATTTAACCAAAGGTAAGTACGTTTTCATTTTATTACACAAACTAAAACAAAAATGCATGAAAAGACAGCAGCATGCTTTTAAAGTAGGAATAATGTGGCTACTGTATTATTGCTGGTATTACTAGAGTAGTAAGTATAGGTCAAATAATTAATTCCCTACAGCAGAACACAAAAAATTCCACCCAGTTTGTTTAAACAAAATGGATCAGTGTCACACTCACTGAGATTTTAGGTATTTCTGAAAGTAGTTATTTTGAAAAAGAAATACCTGATCATATTCAATCAAAACAAAAGTGTTTTTTGGTAACTTTTACATTAATTTAAATGGGCATTCCCCTTTACTACACATTACTATGATTTGCTTGACTGAGAAAATAAAAGTTTTACCTCTCACATCTGAGAACACTTATCTGTACACATCTGTCTGTTTTAGCCTACAAATGTTTACGACTTCAAAGCTATGCCTGCCTGGGTTATGGTCATGTTTATTGGCGAAGTTATTATCATTTGCAGGTCTGCTTTCATAGACTTGCATTTTGCTCCCAAAATAATGGTATTGTCAGGAAAAAAAAATCCAGTAGTCACTCCTAAGAGATTTGCATTAATTATGAATAGTACTTCAAAATTACACAAAGGAATATTTGTGACAATATTCTATGGGCAGTTCAAAATATATATATATATATAATTTCAAGTTTTGAGATTTTTAATAGTCATCTTAGTCTGCATTTTAACAAAAATGTAGAAGAACGAGACAATGTGCACATGACAACTACTGCAGACTTTAAATTATTTTCTCTATATCATTTCTCTCACTTCTTTTGCAACAATAGTCCTTGATACTTCTGGTGTTGTCAAACTGCAATCTGCAATCTGTGTGTTTGAAATGAATGGGATCACTTACACTTCCAGTTTCCCATTTTTCTGCTTCATGATCAAAGAAAACTAGTTGCCTACATAACAGCACATTCCTGTTATACCTCATTCCTTGTATAGTCCATTCTAGTCTGTAGACTATTCCATAACTATTTCAAGTTAAAACCTAGGCATAAAGTTCATCTTGCAATAGAATTTTTAAGGTTCTTCTGCAAAAGTCTTCTGAAATGTATTTTCAGTTATACTACAAACGCATAAAGGGATAATTCCAGAAAAACGGCTTAAGATAAAATCACCTCATTCAAGTGGGTAGTACCACTTCTTTCTATAGCAGAGCAAGGGATTAAGGGACTGGAGCATCTATCTTACGAGGAAAGACTAAGTGAGCTGGGCCTGTTTAGCCTGGAGAAGAGAAGATTGAGAAGGGGTCTGACCAACATGTTAAAGTACCTGGAGGGGTGAATGTAGGGAGCTTGGGCTAAACTCTTCTTAGTGGTGGCCAGTGACAGGACAAGGGGTAATGGGTAGAAATCGAAACACAGGACGTTTAATCTCCATGTGAGGAAGAACTTCTTTCCTGCGAGGTTGACAGAGCCCTGGAAGAGGCTGCCCAGAGAGGTTGTAGAGTCTCCTTCTCTGGAGATCTTCAAAACCTGCCTGGATGCCACCCTCTGCCACATGCTCTGGGTGTCCCTGCTGGAGCAGAGAAGTTGGACTAGATCCAACCTCAACCATTTTGTGATTCTGAGATACTGGAGATATGAGCAATGCTTATGTATGCACAGCTGGATTACCGGGACTGTTCTACCCAGGTCCTTCTTATAATCTTAAATTGTGACTAGCAAGCCCAGGACAACACATTGTTAATTCTACATCTTGCAGACTGTTGTGGCCACACTCTTATTTCACTCCCTCATGATTGCATTTATGTGATTCCAACGTTACTGATGGCACTAGGCACATCCCACAACTAAAAGAAAAAAAAAAAAAAAAAAAAAAAAAAAAAAGCCCGAGGGTCTGTTTCCCCACTGATTCTACCTGTGCATGGTCAGAGAAGAGAAAGTACTTTAGCAGGAACACTGCTTCTGCATTTCTGCAAAAAATTGCAATTGCCTAGCTTATGAGCTTCATTAATAAACCTCTGTCTATTTTTCTTTTTTTTTTTCTACTCTGGAACAAACTATTATGACAAGCTTTCCCTTTGCAAATATATTCATTTACAAAAGAATAATCTATGCCAAAATTTCTGAAAACTCCTAATTAAGTTTTAATTAAATAGATCAATTAATACCGTTTGCTCCACATTACCACTGGAAAGTTACAATACAATTTCAATTAATATACAGAACATCTATAACTTATAGAACAGAAGATTTTAATTATTAAAGCAGAACAAGACTATTAAAAATATTTCAGTATAATTTGCCTGTTCTTTCTCAAAAAGTATTTAAAAAAAAAAAAGTAGCTTTTATGTTCTACTATATTAAGGCTCTTCTGTGCACTTTTTCAGAGTAAGACGTGAAAAATCCTCCAAATGCCTTAGATTTCAGAGTATAAAAACCAAAACCACCCGAAGTAGCTTCTTCTTTAAAATCAAAAACAAACAAACAAACAAAATGTAATTTAGCCAATTTACTTTTAGAAGACTAACTCCAGTGCAATCTACATGAGTATTAAAAAAAACAAACAAAAAACTCACTATCATACCAGACACATGTGAAAATTTTTGGTATTACAATTACTCCAAAGCAAAACTTAATGAACTCAAAAAAAAAAAAAAAAAAAAAACTTTATTTTTCAAGGACGACTACTTGGCTTGTTAAAAAAAAAAAAAAAGTTCTCTTTTTAAAAATCTAATACAAACCCTCAAATTCAAATTCGTATGAAGTGGCTAACTTCCGTAATCTAATAAAATAACTTTGAGTTTACATATACTAGTACGGAAGGCTCCCACTTCCAATGAATGAAGCTTGCAGTACAATGCCAGCATCTTAAACTATAGCATCTCTGTAAACCTAGCATTAGGCATCCTTCCTTTCAGGCACAGAATTATCATCATATACTTCAGGATATTACATCTGTGCCAAGACATATATCCTGAATTAACACAAAATTAAAGTTCCCCTTAAAAGGCAGATCCATTTCCACCTAGACAAGCCATTCATTCACTCTTAGATATATTTTAGCAAGTTTGCGAGGACTGAAGAGCACAGATTTCTACAGTATGGCACCAAATAAATAACCACAGAGGTCACAAGAATCACAGGATGTGCAAATCACTGCAGGGTCTATCACTAAATAAAGCTATTAAATTTTAGGTCACTTACTATTTTCTTACCGTCTTTGCAGAGTGTCACTCTGATACAAAAACACCTCCAGTGTGGTACCATCAAAATACTGATAAAAAAAATTGTTTATACGTTGTTTTAAATTCAGGAGATGATTTTTTCATAAAAAAATGAATTTACCTTCATTTTTCCACTGTACTTTGGATCTGAAATTGTTTCAAAGGCTGCATCTTTGCTTAACTGCACAAAATCTGGAAAACTGGAAAATACCTGGTTGCATACCCGCTTGATATGTGCTTCCTAAAAGAAAAGCAAGAAGTTTGGATAGGCATAAACATTAGAGGTACATGAGAACTTGTTTCCACCTGTTAAACTCTTTTTTTATGGCTAACACTAATCTAACTCAACTAGAAAAAAAGTTACATATTTTTATTTAGTTCAGTGCAGTACAGCTCAGTACAGAAGTGCTGGATAAAACATTTACTGTATGTTTTTCTATTCATATAAGAAGGACTCAAATATGAAATCAGTGATTCCAGTTACTGAAGCAAGACATGATCACAAATCCTGATCCTGGGCCAAGATTTTTGTGAGACTGCCCATAGTTGCTAGTCTCAAGCCCCGAGAGCTTTTTTAGGCATTTCTGAAACTAACCTGCTGCTTACTAGTAGTGTCCATCTGCAGCAGTGCAGCATGATTTGCAACTTTCTGTAGGATTGTCAGGTAACTGAAACGCAGTGACTTAATTGTTTCACCATGAGCATTTGCCTACAAAAAAAGTAAGAAATAACTATGAAAATTCTCTTGAAAGTAAGAAATGTCCCAAAGCAAATGTTGTTCTAACATTTACTACACATAGTTAACGGTACTACCAATTGTAAGTAGCATTAAAACTGGTTCCAAAGAGATACATAAAACAACCAAAAACCACCTCCATTTCTCAGTTTGTGATCCTATTAACAGAGCAGATCTCAAAAAGCCCAGCTATGTTCATAGTTTGTTAAGTATTTCAAATAGTGTACCTGTGGAACTTGCTAAGATTACCAAGTAGTCCGTGGTTGACAAAAATCAGCTAGCTTTACAACTGATTTAAAGGTAAATGAAACCAGACGTTTGAATGACTTCTTACCAATAACTGCTAACTTTACTTTTCAGCAAAAATTTATCAAGTTTTATGAGCATCGGAAGTAATATAACTCAAACAATTTTAAACATTCTGTAAGGCTTTCCTCTGCAGTGATAGCATCAGATAACTATTTTTCTGGTTATGGCTGGTTGATATGACCAATATAGGTTTTCTTTTCCCTCCTCAAGTTACTTGATTTTGTGGTTAACTCAGAATATCGCGGTCTATAATAGTACCACAGCATCCACATTCCTGCCAAACATCATCTGTTCTACAAAAAAGAAATCATGAGAAACAGAAGTCTGCAAAAAACTAACGTTAATATTAATGAAAAGCCATTAGCAAATCCTCATCACAGGTAATATCTTAAAATAAAGACGCAGAGTAAAACCAGAAGAATTCTTACTTCAAGAAAGAGCCCAGAAAGAAAGGGTAGATAACAGTTACTGTTCTTGGGTATAACAAAAGAACATTACTACACTATGAAAAAATACTTACAAATTTAGTAAAGACAACAGTCCTTTGCCTACAGAACTATTTTTTGATCATGAATTAAGAAATGGCATCTAGAAAAAAGATTATATACCTTCCAGGCCACTACCCTTTAGGACACTCTCTAGTGTACATAACAAGCTAATGTTTCAGTACCAGTATGAATGGATTGCTCTACTGCATGATATAATTAAACAAGAGAATATTTCTTCTCTGATTTCCATCCGAAATGTTCTCATTCTTACTGCTTGAACAGCCTGACAGATTGTTTTCAATGAAAGATGTAAAAGACAAACTATATGATTTGGAAAAAAAATACACAAACCAAAGCACATCAGAAGGAAATTAGGGAAAAATCAAGCATGAGATATATGCTAAATGTGTATTAGCCACACTTGAATTAATCTCAGTCTATTGAAAGATACAGACAAAACAAATAGCAACGTAGACTAATCAACTGTTTTAAGAACTTAAGAGAAGATGGAAGAACTCTTTAAGAGTTGTCACTTTAGTGAAAAAGTTCTCCTTCTGGTTTAACTTGGCTGCTAACGCAATTCTCCCTTCAGTAAAGGCAAAGGAAAACATAAACACAACTTCAGCTTATTGTGCTCTAGCCAAACAGTTTGCTGGGTCCAAGATACCTCTAGTTTGCAGCTTCTATGCTGACCAGTTGATCTGTACTGTCACAGTATGTCTGACATACAGGACATCCTGGAATAGTACGCTTGCCACTGTCAACTGTGTCAGAGGTGCATCCATTTATCCAATATATCTATATTATGGCCACCAGCTCATGATGTGTAAAATGGCTGTGCTGTGCTCCTGAAGTGCCTGATCTCACTGTTCTTGTGATGCAATCCAATGTATCTAGACAGCATCTCCCAAAAAGAAAGATGTGCGCACTAAACTAGTGCCAAGGCCACGGCAGCCATTTGCACCAGTTTTTCATCTTAAGGAAGTCTTCTGAGGAAAACTTATCTACTGATCAAACAGGATAACCACATTCTAAAATCCAGACTGTAGAAGCTCTTACCTTGTAACAACAGTTCTTCCTTCTACGTCCACTGCTGCAGCTACAGGGCTCTCCCGCTCGTAACACTAAGCTTACATCCTCTGTCTCCAGCACAGCCTGGTATACTGCTTTCTGGAATTCTGTCAGGGAACAGTACACCATCTGACAAAGAAAGAATCCCAAACTACAATCATGTTCAACATACAATGAACAGCAAAGGGCATTTCAGAGACAGAAGAAAAAAAGGAGCATTATCCACCCACAGAACAGAAAACTGTAGCCAAAATGAACATATAATTATTTAATCCCTTCTAGAATACTACAGAGAGTATCAATATTGATCCACAACAATCTTATGTTGGGTATCCACAATGTTTTCAATTGAGTTTTTTAGCGGGACATGACGGAGTGCAAGGGTGAGCACAACAAAGGCATAACTGCAATTAAAGATCATCCTGTTTTGACGGTCCCTTTATTTGTCCTTTCTTTCCTCCTCCTTAGGCACTCACTGTTGTAGGGCACTACCACAGGCAGAACAAATAAAATACAGTACAATTAAATGGTGGTCTACGGCAGCCAGAACAGTGAGGAAGAATATGCAGTGCTAGGGCCAAAACTCTTATCCCTCCTCTTAGAGGCCATGGGTGGCATCTCCACGACATCTTTAGCCTTAAGCAGCAGGAGACAGAAATCCCAAGATCATTCCTTAACCTAGGCCACCCACACGGCAGCAGCAGCATGCTGTGCTATAATAATACAACAGTAACTTGAACATATACTTGCACTAACGAGAGAATGAAAAGAATAAAACCTGCTAGATTTAGAAAAGCAACTGACTGCCTTTTTTGTTAATCTTTCCTTTAGAAAATATTTTAGATGGCATTATTATGCACTGAGAATTAAGAACAAATAGAAAATTCTGAAAACAAAAACAGCTGCAAATAAATTTATCTAATTAGAAGAAAAGCACAAATATACATAATAAGGATTCATCACAACTCTTAGCTATAGTCATAAAGCATTTTTTTCTTTACACATTTACAAAAACATCAGATGGATTGATGGATTATAGACCTAGGGCAACCAATTTTAGGTATGTTTTGGGGTTTTTAAATGACTAAAAATGGACGAGTTGAAAAAGAAAAAAAAAAAGTGAAAAGCAAACTGCTCTGTGTACAAAATACCAAGTCTTGAATTCATAAGTCCTACATGGAATTTCAAGAGGTTTACATACATCGCAGTGGATTTGCACAGGTAATTACAAAAGTGCACATAAAGCAGATGCATAAATTTCTAGTCAGAAGTCTAGCTGAGCATTTTCATGCCTGATTAACTCCATTTCAGCAAGCAATCATACTAATTATGCGAACAAAGTACACTAGCGCATGTGCATTTTTTTCAAGGGTCTGGATTCTCCAAAGAAAACTATAAAATACAAGAGGCATGATGAAAGAAGGGAAAAACATACACACACACACAACAAAAACAAATGAAGAAATATATTCATTAGTGTTGTATTTGAAATACGCATATGCTCTTACTCTGTCTTCCTTTTTTGGCAACTGATCACTGATAAGAGCTTTAGTACGTCTGAGGAACCAGCCAGACATTTTTGCTGCTAGCTTCAGCATGGCCTTGCGACCTGTTGCTAGCTCTCTTTTAGTTGCAGTGTGCTTCTGGCCATGCTCCACTGGATCAGAAAATTTCTTCTTGAAATGCATTCTAGTTCCCAAAAGCCCTGGTACAGCCCTATTAAAAAAAAAAAAATAGAGGGAGGATTGGGTGGGGGGCGGAGCGGGAGAGAGAGGGAGAGACAGAGAAGAGGAATATGAGCATTTTCTTTACTTCAAGGCAGACTATCATTTCCATTGATTAAAAGCATACCATAAATTGTTTCTGGCTAACAGCAAGTGGTCTTAAATTAACTATCTCTAGGGAAATGAATAAAAGTTGTGTATATAAATAGAAACATACTACTTCCAGACATTCTGCTTTTTTCAGTTACTCACTGTGATCTTCAAATCTTAAAAGGGAGTCTCCTAAGGAAAAGGGACACAATTTCCAATAAATCTAAACATCAGCAGGCCATCATAAGTCACAAGTATAGATAACCTCCAAAGAACAGGGCCGCTATTATTCAGGAATCTAAACACAAAGCTGAGCAGCCATGTTTGCAATTGTTTGTTCTTCCCTTTTTTTTTTTTTTTTTAATAAAAACAGGTTATATAGATATTACAATTTAATTAAGATCTTAAGAAGTGCAATGGGAAGAAGAATACAGAAATCCTTGACAACATGATAGTTTTGAACAATCTATTACAAGCACCACCATAGTTTTAATGATATAGATGCAATTCTAAGCTTGGCATTGAAGAATCTCTTTCTTGACATTTAAAATACTTTTTTAAAATACATTTTTTTTCTCCTTTGTAAAGTAAGATTATTGTGTTTGGATTTATATCTAAGTTTATTTGCAGCTCTCCTTTAAAACTTTCCCAGGACAAGAATTGGTGGTTTGTAAATGTATGCATATTGAGAAAACAGCAAACTACTGTTACTACTTTCAACTTCTAAGTAAGTCAGGTTGACCTGCAGGTACTGGACTGGGCACAGACAGTTGCTCAAAGCTGTAAAATGACTCTAACTCTGGGAGAAAAGCAAGAAAAAGAGACTCTTAGAAAAGAATGATAAAGGTAGGAAAAAAGAAGACATATCTTTTTCCTAAATTCCACAAAGAAGCAAGATGATGAAGACAATGCCAAATTTACTAAATACTTGCAAAAACACACACTGCAAATGGATCTACAAAAACCTTACCTCAACACATATATGTAAAAACAGATATTCTTACAGGGATCTTGAGGGTTTTTACACAGCCCTATATTGATACTGCCACAAGGCAAAGGGGTTTTTAACCATAAAAAGAGATATTTTACTTACCAGTCCATGACACACCAAAGCTCTCTCATATTGTTTTGAAGAATTGTTCCTGTAAGACCTATGCGAACATTGCACTTCAAGGCCTTCATTGTTTGAGTTATTTGAGCCTTTGGATTCTTGATTCTGTGCGCTTCATCTACTATGACAGCAGACCACTCTACACTGCAATCAAAAAGGAACATCATCTTAACTGAAAGTATTCATCCAATCATCTCACAGATCTGAGTAACAAACATAAGCATGATTACGATAACCAAAATATGTTTCTTATTTTACACTTACATTACATTACTCAGTTTCACTACATGCTATTCACCTAATAAAATAAGTGCTCTTCATTAAGCCTGATGGCTAAACTGCATAGTCAAATGGATGGAACTACTGTTGACTGTATCAAACATTTTCTGTGGAAAAACATCTCTTTCCATCTCTGGAGATATCAACCCAGCACCTCTTAGCAGCACTCATTGCATTCATAAGTTAAATATACAAAATTTGATGGTTTTCTGGAGGAAGACTACTGAAAAATGGTAAGGGCAAAGGACCTTTTTTTTTTCCTCAACAAAACCCATCCAGCATAAATAAAAGCATACAGAAATCTTTTCTATGAACATATGATTAACATCAAAGCACTCTGATCTTACTTCAAAAAATAAAATGCAGAAACTGGCATGTTTAAAAAGAAATATGCTTTCAGGGCAAGTCCTATAAGACTGACTTTTGAATCTCTATGTTCTTCTTTTCCCCTTATGCAAGTTTTCACATATCCACTCTAAAGCTTGGCTAATGCAGTAATATGAAATGAGATGTCAATAGATTTCACAGCTAACTTGCTATAAAAGCTGGCAAGCCAACTTAAGTGTTTGAACCTAAGATCATGTCATAGAATTGTTGAGGTTTTAAGGAACCTCTGGGTCATCAAGTCCAACCCCTATGCTCAAGCGGAGTCACCTAGAGCACATTGCCCAGAACTGCATCCAGACAGCTTTTGGGTGCTTTCAGAAAAGGAGACTCCACCACCTTTATGGGCACCCTGTTCCAATGATCAGCAACCCTCACAAGCTATTGACAATGTTGGTCAGAACTCGCACAGTATTAAAATCAGTAATTCTTACTTAAGACCAATGTTTTGGGTCAATCCACCATTCCACATAAGCAAGACATCTTTTCTCAGTGCCATGAGAAGACCACCTGGTTACATACTCTGCAGAAGCCTGTTCAGTCAATCTGCACACTGAAGCAACATACACTTACAAGTACAGTCACCATCTGTGTCATTACAGTCAGGGCAGCACATGCATCAGCTGTTCCCTGACTACTAATTGACATTCCACCTTAAAGAGTCCCTCAGAAAGACAACAGACTAAATAAGGTGTGCTAACCTAACACCTTTAGTTGTCTTCTACTTGGCTTTTTTTCCCCAGACCTGAGCACAGACAGAAAATCCCACAGTTCCAGTAAGGACCATTCAGAATACCAGAATGTTCTCTAGTCCTTTCCCATTACCTGAGAAAGCCTGCAGGGCCATCAAAAGCACTAGAGAGCAGGCTCCTATTGATCGAGCTGTTGATAAAACTCCAACTCTAAAGACCTCAATTCTCCCAAGTCTGTAAGGCATTTGAAACTATGTATACATTTTCCTATGTACATACACAACACACACACACATGCACCCCCACACCAACTTAATCTCAAAGTTCTTAGGAATCAGAAATTTTGTCAAGCTTGTGAAAAGTCACGTGAAGCATAAGTAATAAGCAAAACATCTTATGAATACTTGTTAAAAGTATTCAACTCTTTTCTTACACTATACTGAAAGATAGAAATACCTTCTGCGTATCTTTTAGCTACCACGACTTTTCAGGTAGGCGACTCCTGCAGCTTTTAAGAACATTTCATGAATGGGGTAACAGCAAGACTAGCTATGTGAAAATATGTAATTTTGTTGCAGTCAACCAGTAGACTCATTAGACTTCACAACCATATATGCCATGCTGCAAAAGAATGAGTAAAAAGTTCTTATCGAAACATGACCTCGAGACACCTAAATACTTTCATGGTCACTAAGGAAGAGGGATAGGGAAAAAGACTAATTCACTTGTAACTATAGCTTTCTGAAAACATTTTAAATAATTTATTTTCCTAAGCACCCCTCTACAAAGATAGCATATGGTATATTCACTATATAAGAGAGGTTCTCTTCTTCCATGCAGCAAGCCATTGGATTTAACAGTAAAGACTTTATAAAAGAAAGAATTATAAATATTTGTAAGGGACAGTTTAAACAGACAATTAAAATAAGGATTGCACAAGTAAGATTTTTACCTGTTAAACTCATCCAAATATAGGCGAAGTATTTCATACGTTGTAAGGGCAACTTCACATTTCCCTTGTCTGATGCGACTCAGATCATCATCCTTTTTACTGCCATGCAAGATTGCAACTTTGAAGTAACCCCATGTGTCTAACTCATCCTTCCAGTTGTAGAGCACAGAAAGAGGGGCCACTATAAGGAAAGCCTGAAAACAAATAGCTGTTTAGGAAATCTGAAACACAGCACTTTCTCAAATAGGAAAGTTAGAATCTTGAGTTTTATTTTACTGTTACATAGTTTGAATTTTGTTTAATTCTGTCACATCTGTGTTTAATATTAATCTAGTGTTACAGACACAGAATAAAGAAAACATCTAAGGAATCAACAAAAAATCAAAAATATTCAACTTATTTACAGTGTGCAAATAGTATAGGAAGCGACACATACACTAAAATACTACAAAAATACCAAAGCAATAGTGTTGCTTATTCAAATTATACTCTAACAGCATTTACATAAATTAACAGATTCATTTCCACAGGGAGAATTAAGAAATTGCAATAAAGCAAACAAGACACTATCACTTTGCTTTGATAAAACACCTGTATCTTTATATCATAAAAGATTACACAGTCAAAACAGAAGCATGAAGAGATCAAACAGTTTGCTCCTACTCACTAGGTTAGCAAATACTTGAGTTCAGAGCAGAAAGTATCAAAATATGCTTAAAGGTTTAAGATATCACGTACATTTATCATAGAACCATAGAAGGATTCAAGTGAGAAGTGATCTCAGGAAGTATATAGTCTAATTTCCTGGGCAAAGCAGGGTAACTGAATTCAGACCAGATCACTTAGAGCTTTGCCTTGTGAAGTCTTAAAACCGTCATGAATGGGATACAGTCCACCATCTCTTTAGGTGACCTGTCACAACGCTTATTTCTCCTCATAGTGATTTTTTTTTAATTCTGTCTGGCCAGAAACACTGTTTTTTGTTCATAATCATTTTGTCAATCAAATATTCCAATAAAACAAAAACAGCAATAGATTACGGAAAATTGAATGAATCTTCTCATGGTTAAAATTAAAGCCAACTTTGGATAGCTCTTCATCACACAATTCTTATATGAATGTCTATATTCATTCATATAGATACATACTTTTTTTTTTTTTAATTTCAGAAACACGGTTACACAAAACTCTACCATCAGTGACACGAGTTTTTCAAACTACTTTAGTCACAAAACTGCAAAACTTGCATATTTGCAAATGTCTTCTGTACAGAGATTTCTAAAACAAAGTCACAACAAAATCTGCACTTCCTTTTCCCCAAAGCCTTTAAATTTGTATCAGCAATATTTTACCTTCTTGGGCCTACACTTCAACTCTTTTTTCACTGTTCTCAGTAAAAATTCTGGCATATTATTTTCAATATCTTCACGTGTTCCCTTTTTGTGCAGTACAGCAGCCAGAAATGAAATGACCTAAAAAAGGAAATAATTCACAGTAATCAGATGCAAAAATGCAAACAGATAAGATTTATTGCATGTAAATATTTAGGACCAGATCCCAAATTAGACTTTAAAAAAAAAAACTGACTTCAGTTTTTAAAATAGGAATCTCTCTCGGGGGAATCCTGAATTTGTGGCAACAGCAATTCTTGCTCAATTCTACATGTCAGTCATCTAAGTGGACAAAAGTTTGGAAAACATGGATAAAGGAGCCAAAAAAAACTAAAGATGAAACAACCCCAAGAATTTTCCTGAAAAGGCACTGCATGTGAAACTTGGATGTGAAAGCAAAAGGAAAACCTGCTTGCTAATTTCACGTTAGATTCTTAGTAACAGGTAATTTCCTGTTCCTTCAAAATCCTGTCATCTACAAAAACAGTTCTTTCTGATGCATTTAGGCACCTTCTTTCCATTGTACATTCAGTCACCTGCCTCAACCAGTCACCGTCAAGTGATTTTCTTCCCCTTTGACTATGGGACAGCTATTACAAGATATTACAGTGGGGACAAGCAGCTTGACTTGGGCTATTCAAAGCTGCTCCCATGGCAATCCAAAACAGGCAGAATGTACAGAGGTATCTGGCCAGAACACTCATATTTGTAAAACCTGCTCTGCATAAATGTATCTCGGGGTTAAGCAGCAGCAACAACCAGATGTGCTGCCAGACAGAGGTGTCCTTCTTTTGGAGATTCAATGGGCCTGGTTTACTAAGTCAGCTCTCGCCTCTTCCACTGGCAGCTGGAACACAGTGGCTCATAGCAGGGCAGAGGTAAAGCTGTCAGCTGTTGCCTTCTAAAAAAAAAAGAGAGAGGCACCCAAAGCTTTCCCCCTCTAAGCCTGGGAAGAACAGGACATCCAGCACTACAGAACTGACAGAAAAACACCCGAGTGGAGGCAAAGGAGGAGAAATGGGAGTGAGAAGCAGGTATGCAGAAAAAAAGGCTGGGGGGGAGGGAGAAGGAGGGGAAGGCAATTTTCTATATAACACTTCATATAAATGGAAGCTAGGAGGTTCCTGCAAGTTTGCACATGATCATAGAATCACAGAATCCTTAAGTTTGGAAGATGTTTAATTTTAGTAATTTTAGTCTAGAAGAAGAAAATTCAACAAAACAAAGTTCTTATGGAAGAACTATGCATCACAAATTGTAACTAAAGCAGATTGTAAAAGGGCTCAACTTTACTGAAAAACCTTTGACTGTTCTAGGTAAAGCGGGAGCAGAAGCAATCTAAAGGTCCTTATAGGAAACTTTAAATTTAGTAAAACCATGGTTATAAAAACATAAAAAGTTTTTTTCTACTTGTCTCTATCTCAACGTTAGCTTGAAAAGAAAGAGCCAGCCAGACAAACCAAATTAAGCAAAAATCCATTCAGAAACAGAAGGAATATTGAAGTGCAAAGGACTTCTAGAAAAATCCTTCTCTCAGAACTTGTGCTATAGTTTAAGACTGGAAAGGTTTGGCCAATTGACAAGTATACAACAAATCTTCTGTAAGACTGTAAATGAGTCAATGGCTATATAACAAGTTTTAATTAACATTTAATTTACACATACTCTTTCTCCTCATATGCACTGAACTACTTTGCTCATACTGTAAACTTTGAGAATACAAACACTGCACTTTATAAATAAATAATTTTTAAAAAACATATTTTTCTTCTGCAGGCTTTGTATAGTGACTAAATAACCATCAGATGAGAATTCCACGGAAATTCCCCAAATCATACCTGTATTGTTTTTCCAAGGCCCATATCATCTCCAAGAACACATCCTCTTTTATTAGCATAGTGTCCATACAGGAACTGGGCTCCTTCCCTTTGATAATCACGTAGATATCTGTTAATCGTATACGGAATACAATCCCCATTGTCAGACAATTTAAAAGCAGTAGCAGAAGAGGGAAGATTTTTGTCAGGAAAATTAGGCTTTTCAAGATCGTCATCATCAAATATTAAATTTTTCCATGGGTCTTTACTGGACTTGACTCTATGAAGTTTAGTTACTAATATTTTCCTTTCTTCAGACTCCAAGAATGATACAACAGCAAATGTTTCCTTGTCCTTTTCAATAGACTTTATTATTCCTTCATGAAGTTCCCCATTTTCAAGAGAAGGGGCAAGACATTTATCGCCAATGCGCCATGTATCTATGGGGAAAAAAGAAATAAAAAGCACAGTGAAAGCCTATCCAAATATACGAAGTACTTCATTCTGTCACACTACTCATCTATCTTGTCTTTACATTTCATACATAAAGATAACTTTCTACATAGTAAATGTTGCTAACAGAGATTGGAAACAGGAAGAGAAGAACAATGGTGCATCAAAGCTCGGAGAACACATATCAGATTAACAAAGACACATCCAACTAAATACCCATACAAGAAAATATAAGGCTTTTTCTCTTTTTACTCTAAAGGGAAAGACCTAGCAAATATGAGTTGCACAGAAGGTTTTCCAACTTGAACCAAGGGAGAGTTCTCTTTGAATATGAGGAAACCTTTTTCAGCCCTCCCCTTTCCCAAACCAATGAAACTGATACAGATGATTAACCTCAGCGCTTTTACTGTTTATTATTCTTATTTATTTTTTAGAATATCATTCTTCTACTTTTGTGAAAAAGCAGCAGCAGTGAGAGGTATCTGGGACAGGTTTTTATAGAAAGAAGCAAAGAGAGAAAATTTTGCACCAGAACAAGTATTTGAACTTCACAGCTATGATCAGTGGCAATACACCTTCTCTGCATACTGATTTAATGCTGAGACAACAAAACAAGTAGAAATAAAACTCAGATACTTTTCAGAGTGGTAAGGAACAGAAATGAGGAAGTCCTGAAGGCAAGAAACTATACCTTCCCCTACTGTTACGTGTCAATGCAAAGAAACTAATTGAGAGTATGTTCTTCTGAGACATCTTCCCCCCGCTCCTGGAACCGTAGACTCAAGAGAATTTTTCTTATTAACTGAATCAGTGATAATATTTACATTTTTAATTTAATTAAACTATGTGCAATAAAAGAGAACACAAGAATACCCATCTAACCCACTACTCTGTAATGACCAGAAGTCATAAATTGACTTCTGAGTATCAGTAAATATCACACAAGCATATAAAAAAACACTCTCTTCTAAAATTCTCCAGGCTTAAACTATTTTTTAATTCCTACAGACCTTCTGAGCCAGGTGGGGCTGACTCGTGAGTAAACCCCAGGAAATCTCTCTTCCCATTACCCATTCCATTCCCTTTCAACACATGCAAATTTCCTCCATGCAATATCTTTTGACTATGACTTCCACATGTCTGCTGTATTGAATACTTTTGTCTGCTATAAACTTGGATTCTACAACCTAACTGATGACTAATGAGCTCATAACCCTACCCTTTCTATATGCGGGCTCCACATCAGGCCTTATATTGTGGATCTTTTTTCAGAACACCTCCACATCACCCTGTTCAGGTTGAGAAGCCTCACCACACTGTTTGGCCCGAATGAATAAGCTGTTCCATACCTTCAGCCATTCCTGCTGATCTTCACTGAAGCTTGCACTTCTAATGCATCTTTTTGAGATGAAGGCCAGAGAAGTACATACAGCAAATCACATGCAGCAAATCTACGAAAAGTTAAGGCATTTCTACAGTCTCATATGCACACCCAGATACTTTAAAAAAATGTACATGAACTTCTAATAGCGTTTAAATCTTGCAACTGCAAGATTTTGCAGTTACAACATGCAGTTGCTCAAGATCAGGAGGCAAGGTTGATAAAAGGAAACCAGCTATATACAGCATGCTGTTAAATATGCAAAACAAAATTTAAAATGAGAATTTCCATAACTACTTTCTTTTACAGTCATATCTAAAGTGACTTGTGGCAAGACACATGACTCTAAGAAAAAGCCTCAAAGCCTCAATTTAAAACTATGATTTAAGATTAC
Organism: Tinamus guttatus; assembly: GCF_059628265.1. Taxonomy (NCBI): domain Eukaryota; kingdom Metazoa; phylum Chordata; class Aves; order Tinamiformes; family Tinamidae; genus Tinamus; species Tinamus guttatus. The sequence continues at coordinate 808,185 of NW_028288953.1, forward strand.
AGTGCCTTCTTTTTTTTAAACTAAAGATTTACTTGAGTTTTATAATACTGCATATAGCTTGATAGAATTTAAGGTGCAAAGCACAGTGAATAGCAATGGCCATAGTTTCAGCAATACCAAAATCCAAGCTTAGTTAGAAATAAGGCAGAGAATGCGAGAAAAAGATAGACTGGTAAAGCAATGGAAATAAAACTACCATTGTAACAATATCCTGTACAAGTCAAAGCACACCATTTAAGCAGGCCAATTCACAAACTTTTCAGGAACCACAACAATTATTTCAACAATTAGTTCTAACTTTGTTCATTAATAAGTTCATTCTTGTATGACTTCGTAGAGTGGACATACCAACGTGATTTTGTACACCTGTCATCAGTGACACAAAACAGTACCCATTTAAGATGGCTGGCAATAGACATCCTGCTGCAAACCTGGAAAATGTGCTGCTATACAGATATGTATCTATCTATCTATCTATATACACACACACACACACACACATAAACATGTTTATACAGATATCGTTCTAAATTATGTTGATAATCCCTATTGTCAGGATCTAGCTCATTACGACAATGCTCCTATATAAAATAAATGACCATGAATACCTCAGATGTGAGGTTTGACCACTGAAGAGGGTGAAGTTTATTTTCATCCCCAAAACATAAACATCTTTTAAAAAACAAAACGCAGGTAAAACATAAATTTTCCTTTCTAGTGTTATAAATCTTAAACACGAAATGTTAAAGGAAAAAAACGCCAACAAAATTAAAAAACGTGTTTTTGGGGGAGGCACTGAAACAGGATGTTCTGAATCAACTTCCACACACGTTTCCACTCACCCGTCCTCACAAAAAGTGCCATCAAGTTGTGCCCCCTGCCGCGGTGGCGGGCCCCGCTGCGCTAGGGGACCCGGGCCGGCGCCGCAGAGCCGCTTACCTGGGCCGTCGTCGCACATTTCGGCCTACGGCCGCTCGCGCAGCGCGGGGCGGGGCACGGGGGCTACCGCGAAGGCCTCGCTACGCGGCCGGGCCCCCGGGGACCCTGGGAGCCGCCGCCGGTAACGGCCGCGGTGCCGGGGGCGGGGGGGGGGGGTGGAAACTGTCGCCACGGGCGGCGGTGACAGCCGGAACGCACCGGCGGCGCCCCGCCCCCACCGCGCCGGGCTTGGCCCTCCGTGCGGGCCGGCGGGGGCGGGGAGCTATCGCGAGAAGAGTGGCGAGCAGAGCCGCGCGCGAGCCAGAGGCAGCAGCGCGGATGGTCTCGCGAGGCTGGCGGGAGGCGGCTGCGGTCGCGGCCGTTATGGCCGTTGGCGGGGGGATTTTGCGGCGCTCCGTTATTCGCAGGCGTCTCGGCAGTGGAGTTTGGCCTTAGGACGGCCTTAACACTCACTTTGCTCCTCAGGAGAGCGAAATCCAGTTTGCTATGAGGGGTAACGAACGCCTGGGCTATGCGCTGCCTATATTTACAAGCAGAAGATCAAATGTGTTTCTGTACAGCAGTGCCCAGAGGTAGAATCTGCTGTTAGTATTGCTGCTCTGCAAACTTTCAGTAACGAAAAGTAACAAAATACAGTGCCATGTGAACATGGCCTGGTGGAGCGTGTTTGTTCAAGGTGGAATTTAATCAGGCCACTTCAGCTGTTCTTACAGTTTCATAGAATCATGGAATGCTTAAGGTTGGAAGGGACCTCTAGAGATCATGTAGTCCAACCCCCTGCACGCAGGGTTACCTAGAGCACGTGGCACAGGACTGCATCCAAGCGGGTTTTGAAGATCTCCAGAGAAGGAGACTCCACAACCTCTCTGGGCAGCCTGTTCCAGTGCTCTGTCACCCTTACTGTTAAGAAATTTTTCCTTAAGTTCCTGTGGAACTCTTGATGCTTCAGTTTCTGGCAGTTTCCTCTAGTTCTGTTGGTGGCCACCACTGAAAAGAGGCCAGCACCATCCTCCTCACTGCCTCCCTTGAGGTACTTATATACACTGATCAGATCCCCTCTCAGCCTTCTCTCCTCCAGGCTGAACAGGCCCAGCTCCTTCAGCCTTTTGCTGTATCTTCAGGGCTGGCAGCTGTCTTGTAATTTGTTTTAAACAAACTGGAGCCTGCAGGTTTTTCCTTTTCTTGGAAAGCTATATTCTCTTGCAGAGACTGATGACAGCAATTCTTTTATTATCAACAGATCTGGCTGGGTTGGACTGCTTTTTTTACGAACCCATCTCAGCCCTTCAAATCATCAAAAAGTCAAAGCAGTGGGACATCCTCTTTCAACAGAGATTTAGATTCGGAGTAACTTGTGCTTTGCTCACGTTTTTACTCAGAACTGGGTGATGACTTGCTTTTTCAGAGTGTGTCAAATTTGAAACTAACAGGGGAAACAGAGATGAACCTTTACCATCTTTCCACTTCCTGAGCCATTTTAAAATAGAAAGCACTGAACATTTTTTTCCAGTTGATAGTACGAGTTTCAGAGCACCAAAACCCAATAACCAGGACTGTTCTTCTTTTTCTTCCTAAATAACTGAATAAGTGGGTTATAAATATCTCTAGACAAATATACCAAATAGACAATTTTGGTAATGTCTATATACCAGGTAGACAATGTCAATAATTAATACTGAGAAGAGAGCTAATGCTTATAGCATTTGCTGAAACAGTATAGGTTGATAGAAAGGCATAAATTAGGGCAGCTGAAAAAGTAGTTAATTCTGTTAAAGTTTCCTTTTTATTCATCCTTGTAACTTGAAAGTATTCTACAAAGGGATAGTGTGGCAGAACCTGTCATATGACACAAACCAGGTCACTGGCAGAGCCTGGCACTCAGTCTTCAGAAATTCAGGTTCTGCTGAATTCCTGAATTCAATAGCAAACCCACCAATTTCAAAGGAGGGACAGTTCATGTCAGATCTCTTAATTTCCACTGCAGTGTTCTGCAGTGCTACTTCTCACACCAGTGGGGCTTAGTCGCTTTTGTTAGACTCCTTACTCATGGCATAGTGTGTTAGAAGGTCTAAGAATTAAGGAATCTGAGTGTAATCTGAGATAAAGTACACTTTTCCCCTCCCTCCCCCCCCATAACATGCTCAATGTAAAAGTGGAAAAAAAACTGGTAAAGCTTCCATAAGGGCTACTCAGTAAATGAATATGTGAAATGAATTTCTCCACCCCTAAAGAATAATTCTAAGCAAAAAAACCCAACCAACCAAAAAAACTAAGAACTCTATTCTGGACAGTGAACGTCATGCAAATATATAGTTTCCAAAACAAGCTAATCAAATAAGTTATTTAATAAATTATTTCAAACATTTCAAAATCATTTATCAGGGAAACTGTTCTCTTATTTAAGGAAGCCTGTGTTTTACTTAATATAATCTACAAATGCTTTTGCTGTGTCATAAGTTGATTTTAACAATTTTATCCCGGCTGGTATAAGAGTAATCTGTTGCATAGTTTTAAGAAGATCTTATATCAAAAAAAAATATACATAGATAAGCTTTAGATGAAATCCTATGCCACTCGTATCATCTAGTACTCCAAGCATATAATCAAATGAACACACTTTTTTTCTCTCAAAAATAGTGAACCTGATCCAAAAATAGTTAGTCTTGTTCATAATTGATGGTGTGCCCAAACACCAAACCCTAGAGCAGAGATGAGATAAATGCTCACTTGAATGTTAAATATTTTCATTTTAATTTACTAGGCAACACTTCTTGCTAGTTCTTTTCACCAGTGTTCTCAGTAAGGTGACAAGTTACCTATTTTTTTTGTTTTTCTTGCTTCTGGACTTCAGTCTGCGTTTCAGCCTGAAATATTAGACAGCACCTAGCTTTTGGGAAATGCCATAAAGGCAGCCCTTGGGACCAAGCTAAAGGTAATTATTTGACTTCTAAAATATGCTGTAGCTGAATTTCTTCCCACTTCAGCTTTCATCCGTGGCAAAATCCAAGTAAATAAAAAAATAAAAAGGAGGTTCTAGAATTATTTTCTAATAGTAAATAATAGTAAATTGTAATAGTAAACAAGTAGAGATAACAGTTGATGGAATTATGCAACTGTGGCACTCAGCTAGAGGACATTCTTAAAATTTGTGTTGTAAAGAAAGATAAATACATTACGGTAAATTTTATACGCAACAATATCTAGCTTTTGGGGGTAAGATTTAAGTGATGGAGGCCCAGTTTCCACACGTCTCACAGCTGTCCATTATCAGAAGAGCTAACTGGATGCAGTAACATCTCACAAATTATAGGCTCAATAATTAACAACCATCCTATTCTTACCAAAAAAAATTCTACCTCATTCAGGACGTCTAGCCAGCTTCCCTGATATCTCAGTAGCACATTAATAGAATGTTGCAGGATGTACTTTTAATAGTGCAATATTAACTAGTTTTACTAATAAAAATTGCACATAAATTTGAAGATTTCACAAAGGATCTACTCTTAAAGAAGCTCTGATTGCATTTGTGAGGCAGATACATCATATACATCATATGATACATCAATTTGTGATGAATCTCATTGTTACTCATCTGATAATTTCAAGGGATTTAATGACACTTTGAAAGAGGGATTAAGAACTCGAGAAAAATGTCTGAACTCTTGGTGTATCTTCTGTAAAACTGAGTAAAAATAATATAGATAATCAGATTGACTAATCAAAGTTCTGCAGCCTTGTGCAAAGAATATTTTCAAAGGCAAAGTAAGGCATTAGAAAATCTGCTGTGTGGGTCTGTGTGCTGTGTGCTACCTGCCTGCTCTGAGTAATGAAGACTTCTGCTGCCAGAAGCAACATTATGTGGCTTCTGTAAGTTGTCTTTGCTGTTAGCCAGAATTTTGTTCTAACTGAAATTGGTGAAAGATGGATTGTGTTTGATTAACCAATTCTATCAGGCTGATGGGAGAGTGGTTGGCATCAAAGCACTAATACAGTTTCTGGAACAATAAACTATGTGAACATCAGGCATCACATATTTTGGGGGAGGTTGTTTAAAAATTGAATGTAATATAGCACCAATAAATTACATTGTTTTTAAAATATACATGCAATCATGTACTTTATTACATTCATTCAAAAGGAATGTGACAAGAACCATACACTCATAAAACCGAAGCTGCAAACAGGATGACATTTCAGATTTAAAAAACTTGGCAAAATAAACGCTGTGTAACTATCATGACCTCGGATACTTACTATACCTCAGAGCTCAGAGCATTCTTAGAAAAATCAGCAAGAGGATAGGCTGCTCTTCCAAGACAGACTTTTACACTGGGTTGTACTTGGAGATAAATGTGTGTTTATACCACAAAGTGTTTATTTAACTGAAATTATGTTGCATTTGCTTCTTAGGGAGATATTCGTGTTTCATAAAGACTCTTTCCTGCAGAGTACAGCTGTTATTTTACTGTCACAAATACGGTTTTATGACTTCATAATAGAGTGAAATAAGAAACAGATTAAATTCTTGCTTAAACATTTTAATTTTTTTAATAAGTAAATGGAATAAAATTCTGCCTACACTCCAAGGATCTCATTCTGCTTTTAAGTCAGTGGTAAGATCTCAGTGGTTTAGCTGAAGACAGAATTGCGCTTCAAAATCCTGCTGAAGTCACTAGAATGAGTCTCCATTACATTCTTGTAATGTTTTCCTTCAAGACGGACAAGAATAGGAGGAAGCTCTGTAAACTGGAGCAGTTGCTAGTTTTATGCCAACAGAACATTTTGCTCAGTCATTACAGTTCTTCCAGCAAATTAAAAGCAGTCTCTGTACCTTATGCCACTTGGGGGAAAAAAAATCTAGAACACAAAATATAAGCTGACCCACAGAGATTAGGACTTCTCTTCTTCATTACACTTTTAAGAATGTTTTCAGAGGCCATTGTATTGATTGCCTTCTCTTATGTATCTTAACCTTTTTTTAGAAAATAAAAGTCATTCTTTCAGGAATTATTCCTAGCTCAAATTAGGAGTTATTTGCTGGACTGTCTAAAATATCTTTCACTATGTTTCTGCATAGAAAGATTTTGTAAAAGGATTTCATTTTGAAGAAGTGTTGTTGCTGAAAAGTTCAAATATTTATCTGAACTCCTTAGGAAAATTTGAACCTATTCATAGTTGACTTAGTTTAGATTTCGTTAAGAGACGTGTTGCACTCAGATAACAGCCAAAATGGGCATAATCACTTCTTAAAGATGTGCTATATCCCTGAAAGCATTTCACATGTAACATTATGGCTTTCCTGTTCACTCTATTTCGGCAAAGAGGGGTGATAAATTAATTGATGTACATCTAAAAGCGGCAGCTTGGTTACATTTAAAGTAACCTCCGTGTCAGCATATCTGAACACAAAGCAAGTTAGTGAGCCTCAAATGTATTGAACATCTGCAAACTTCACTGAAACCTATAGAACGGACTAACTGCTAGAATTGTTGAAAATGTAAGTCAAGTGTTTAATTGTATACTAGAGGAAAGAAGTCAATATTTGGTTCAATGATAGTAATGGCAGCATTAAAAGTAGTACAAAGAGGAACTGAGAACTTAATTTTGTGATATGCACTAAATTAAAGGAACATTTTGGAAGGCATTTTGTCTTTCCAGACATTCATTTGTCATTCTGTTTTACACATTCTCCATGAATAATGTTCAAGAACATCTCATACTCCTTTGCAGCAATCACCATCACACTACTAGTCTGTAGTGTCCATGTGCTAATATATACCATGTAGGGAACAAAACAGGAGAAATTATAGCCCTTGTGCACAGTTGCAGGGCTATGATCTCTTCAGGATTATGGAAACCTGATGGGATAGCACATCCATGCTGCCATAGATGGATACAGGCTGTTAAGGAAGTACAGGCTGCGACAGAAAGGATAGAGATTGGCCCTTTATGTGGGATATATGGGATACTGCCTGGGGTGAGGGGCCAGCTGAGAGTTTATGGGCAGGGCAACAGAGGGATGCCATTAAGGTGGATGTCTGTTATGGACCCCCTGACTAGGAAGAAAAGCTGAGGCCTTCTTCAGACAATTGCAAGCTTAATGTTTTCAGGTCCTTCTCTCCAACAAATGGGGCATAACCACCCCTTGGAAGAGCACCACAGAAGGGCACAAGCAGTGTGGGAGTTTTCTCAGTGCATTGGTGATAACCTCCTGACATGCAGTGACTGAGGAGCCAGCGAAGGGACCTGCTCAGCCTCATACTTGTTTACAGCCTTGGCTGCAGTCATCCTGAAAGTTCAGGATCCTAAAAGAAGGGATCAAGGCAAATAAGATCCTAACCCTGGATTTCAGAAGAGCAGACTTTGGCCTGTTCCATATCTGCTTGTACAAATCCCATGGCACCCAGGCCTGGAGAGAATGGTCAAGGAGAGCTGGTTGATTTTCAAGGATCCTTTCCTTTAAGTGCAAGAGCAATTCATCTTGATATACAAAAAATCAAAGACAATAGGAGGTCTGCTTGGATCGACAAGTTGTTCCTTGCCAAATTCAAACATAAAAAGCAAGCGTATAAGAGGTGGAAGCAGGAGGTGACTGGGAAGGAATATACAGTCTGAATATGCAGAGAGAGGATTGGGAAGTCAAAGTTCAACTTGAGTTGAATCTGTCAAGAAATGTGGAAGGCAACCAGAGGGCCTTCCAGAGGTATATATCAGCAGACAAATGAGAATGAGGGAAAATGAGGGCCTGCAGCTGAATGGGGCACGGAATAGGTAGATATAATCAGTGCCTTATTCATCTCTATCTTTACTGGTAAGATGATTCTTCAGGTGTCCCAGGCCCCCGAATTCCAGGGCATAGAAGTCTTGCTGTTAATTCATGAGGATCATCTGGGAACATGTAAACAAAAGGGACATACAGAATTTCGTGTGACCTGATGGGATGCCCTTATGAATACTAAGGGAGAAGGCCAGTGTCATTGCGAGGCCATTCTCCATTATCTTTGAAAAGTCACGGTTATTGGTGCAGGTTTCTGAGGACTGGAAGAAAGCAAATGTCTCTCATATGAAAGAAGGACAAAAAGGAGGATCCAGAGAAGTACAGGACAGACAGACAGCCATCATTCCATCCCTGGGAAAGTGATGCAGCAACTCCTCCTGGAAACCATTTCCAAACATATTAAGGACAAGAAGATGTCAGGGAATAGCCAGTATGGATTCAGAAAGTAGAAATCATGCCCGAACATCCCAGTAGGTTTCTACGATGAAACGGCTCTGTGGCTGAGGGGAGAGCAGTGGGTATTGCTTATCTTGACTTCAGCAAGGCCTTCACCCCTCTCTCCCATAACACTCTCACAACCAAACTGATGAAGTATGGACTATATAAATGGACAGTGAGATGGAGTGAAAACTGACAGAACTGCCGGGCTTAAAGGGTTGCGATCAGCAGCACAGAGTCCAGCTTAATCCAGTCATATCACGGGGGTAAATACTAGGGCCAGTACTGGCCAGAGCAGTTTCACCGGTGACCAAGATGATAGGACAGAGTGCGTCCTCAGCAAACTTGTGGATAATACCAGATTGGGAGAAATGTTGATACACCAGGAGTAGTCCTGCCGTTCACGAGGGACAACAACAGGCTGGAGAAACAGGCTAACGAGAATCTCATTACTCAGTTACAATACATTCAAGTCATCATTTTCTTTTCTGTCCTAGTAAAAACAAAAGCCTGGAAAGGCTAAGTAAGTATGACAGGCATTGCTACACAACACTTTAGCATAAAAAATAGATAATAATTTGAGAGTTAAAATCAAGTAGTTATCCCTTCTATTGTCAGCTCATTCTCTCTGAGAACTAGACTGAGTGGTCCTAAATTTTCCGTAACTCTTAGAAGCCAGGATAGTTTAATTCTTATTATGTGGTGCAATATTGTCCTTTACAGTTCATCTGCCACATATTGTGTTGTTTAGATTTAATAAACCAGAGAGACGGATCCCACAAGTGTTGCAAAGTATTGATGCATTTTCCTCGAGTGTCTGGTTAAAGAGGGACTTGACCAAAATGTAAAGTTTTGTCCTGAAATAAATACTGTATATAAATGGATCATGTCAGCAACACTCAGATTTCATGACAGCCTGGGGTGGGGACTGGGTAATAAGACTTGTCAGCTACATTGGATTTGTAACAGGTATTTGTGTGGAAGAGTTTTAAACATTTCAGAAAAAAATATGTGAACATTTCAAAGACTTGGGGACCAATTTCAGTCATGCATTGGGCCTGCAAAACCAAAGAGCAGAATTGTTCTTCAGAGGATCTTTTATTAGGTGTTACATATTTCATTTAACAAATAATTTTTTTAGAGATTACAACTGAGTTTGGTTCCAGTATTCCCTTTTTTCCTTTATGAAAAAAAATTCCCTTCCTCCAGCCTAAATTCAATTTCTTGAGTTCTGCTTGACAACAAAACATGAAATACTTAAAAACATGCACACAAAGAAAGAGGTAGAAAGACACAGATTTTTGTTTAATTTCTCTGGGTAACTGTCCTTGGTAGATAAGGCAGTCATGATTCTAAGGCTTTCTTAATAGCAGGTAAGATGTAAATGTGATCTGGTATGAAAGGCTGGAGAAGCATCTTTTATACGTAAAACCCACAAAATCTGGAATGCACAACCCTTGTAAATGGGCATCTGACTTAATTATTTGATTACTTTGATCACCAGGTCAACCCTAGTCAAAATCTCACTAATCAAATAAAACTGTAAGGTTACCTTGGAAATGTAATGTTATCTGTGATTTGCTATGGACCTCTGATGATCAAAAATAAAGCAAAACTGCATATAGTTAAAAGCTTTTAGGCAAAACTTTCTTTTTTCTTTCTACCTGGCTTATTTTAGGCAATTTTCCTCAATTGTATTAGCCATAACATGTACTACTTTTTTTTTTTTAAAGGAAACCTGCAGACAAACATGCATACCAAAAAAAAAAAAAAGTCTGAAAGGAACTTTCAGATTTGACTAAGATTTAGGCCCTGCTTAAGCAAACAAACAAAAAAAATACAGTTCCAATATTCTGAATAGAATGCAGTGCTTTCTACAAGTTATTTCTTGTTTTCCTTTTCAGTGTCATTCATACAACACCTCTAGCAGAATAAGGTAGCTTGATCAAGTAGCAGTATTTAGAAGAACATTACAGCTGTGTGCAAATATGTTAAAGATGTTAACTAGAGCTAGACAAATAGTGGCTGTCAAATAATTCAACAGTAAGGTCCCACGAAGCATGTAAGTATGCTGAATGTTCCTGTAGAAGACAGGGGTATTCTTGTTCCTGGAGGATTAGTCTCCCAATGCTGAAGTCGGCTAACCTCTTTTGCTAGAATGATCAGACTGCCAGTGGTGCCAGAAATCACAAATGTCTGAGACCAGTTTGTCGCACCTTATTTCTGCTGAGTCATCTCTCCATGTAACAAATGTCTTAGACCAGTAACCCAAGCACAAAGACTTTTTTTTCTAACACAATGTGAAATTTACTGCAAAGTGATCTTTGATTCAGATAAATTTCTGGTTCCCTTTCCGGTGGTGAAACATTTTGTAACACAGATAGGTCCAGTACAACCGCAGTATGACCACTGGTGGATTTATTAGTCTTCTCTTATGTATAAAATCTAAGATAAAAGTAAATTTGGAAAAAATATCATGATATGTTTCCTGAAGCATGAATATAATTATTAAGCCAGTTATATTGAAAGTTAATTAAGGATTAATTAAATTAATTAAAAGATTTATAAGAAATACCTTTTAAATGAAGAAGTTGTTCTGAATGACTTTTCCTGGGTTAATGTCACTTACGTTGTTGTCAGGAACCTGATCATTGTAATGCGTAACTTCTCTGTTAGTTTTATTCAAAATAAGATATGATTTATCAGACTATACACATGTACCTACAAGCATATGCTATGTCACTGCTACCTGAAGAAGCTGAACCCCATTTGTACTTCAAGTTGCTCAATAAAAGTATCGTCAAATAAAAGCTAATAAAATGAAATAGTAGGTCATATACCCATAACTGAGCCTTGCTGTCTAAATAAAAGATATCTAGCTTCCTCAACTGTAAGCACATCCACAATTACTTTGAAAGATACTGTTTTAATTATTTTCTGTGCTTCACCTTTAGCAACGAATACTATGTTGATCCCAGATTTTTTAGATGTAGCATAAATTTATAAACCTCAAAACAAATATGACTTAAAAATCAATTACACTCACTATCAAAACCCTTTTTTTTCCAGCTTGGTTTTGCCTATAAAGTAGGCCCTAGCCTTCTTTATCGAAGCCTAATAGAAAAAAAAAAAAAAATCTTACTCTCAGATTGAATCCCATCCTTAAGATTTTTTCTTCATTTTTAAATAGAGCAGATTTTTCTCTTTATTTTTTAAAGTAACAGATCGGAGTGGAAGAGGGGTGCATTTATTGGATTTTGAGAGAATACTTTGTTTTTGAAGAGCTTTGCTTGCTGACTTTAAGTAGACTTGTAATCCTATTAGCTGCACTGTCACAGGCCTGCATTGAACAGTGGACCAACCAGCTTCAGCATAGTGCTCTCACACAAAACTGTTCATTTCTCCTGCCCTAAACAAAGAAAATTCATGCTATAATGTATTTGACCAATAATAAAACCAAAAAAAGTGAAAAATTACAGAGCATTTGATTTTTTTTTCTGCTTTCTGTACAGAACTACCAGAGTCTTCCCACAACATTTAAGATCGCCACCACCCTAGTTGCTTACCAGTCCCTTTTTAAATTGGACTGTGCCTTCCTGAGTAGCCCTAGAGGTTGACTCTTTCCATACAAGCCCTAAATTATAAGTAAGGAAGGCATAAGTAATTCTCTCTTTAGGCTAATTATCAAATGTAGTCCATTGACATTCACTAAATAAAAAGACCATGCAGAAAATCCAAACATGCAGTCAGAGTTATAAATAAAGGAAAAAAATAGCTAAGTAAACATTGCCAATGCCACTCACTCATACTGCATGTAAAATTTGTTTCTTCAAAAATGGATTTACTTGTCATACTCTGTGTGTATAGGTTGTGAGAGAATAATTTATGTTACACAGATATGAAGTTATCATGATTTCACTGACGTTAATCATCTAACTACTACAGCTATTGAGGCCATAAAAATAAATAGGTAACTTCAGCCACCCGAGAAAATAAAAACAGAGGAGAGGTCCCCTAGGTCAAATTGCTAACAAGAGGTTTCATGTCTTCTGTGGGATGAATAGCGTATGTATTCATTTGTATGGATGTAATGTCTTTTGTCACTTCAGCTGAAGCACAGATAGAAAAAGAATTTTATTAGGTTGCTGTATTTGTAGTATATGAAGTTAATTTAGCTGCTATAAAATAGTACAATCAAAGCAGTTTTCTACAAGGTGTAGGTTATTTCATAGGGTATTCATTAAAACAAAAAATACGATGTTTTAGATGATGTTTTAGAAAAAATCTACATAGAAAAAAAACACATGTGCTTAAGCTTTTGCTTATTTCAAGTTCTCTGAGTAGCACCATCCTCTCATAACAAGACAGTGAATTACTTAAATTCTTTTAGTTGAGTGGCACTTACACCCACTTTAAGTGATTTTCTAAGACAGAATGAGATTAGTCAGTAGTTAATGCTGGGACAAATTAGAGCCTAAATTATTACATGATCCCAGAAAGATCACAGAAGGCAGACAAACCCCCATCTTGTTCCTAAGAAGCCATATAATCTCAATTCCTTAAAAAAAATTCAAAAAAGGAAAGCCGCTATTAACTCTTATGAGGTAAGAGATTGCTTTGACCATGTCATTATCCAGATTTATGTATGTATATTTCAACTTCACTCAAAATCTAATTCTCTCCAGTCACTCCAATGTCTTGAGGATTAGTAATCGTTAGAGAATCCTCTATTGATTACCGTTCTCCTCAAGGACATGGGAGCAATTCCAAATTAATTTTCAAATACATTTATGTAAACTATGTGTCCCATCTCAGAAAGAATAATCCACTACATTCATATATAAATAGAACCTTTAAATATGCAACAGATGTCCCATTTTTTTGAAAGGCTCTTGAATTCATTGACAGGCCTTTGGCTAAAATGATGAATTAATTTGTTCAGGGCAGATTTTATAAATCCTCTAATAATTCTTACCCTTACACATCTTGACTTGATTTCTGAGATCTACAGCATGTGTTTTAAATGTTTTAACCTTTACTACTTTAATCAGGAAACATTTATTCCAGGGCTGGATGATGATCGGTCATTGAAAGATATAGTTGACTAGGAAATAAAATCCAATTTGTCAATTAAACAAATCTCCACATCTGCAATAAGAAGACAAAATCCCTAAAAAGCTTAGAAGTTTTGATGTCACCCTCCTTTTAAAAAAGATATAGGACTGGATTGATAAATGCTGCTGGTATGCCGAAACCATAGTTACTATGCATATGTATAAGCTGATTTATTGGAGTGATTTAAATGTAACTTTTAAAGATATACTGAGATTGTTTATATCATTTTAAAATATTTTTCTTTAATACTCAAAGTCAAAGTGTCAATTTAAACGGTACTGAAATCAGACTGAAAATGAATTTTGCCTAAGCTCTTGTTTTGGAAAGGTCTTTATGTTAGCCATGTTAATACTTCTGATGTAGTGTGCCAAATAATATCAACTAATTTAGGTGTGTGTAGAGGGGGAGTTATTGATGTGTTTGATAGCGTGCAATGGTAAGTACATGTATAGCTGCGTTAGAAAGATTTTTGTCATCCTTTTCTGGAAAATTGGCATGACAGCTGCCCATGCAATAAACCTTTGTATATTTTCTTAGTGTAATGTGACATTCTCAGTATAATGCAACAGGCCCACAAGTTTACAGTCTTTAAGCTGTAGTAAGGATATATTACATTTATTTTTATATTTTTATATATAAATATTTTTATATCTGAAGAAAACCATTAACAGAGGAAAGAGTCATTTTCGGCCTCTTACTCTAAATTTGCCAGTACATGGGGTAGGTATTCTGTGGACTTTTACAGACCATCATGAAAAGTATATAAAGTTCCATATTAATGGAACTTTTGGAAATTTATTAGCAATGCTTTTTTTTTTTTTTTTTTTTTGGTTTTGGTTTTGGGTTTTTTCCTGATCTTAACAGTAATCTGGTACATTCCTAAAAACTTCAGGCATTTCTGTGTTTTCTTATATGCTTCCGCTACATCTCTTCCATCTCTGTAGTGACATCTATAATAGATTTGTTTATTTTTCAGCAGGAAAGTTCTTGGGGAAAAATAAGACATTGAAATGTAAGGGTGGTATAAAATACAGTGTATAGTGTATCATACTCAAATTAAAAAGATACCATTTTCAAAATAGTAACATCTAAAATTACTTGGAGATGTCACAGAATTTTTCTAATTTAAATTGAACTTGTAATAAAGCACTGGAAACTTGAATATGGCACAACTGTGTAAACTCACACTCTTTCAGTAAGCTACACATAGAAGATTCTCAGCTGAGTGTGTATTACTAGTCCTCATCTGTATCAATCCACAAAATTGTATGTGTTACAGCCCAACCAAAGAAACTGCAGCTTATATTATAGCAATTAATTTTTTTACTCTGAAAAGTTTCTATTTGAACTCTTCTACACCAAACACAGTGATAAATTTGTGAGAATTGCAGAGTTAGGCACTAAATTCATCACAAACAGAGACCTGCCCATCAGAATTTAACCTTCAAAAATAAACTGAATTTTAGTTAACATAAATGTGCATGGGTTACATTTATTTGAAAGAGGTGTGCAATTAACATTTCTTAATCTGGGCTTACTGTATCCCTGCTATAAAAGTGTTCTTCATGAAACAGAACTCCATTTCATGAGTGAAAAAATAATTGAAAAATTAATTAAAAATTGCTAACAATCTTGTGTTTATTAATCTTAGCTCTCAAAAAACAAACTATTCTGGAAATAGGAGACCTAATAAAGCTTGTGTTTTTTCCTTTACATTGTTTACCTCACACTTTATTGCCAGTCTTCATTGCCAGTAGGCCATAACAATCTCAGATATCAGCTCACTGGCTGTCTAGCATCAGCCAAGCAAAACATGTAATAGCTGTCTCCAACCCCTCCCTTACAATGGAACTCATTCATGCAGTTATTATACAGAGTTTTTAGGAGATACAAAATTTGTCTTTAGAGGTTTGTAAAACTTGACTATATCATGAGCAACATAAAACTAACTTGAAGGCGGGCATGTTTTCAGCAAGAAGTTGGACTGTATGTCCACCTAACTTCTGACCTAATCTTATCTAAGATTCAGTGATTCTGTCACTCATTTAGCTGAAATTGGTCAGAAGATTTGAAGATTAATAGAGGATATTAGTAGATGTGAAAATCACATCTTGACACTTTGCAAAGTCAAATTGAAGATTACAATTCATGTAGGGAAAAACAAAAGAAAAGATCTAAAAAACAAACAGAATGCATATTGCTGAGTATTAATTTTATGAACTATCACAAACTATCATATTTTTTATATTTTATGATAGTTTTATGAACTATCACACAGCTCTCACAGGAACAACCAGATTTCATTGCAATCAGAGTTCCTGTAAAAGTCCTGATTTAGAGAAATCAAATGGGATCTCCAGGGCTATATTTCGATTCATATCATATCATATTTGGTCCTATGATGTTATTGACTAAGAGTGAATATTCCTGAGAAATGAATTCCTTTCATCTTATCCCTCCCTTACAGAGGGAATTTCCTGTAGGGTAAATCAAGTTTATAGCATTCTCAGGAAACAGGACTCATGCTAATTTGTTGTCCGCAGTGCAAAATAAAAATGCAAATGGATATTATGCCTTTAATTTCTTGCCAGGAGTAACCCTAAACATTGCTGCAAATGCCTATGCAAGGAATTTTTAGATTGTTATCAGACAGTGTATGTCACAAATATCAAACAAGCTGCAGGTATTACAGAAACAACTATGTGATTAGCCAATTTTTTGCTTTGTTATGTTACCAAATATGGACCATACTAGCAATAGGTGATGGGATAAACCTATAGCTGAAAAAGATACACTGCGAATTGCAAGTTGTTAGTTAATTTTATTCAAATATTTTATTAAATATAAACAATATCTAATTACTAACCTTAACCTATATTGGTTGTAGCAAACCATTTTACAGTTAGTTAATCAAATAAAAAGTCACTGAGTGAAAGATTAACCCCAGTGAGAAAGAAGAACTTACTGAAATCAGAAATAAAAAGTCCTTAGATCCTCAGTTTCTCATTTCTAAATTCTACATCCATGCTTCTAAATTCAAATTCTAAGATCAACTTTTATTCATTGCATATTGTTCTCTACTAAAAATTTTGTGAGTTCACCCCAAAATCAAGGGATTTCAAAACAGAGTTAGCTGAAGAAGTACAAAAACATGTAGACATTCAAAATAACAACATGCATGCCAGACCCCAGAACCATTTAAAAACAATTTCATATAAGCACAAAAGTCATTCTTTTCTGTTAGCCAAAGTGGTTGTCTTCATTTGCATAAGGTAACTAGAAAAGAAGATTGCATTGCTCCGTGATTCACTCTAAACTCTTGAATTGACAAAGGCTGATAAAATCATCTGATATGCATGTACACTGAAAACTTGTTTCAGTATTGTAGTGTTTTATGATATCTGAATCATACGAACAAATGGCTGGTAAGCATTTTTTTTTTGCATCAGATTTACCTGATTTATTCAGGTAAATAGGATAATTTGTTCTAAAAAATACTGTCTTGACAGTGTAAGTTGCACCTTTAACAGAATAATTCAGAAGTGTAGCTATATTAAAGTAGTAGTACCAGAAAATATGTGCTTCAGCTGTTTACATTGATGTAATTTTAAACTATCCAATTTGGATAAAGGTGCCATTTAGACACAGCAAGAAAGAGCTTATCCAAGATGGGTTGCTTTATTTTTTTATGTAGGTTTTGCAGCCTGCATTGTGCATCTCACTGAATTAAAACTGATAATTGCATGCAAACAAGGCAGTTTCAAGCAGTTTGAGTTTGGATAATTTGGTATACAATATTAGCTGAAACTGTTATTTGAGGTGCTAGCACTTATGTAGTTTATTGACATTCCTTTATATTTACTTTCAGATACAGCTGTGGTCCCACAGCATGAGTGAACAAGGGCATTTAGACAGTGTGAAAGCTAAAATTATACACCTAATGGTGAACTCCAGGCTTTCAAGAACAGTATACAAGAAATACCTAAGCTGATATTCATGTCTATAGTTGTTGACTCATAAAATTATATATGTACATGGTTCCTACAGATGGAGCTATAATGCAGTATGTAAGGACCTGTTTTCTTTCACAGCAAGTAAAGGGATGGCACCTCTACAAATGGGCTTGTTGGTTAGAGGGCTTTTGTTACATTTCCATTTTACCTGAGTTTCATTTGTATAAGTATTTTTCAGGAAAGATTAATTTAACAAGCACAGCTGCTGTTTGTATGAGTTTTATTTTATGCAAGTAAGTGGCTTTAGAGGTTGCTGAGTTGTATTTTCTTCTCATTCAATGTTAGTGCATTTAGCTTATTATCTTCTTCAGTTATATGGCTGCTAATGAATAAGGTGAAAAAATTAAGACTGTAACTGAGACTGAAGCAATCTGACAAGGACCCAAGCTCAGTGTCACCGCTATGTCATTTTATTGTTGTTGCATGTCTGCTGCTATTTTGTGTTTTCTTCTTTGCGCCATTTTCTCTGCATGTGGGTTTACGTGAATAGTATTTTAATGCCTGTTTTAGGAAAAGAACGTATGGTTGTTATTTGATGCTTGGGTTCCTCTAGAATATTGAAGAGACGTACTGTGTCTTTCAGATTCCTCAGATACCATATCCCTAAGGAGTCATCCTTGCTAATCTTCTACTGTACCCTCACGTAACAGTGAACAAGGAACCTCTTCCGCTGGCACCATGGACAGAGGCCCTCTATAGCCTGTGAAGGGCTACAGCTGAAGCCCATCCATTCCTGCCATGTCTTACTCATGTGGCTTGGGTAATTTAGATTATCTGAATTAGTTTCATTGGTAGATTTTGAGGATTGATAATCCCTCCCTCAAAACTGGAGGGAAAAAATAAAAATAAACCCACACAGAGATTCCTCTTCTGTGAAATATTTTAGTTTGAGACTTTTTCAAATGGACGACTGATAGCTTACATAGTCTGGGGTAGTATTCCCTAACATGTTATGTGTGGATAATTGTAAATACAAATATGAATCTATAGTCCAAACTTGTAGGATAACACTGTCAAACTTTTATTTGTTAGTAGTCCTCTGCCCTTTAGATATATTTTCAGCTCCCTGCTATGTACCACCATCAGTACACCTAATAAACATTAATAAACATATACAGCTGTAGCGCGCAACGGATGCAATCCAGTCTCAATCCACGTGGAATGTGGGAGCTTGCATTTTTGTTTTCTTCATGGAGTGGAG
Source organism: Tinamus guttatus (assembly GCF_059628265.1). NCBI lineage: Eukaryota > Metazoa > Chordata > Aves > Tinamiformes > Tinamidae > Tinamus > Tinamus guttatus. Next base: position 826,669 of record NW_028288953.1, read on the forward strand.
CTGGAAGATATTTGCTGTTCCCAAAGGATGCCATAAATGCCATAATTCAAACACAGCTTCTGGAATTTCAGCAGTGCACTGTACTTAGTCATTTCTGCTGACTTGAAAAAAAAGAAAAGTTTTTGCGTATGTGTGTGTGGCCTGAGGGTTGTTTCATATTCAGCCATTTGACAAAGCACTGTAGCTGCAACCCCCGTACTGGTTAGAAGAGGTTAAACACCCCCTCTACTTTGTAAAGGGATACAGTTAAACCTAGTTGGACACACCTGAGGAACTTGTGCAGGGAGGCTGCCCCAAGTCATGGTAGAGATGAGTCAAGCCTCACACCTGAAACAGAACAGTGATTCCTAAGGCACTAGCACTTGCTGTATAAATCTATCTGTAGCACTCGCCATCTATGAAGAGAGGTTCCGTATTTTTACTACGCATGCAAAATACAAAGCAAAGAATTATCTGCTCAAGGTTGTAGGAGCCCTTTGAGTGGGAACTATTAGTTTCTCCTAAAACCTAGGTAGGACTAAGATGAGTTTCAGGAAGGGAGAGGAGATTCTTGCTGACCAAGAATCCGGGAATGGGGCCTGCTCCAGAACAGCAAGACATCATTTCTAGCAATGTCAGTAGTCAGGCTGTGGTCCCTGTATTGTATTTTATATAAAATGCTTCTATCTTACTGTGCAAGACAGTCCATTTTTCACTGACTTGTTTTCATATGATGCTCTGCAAGCAAAGGGAATGCTTTTCATCTAGAGAGCTTGGTCTCCAAAGGGCTCTCAAAGACTAACAATAACAGAAATGCCTCCAAGTGGACCATGTATGATCCAGTTAGGTTCATAAGCCCAACTTATGTATCGTAAGCCGAACACCTTGTGTTTGTAGAGGTAAATAGAATAACTCTGGGAAGTATTGCAGAACATGGTAATTATTCTCTGCTGAAAAACACTCTGAATCACACGTGGCCCTTGGTTGAGAGGTTCAGGTGACATTATAACTTTGTATACCAGTGACTTTGGGAGGCTCAGGCTCTGAAAAGACAAAGTGTTCCCTATATCATTATATAAGGCACTAATTTGTCTGTATGCTGAAGCTCACACTCATTGAAATTACCACTGAAGCTACTCAGATAGGTGATGTACAGAGTATGAACCAAAGATAAATTGATTGTAAAAACAAGTCCTTGCTTCTTGAAAGGCAACTTAAATTGGTAGCTAATCCTTTTAATGCAAAAGTAAGTAGTCCTTTTAATATAAATGACATGAAAATTTTATCTCACAGACACATACTCATGATATAGGATTGAGGGCATTTATTTCTCAGGCAACAAAGATGGATGCTGTTTGCAAGACACCAGAAAAAGATTTACTATGAAATTGATAAGTTTGCTTTAGAGTTTCTTGTATTTTATTTAAGGAGCATCTTTTTCTGTGTTGTCAGTAATGCCTCAGCATGATGAAGGAAACGTCCTGCCTGTCCATATCCTTGCTGCCTGAGGCACTGGTATTTATCATTTCAGAGTTGTACCCTACAAGTTCATAGGAGGGCAACACGTTCTTAATCTCATGAGGGCTGGTGAATCAGGCTCAGCAGTGAGACTGCAAGCCTTATCCTGACATTTCAGTGTGTAGCGGACAGTTCATTTCATACCTGTAAGAAGTGCATTAAAGACTGCAACAGTGGTGGCAAACTATCCAAAAACTAGCAAACAGAAATGTTGAAATAAGAGGATTAGGTTGCATGCAGCTTGTATTTACTTCTTAATCTTCTCTTGCTTTTGAGGGAGAAAAGGGCTATAGCCTTCACCAGAATCCTGATACTATGTGGTGAGCTTCTTATGGGTTTTACTTATAAGATACGCTGTAACCAAATCAGCCACAAGGTTCATTTTTATTCCCCCATACTGGCCTCTCTAAAGCTTAGCATCTCCACAGTGTCTGAAACCTACTGAAGAGCTCATGTGCTATTTTACTAGAGGAAGCTGACATGCTGTCTATTGTCATTTGTGCAACATATCATAATCTATTGCTCTTTGCAATTGCAATTCTTGTGTTCTTTTGTCTCTCAGCTTAAAATTTGTCCTTAACTATTTCAGTTTAACACCTTAGCTCTATGCATAACAGGTCCTAGTACAGAGGCCTTGTGGCCTGGCCAGTTTTGTGCTATTGGCAAGCAAAATTAAAAGCAGCTTGAGAAGAGCTTATATAATCATTAAACATTTGGTGTCAGCATTGTTTCAGTTCATCACGGCCTCATCAGTAGTTAAGGAGGATTCTTATCTAGAATTTATTGGAAGTCATTGGGCCAGCTCCTACTGGTTTCAATTAGATGTGTTTCATTTCATAAGATCACTCTACCATCATCAGAAACCTTATCAGACCCTGAGCTTGAAGTTTATACGTGCTGTTAAAATCCCTATGGCTACAGAAGTTTATAAAACTGTGTGTTCAAGTGGTCCAAGTAATGATTTGATTTCAGATTGGAAACTTAATCCATATAATTTACATCTGCATCAACTAACTCATATTTCATATTCTTTGCCACATAGCCTCCAGAAGAATCTTCCTCAGCAGCCAAAAGAAATCACTCTGCACTTGCCTGATATACAAATGCCAACATCTGGGAGGGCAACCTAGGTGTTGAGTGAGAGGAAACGGCAACACCGCATTTAGAGTGCACCATCCAATCATAGGCCCCTTTTCTGCTTTTTGTCAAGCAAGTTTTCAATTTTGGCTTCAAATGTCTGCTCCTTTTAGTTAGTGAACAACTCTCACTTGAAAGGTGGATTGGAAAAGCAAAAGCCTATGAAAGTCTTCCTGTCCTCAATGAATTAGCATGAAGAAAGAACATCCAAGTACAGAGAGATAAGAAGAAGAGGCTTGAAAGCAATTTTCCAATAGATCCGTGCTACATTAATCTTGTGAAAGGCACTAGATGATAAACAAACCATGAAAATGAGTGAAAGGGAAGAGAGAAGTGGAGGAGGAAGGGAGGGAGAACCAAAGGATAGAAATATATAGAATGTGTTCAGTGGAACGGGCTGCCCTGAGAGGTTGTGGAGTCTCCTCTTTTGGAGATGTTGAAAACCCACCTGGACAGTCTGCATCATGTGCTCTAGCTGTCGCTGCTGGAGCGGGGGGTTGGACTAGGTGATCTCTGGAGGTTCCTTCCAACCTCAACCATTCTGTGATTCTGTGAAATGGAAGCTATAGGTAATGGAAGATGTCAGTCATGAATGTTCCCCCAAACTTACAGTCCTTTTAGTCTAACAAAGAACTATCGGGTAAATTTTCATGTTAACAGTATTTTAAACCATTTAGCATAATTGAAGAAGGAAAATCAATAACTTCATAAGTAACTTCCATTTATCTTTTTGTCCTCTGCAAAGAATTCCTACCTTTGCCACAGTCACATTTCAGTTTATTCTTCTGGCATTTACTGTTCCTGGCTGTCTATTAAGGGGGAACTTGCACTTCTAAAATGTTTACTGATTTGAGATGTCCTTCCAAAAAAACAGTGTCTTTTAGAAAAACAATTGAACATGCTGTCTCTCCCTGAACTCTTATTTGGGTTTGTAACCATTAACACTGTAGAAGGAAAGAGTCTGGATCATTAGGGACAGGAAGGTCACAGTTAAGTACATGTGTAAGGTATTTTTACAATATTTAGGCCTTAAAGATGGCGTTGTTAGCCACAGAAAGAATGGTGTAATGATGGCATCATCTTTTTCAAGGAGGGGTGCCTAACTGTGAAAAGACAGCATGAGTTAGGGTTATTTTTGTGTACAAATTCCAGCTAACTTGCATTTCTTCAAAAACTATTTCACACACTGAGTATCAAATCAGAGAAAGAACAGACTTTCTATATATTTTCTTCCTGAAAAGTTCTGAGAATTTCTTCACTATAGCTGACTATATAGATCAGAAAGTTAATACTGCATGCAGCTAATCATATTGAATAAAATATTGAGCAGATGTCAAATAATTGAGTACTCTTGACTGGATTTTGATCGGAAGGCCATAGAAGATGTTCCAATTCTTGCAAAAAATGTATAAAAGTCTTTAATTATCAAAACTGGTCATAAGAGTACTGTTCTAATCTCATTTGAAAAATAGACTGCACAATAGTTGCAGTTAACTCATAGGATGTTAAAAAATCATGTTTTTAAATTTGTAATACGTGTATACAGGTGTAATTTGGGATTTGTAATAGGACTTTGCCCTCCAAGCTACACAGTGATAATCTTCTTTGATCTGGAAGAAATCATTCTTTGTTTAAGTATTCTCAAAACCCTTCATTCACTGTAGAAGTTGTGCTTTTTTTTTTTTTCCTATGGACCTTAACTAAATTACTAAAATGCTTGGAAACATACTGCTCTGTTACAAAGATTGAATAACTTCATAAGACTGAATCATAATCTATTATGATTCACAATTACATCACGTATAGCAAGCAGCCAGTCAACACTGGAGGGCCATTACTTAAACTTCTGGCTGTTGCTCATTCTTTGAAAGATGTATGTGTCAGGTGTGGAACTACGATAGCTTGGCAAAAATCGGTAATAGTAATGTTCCTGGCTTCTCAGAACTTGTTCTTACTATTGCAGTGCTTCCTGCTTCTGTACTGTCATTACTGAGTTGTCCACTAAAGGAACAAGCAAATGCGATATTCAATTAGATATAAAAATCAAGAGTGATACAATCCTATGATCTCTAGTGGAACTAGCAGAGCCAGCACATAGTAAGAAGTCTTTCAGTAAGCAGCAAAACAAAGTACAATGGAGATTTTTATTTGCAACATGTATTATAAGTTGGAAATGAAAATAGCTTGAAGCATTATATAATAAACACTGCTAGTAAAACTTGAATCAACACATTGGTGTGAACAAACCTCAGCATAGATAGATGTTCCTGTGCAGTAGAAGTGACATGTGGTATTTTACACTGCCACAATTTTGACATATAATTAAAGCTTCTCAAACCACCTGCATTTATTAGTTCTAATTTATAGTAAGACTGGAACAGCAAGCAATAATAGATAGTCACTTTTATACACCTACCCCTATGAACGAATACCCTATTACAGCGTTGCTTGTATATGCCTCAACTCACATCAGGATGAAAGTGGCTCATTCTAGTCACTGCCGCACATCTGTCATCATCTGTCTTTGTAATTGCCTTGGCACAATCAAGTTACTGGAATCCTTATTTCTCCATCCCTTCTTTCCAGTAAATTTGGATTTGTGATATAAATAAAACCCATACACTTTAAGAGACTTATAAAATGATCTGCAATGAAATATAGGTGTGATTCATGCCTAATGATGAGATCTTCATTCTCACCCCTGATAGAAGCAAATTTTTCTTTAAAATAAGAAAAAGAGATCTGTCTTTATTATTCCTGAATAGGACAATCAGAGATTTTGACAACTCTAATGGAGTTTATTAGCTTAGGAGATGTATAGCAGTCTCCAAGGGGTTCTAATTAGCTCTGGAGCAACTCAGACCAATATTAAACTTCGGAAGATTCTAAGAAAAAGAAGCCTAGCACAGAGTTCTTGGTTTGAGACAGACAAGATGACTTTTTTTTTTTTTTTAATCTGTTACTATGAGAATAAACACAGTGGCTGAGTGCCAGAACCTAAGAAAGATTGCTCCCTGTGGAAAGGTAGAACTTGATAGGAAGTGATTGCTTATTTAGCTGCCAAAAACTAACTTAGACTTGCCTGAACCTGGACAGGATTGAGGTATTTGTAGCATATATCAGAAGTGAAGCTAATGAAAGTTTGGGCTCAAAAACGATGAAAGAGTTTATTTCTTTGTGCTTATTTTGGATTTGGAGAATCACAGAAGGGACAGAGTTTAATATGACCCTGAAGAGAGCTGCTCTGTGGGCAGATGAATTAGTTGAAAGGGCAGGAAAGAAAAAGAGGCACACACAGTGCCTTGCCAAGACAGACTGGCCTAGCAGAGTACAGAGTTTTGTGTTGTTTCTCAGTGTCATTTCAGAGTGCTCCTCACACCTGTCCCATCTACGTGTGAGTGACATTTCGTGAAAAGGATCATCAAGACAGTGATTTGTTTTTTCATTACATGGATCTGATAAACACATGGGTAAAGAAATATGACATGAAGAATGATCTTGTGTTGTATATATTTTGTATAAAGCCATATACCCAAATCAGTACATACAAATATATATTTCTTTGCAAACAAAATGCACATTGTATGCCTGTTTGGTCACCCAGTAGAACCAAAACAAATTTCATATTTATTCACACTAAAACCTACTGAAAATCATACAAAGGGAAATAAAAAAATTTTTAGACATTTTGGAGAATTAAGCTTAACTTGTTATTTGACAAAAAATAATTACACTCTGTATTGATCAAGAACAGTGACATCCTATGCTTCCAACTTCATTTTTTTTTAAGTTTTAAACCATTAAGCCTCGTATCCTAGTATGAATCCTACTGTAATAAAACATCAGCATTGACCCCCTCCTCATTTCTGCTGTCCTGTCACTTTTTGTGATAGGAAGAGAAAACTTCTTTTTTTTTTTTTGATGAGTAATTATGCTAAATTGAGTTTATTAACATTGTTCTTGTTCTTTCTTTTTGAAGCTGTGATGTCATGTATAACTCAAAGGACATTAAAAACATTTTATTAGCAGTCATTTTATTTAGTAGTTGTACAGTTTCCCAGGGATGTGGGAGCTGAAAAACTTCCCTCAATTGGTAACAACTGCCCAGTGCTCCAAGTAGCATGCAAAAGCCTCACCTCTTCACCCTAGAAGAACTCAGGTCTGAGGAGCAGGAACCACTCAAAATGAGGTTGAAAACTGGGAGAACAGAGGACTGCAGTTGGTTCAGTTTGCATACAGAATGATAGACAAGTCAAGCTTGGTAGTGGATATAAAGTTGAAAGTGAAAAGCATGTTCAAAAAATGTAAGCGCATTCATAGCGTATCTAAAAATAAAATACACTCTAGGTGGTAATTCACACTCCCAGCATGATGTTTTATGATTATTTTTACTGTTTATGTGAAGATCAGTTAGCCATCTTGATCAAGTCTCAAACATATGAAAACATTTTTTCTTAGGAAAAAATGTAAAAGATTTGTGCTATAAAAATACTAAGAACTGGTAAGAAGCAAAACTTATTTTGTACTTTATACAAAATCTAGTGTGTTATTTAAACAGTAATGAATATACAAATTATGTTCTGTACAGTTAGGATTACACATCCTTTTCCCATGGCTAATGGCTTTGTATACGCAGTGGATTTGAAAGAGAAAAGGGAAATGATAGCATGCACTTACAAAAATATTCTTTAATGAAGTGTGTGATTTTAACATTTGTTGAGAAAATATAGCCATAATACTATGAGGAGCTTTTTAAAGTAATGATCTTCCTAACTCCTTAGCCCCAAGTGTTGGAGAAGGCAAAGGTTGAATCTCATAAATGGAGACTAAGTTACTTTCAGAGGCTGAGGTCATTCCAGTAGATACTGGTTTAAGTACCTGTGAACACAGGTATTTAGGCCCTCTTTTTCAGATCTGTTTTTTCAGGGTCTTAATATCAAATTACATGCCTCAAGTTATGTCACTTAGATTCAGCAGCCCCTCTAAAAATGAGAATTCAGTTTATCTGTATCCAAAGGAAAGCCATTATAGTGGTTAAAGTTTTTTGTCCTTGTAAAGTGCTTCAGAAGTCCATTGTTATTAGATATTATGCTGTTAAAATTTCATTCAGTTGTCTGCAGTTTACACGAACAAAATTTTAACCAGTAAAACAATACTCAACTTGTTTTAGTTAACACGAAGAGTTCTCATGCTTCTATCAAGGACTGGAAATGTTTTTCCCTATTGCTGATAGAACTTACCATTGATCACAAGTAAAATCGCAAGAGTATAAATCTTACATTGCTGTCTGCCATGGTAGGAAGGCTTTTAATATCACAGAGGATGTAAAGGACACAGTGGGCTTTATTGTTAGCAAAATGCTCCCTTACAAAAGTTTGTCTTAATCCCATAAAAACAGAACTGTTGTTCCATCGTTTAAAAATTCCCTAATACAGAATATGTAAATTTTGTGATTATATTTTGAAAATATTTTGTGTATTGCAAAGCTCAATGTGGCTAGAGCTGTTTCATCTAATACTGAACACAAATATTTGCCACAAATGCTGTCAAAAAAGTCAAGTATCAGGTTAGAAATACAAAATTTTGGTTAACTAAAGCTTACATAAATACTACAGAATAGGGTCCTAATAAGTACAGCAGATAGAATTTTTCATTGTTAAATTTAGAATACAAAAAGGAACTGGAAATATTAAAGGCAGCAATTCAAAAAGTCGATCTGAGGCCTGATATAGGTGGCATTCCAAATTCAGTTTTAAACTTTGCCTTGCTTTTATGTCCCCTTTTTCATTAAGAACTTTTCTTCCTTGTCTTAAAGTATTCAGAGATTTAGAGATTTTTTAAGTGTATTTAGGGTAATATTTGTACCTTCAAACCTTGTTTCTAATGCTCAAGAATTTCCTTCCTCTTCCTTGCAATGTGTAAGGGGAAGCTGCCCCTGCTAACTGCTGGTATAGTGTAAATAACACGAATATGAAGTGCTAGCTACTCCAAGGCTGGAGATGTGCAAGCTCAGAAGAGCTGCAGGAGTGAATAGCCTTGTGCAGAAGTGGGCATGCCCATGATGGAGAAGACAACATTGACTTGGTGCCTCCTGCCAGGAGAACTCTCATGAAATAACATATGCCCCTCCGCAGTGATGAATTGTCCCCTCTGGCATAGGAGGATTGGCTGCTGTAAGGAAGTGTAAATTACTTCTCTCTGTGACAGCTTGTCTAAATCTGAACCTTTAATTGTAATTATGTGATGAATGCATTCCCTTCATTTTTGTTTTGGCGAATTCAGTACAGATAAAGGTGACAGATTAATTGCACTGAAGAATGAAGTCACTGAAGCTTGTTGAGAAGTGATTCAAAAATATTTAATTAACTTTTCTCTGTTGTTGTTGAACTACCAAAAATATGTATCAACTAGGCTTTATAGTCACAGCTGAACGACCTCCATCCAGACAGCTGTACCACACTTTGAAATGTACTACAGCTGGGCACACATCACATGGGTTTATCTGTCCTCTAGAGAAGGATGAGCACCTCAGAAATATTTAGAATGGCCAGACTGATATTCACATAAGGAATGTGATCTTCCTTATGTGATAAGGATATTCCTCCCTAAGTATTTGCAAGACTTTGCTGTTCTTCAAAAAAAAGGTAGAAAAATCTCTGAATGCTTACAGAAGCAAATTAAATTGAATAGCAAATATATACCCATGTTTGTGGTGCTCTCTTTGAACCAATAGCTGTGAGTGATATTTGGCAGAAAAATTCTCTACAGTAACTAACAATTCAGTTGCTTTCCCCTAAGGGAAGCTTGAAAACAGGAGAATATAGCAAAGATCTGGCAACTGCATAGGCTTCTCCAAGACCCCTATGGAAAAGAAGGAAAACCAGGGAGCAAGCAAGACACTGCTTTCCTTTTCTCACATATGCCAGAAGAGGTTAGTTCTCTATGGAGAGAACACTGGAGAGCATTAAAAGAAACTGTCATATCCTAATTACCGGATTTCAGTGGATTACTCTGTCTATTTTTTGCAAGGCTTCTCTACTACATAAGCTAAACAGAGAAGAAGGGTAAGGAAATGTAAATATATAAATCAAGATTTCCAGATCTCAATTTAGAAATTATTTTGGAATGGCTCTGTATTATTCCACAGAGGCTACCTTTATTTTTATTTATTTTTTTTTTCCAAATCAGAGCATTTTAAACTAGAGAATCATGGTAGAAAAAGACAAAGGAACTTTCAAGGAAGAGTACTAGAGCTGCTCAAGAGAGTGACAGCAGTTTGTACATGCTTAATTTTCACCATGCAAGCAATGTGAAGAGGCAGCTTTGTGCAATGTAGTGTTTTTGGTTTTTTTCACACACCAAAATAAGAATAACTATTACCCTAAAAAATCACCTGGTTTGATGATTTTTGGTAATTTGATCATATTCATACAGAATTCTAGTTCAACATATAGTTCAAGTTTTGTTAAATGACAAAAAATTAGATTTTTTTTGACCAAAAGTTTCTGCTGATGTGTATTTTCCATCTTATCTGCTCAGTCTTTTTTCTTTTAGGCAAGTTGTTTTTATTGGACTATGAGTAGAAAATTCCTACAATTTTATAGCCATGTGACATTGTTGTCATTGCTTTTAGCACAGGAAATGGTACATCTGTTAGTAAAGAGACCAAAAGAACTCTCCCATGAGTCATCAAAAGGCATTTGCCAAAACTAATTGAACTAATGCCAAATGTGACAAGTCGGTTTAAGACCTGTAACAATTTGCAGTACACTGAGTTTGAGGAAAAGGGGTAGTATATGGGGATGTAGGTAGTGGAAGATTAGGATGTGGATGTGGAATATAATTTTATATAATAGTTAAACCTCCCCTGTTTTGCTCAATAAGTCACACCATTTTAAAGCTAGTCAAACAATCCTTTCTAGTGCCTTTGTTCTCCCATTTTATTCATTTACCCTTAAACTGCAATTAAGCAAATGAAAACTATTCATTTTGTTTGAAATTGCACTTTACCTTTCCCCAAGCATAAAATTTAAAATATTATTATAAGAAGAGAACTATTTTAGGGAAAAAATAATTCATCATTGTGTGTGCCATTTGCCAAGGTTTTCATTAAAATTTTGTGAGACTGCTATGAGAATCTACCAAAGAGATGTTTGGATCTTGATTTTCTTAAGAAAATTCAGAACAGAATACGTGTTTTTTTATTTTCATTTTTGGGTTTTTTTTGTTTGTTTCTTGTTGTTTTAATATGGAGCTACAAGTTTGCAGTACATGCTGACTTTCCAATCCTGTCTTGTTTATCATTTCAGCTTCTGGTCTTCCCAAAATATTAAACTATTCTAAGACTAAGCCAAGAAGAGCATTTTATGTTTTGGTCATAAATACTGTAGAGCTAATTATTTTTCCCATCACACTTTAAGAACCAAAATACTAAATGTAAAAGCCGGTAGTCTAACTATCTTGCTATTTAAATGTAACTTCAGAAAAAATGTAAACAATGTGTCAACAAAGCTCAACTATTGTGGTTATCAACCTTATTTCCACAAGCAGGATGATATATAATACTTACGATTATGACTCATTTTGAACTAAAAAAGCAGTCTATTTGTGATATATTTACAGCTTCTGAATTGAGATTTTTGTACAGCAATGTAATAAAATGAACTATAACATTTTATTAATATGATTCATAACAAAATCTATAACATAAATCATAGGAAAAATTGCATGGCAGCAAAAGGAGAATATGAGGCAGATAGGTTTTATTGCTTGCAAAAAATTTTAGTAGTGCTCACACTTTCTTTGTGCTGCACATTGCTAATGGAAATACTATGTGATTATATGTTCCCTTCATTAATCACTGAAGTCTGATACAGTGCAACCCTCATGGGACATATGGATGTTCAGCCTAAGCCATTTTTTTGCATGAAATACTGTAAGGTGGACAATGCATGCACAGTTGACTCTTTATGTCCTAGGATTCCCCAAAATCCTTCAAGGTGTTTTAATACTTTTAATACTTCAGGCTTTACATTCACTTATACCAAAAATTAATCCCACATACTTCTTCAGTTGGCCAAAGGCCCTCCAACAACTCCAGTTTTCCATCCTTCTTCGTCCCAAGTCTGGTATCAAGAAAGTATAGAGACCTGAGCTCATGTTTTTCTCTTATTTTGTCTCAAACAGTGCAAACAAACCTGCGAGGTTATATTAACCTGATCCATAACAAATAGCATGAAACATACAGAAAAACTTATGGCAGCAGAAGTTCTAACTGTCTTAAGAATGTCTTAACTACCAAACTTTGCACTGTGGCTGCTATAAGCTTCTCCTTTTCTCACTTCTCCACAACAGTAACATTACTGCTAGTGATGTTTCTCTTGGGAATTAGCCTACCAGGTTAGCACCAACTATCATAAATGCTTTTACTAATAACTTTTCTAGTCTTCCATTCTTCCATTATTCTATTGATATTTTGATTATCACTCTCCATCCTTGTTTCATAATACTCTTGCATCCTTGACCTTGCAAAATTAACTTTAACAAGTTCAAACAATTATTAGGAGCTTGTCGCTTCCCTCTTTCCTGCCTAATTTAAGACCAGTGTAGCAAGTCTTAGCTGTTTCAAATAGAAGAGTTTGGTAGCTTTTCACTTAAAAAAAGATTTTTAAGGTTCAAAATGTTCTTTTTGAAAGAAAATTTCCAGGCTCTCATCAGCACTGTCATAAGCAATTGATCAGTCTTCAGCATTAAGCATGATAAGTTTTTGGCACAATGTTCTTGGCATGTTCAAGTATCTCTCTAGAACTCCCCCAAAACTGCACTAATACTGAGTTTTCCTTGATGGTTTAATTTCTCACCCTACTGCAGCCCTAATCAACACATGGGCTTCCTGTTTTTAAAGTGAATGTCTTCTGATAATTTAGGATATTTAATATTCTTAAATTACTGTCTAATCCCATTATGTGGGAGGAAGTATGTCATACTACTTTCATTAACTAAATTGAAACATCTGTGACCCAAAGTTCCCTGGCATGGACTCAGTGATCAAGATCTCCTCAGTCTTTTTGGTGGTTCATGATTTTTTTTCTCTGAGAGAAACTTCTGGTCTTAACACCTCCTGTTTGGATTATATCTGTCAAATTAACCAGGACTAAATAATGAAGTTCATTTAAAAGATATAGCTGGTTCAAAATAGAAAGTTTCTTTCATGGCATGTAAACTACCTGAAAGCATATGTGCTATAATACTGCTGTAGGTAAAACCATTCACATTCTGATTAAGCTGTCTGTATTATATAATGCCGAAACATTGTTTCTAAAATACTTGTTTTTATTACCATCATAACTCAATAACACACTCATTCTTCATCCTCAGATTCCTGAATACCAGGTCTTCCAGGCTTATTAATTTTAATAACATAGGATAAAGATCATCCATTTCCTGGGTTTCTACTTAAAGAGATAATAAATGAGCTAGGTTTTTATAGTTATGAAAATTCCCAGTCTTGGGAAAAGGATAGTAATGTCTACTGGATATTATTTTTTAGGTAAGAATTACTATAAGGTGAGAAAATAAGTGAATTAATTATAAATATTAAAGCTATGATAAGAACTAAAACTCTGCTCTATTTTTCTAATTCCAAAGATAAAAATCTGTTATGATAAAGGATAGAAAATGATTTGCATAAGGAAATACAAGATTTTACGCAGAATAAAAGCATTGAAGCTTTTTTCAGGTCCAGCTCTGAACTGGACCTGAGACTCAAAGTTACTGTTCTCTTACATGGGAAACTTCTAGTTCATATTCTTCTGTTAAACAAAACAGAATACTACAAAATATCCACAACAGTCAGTTTAGGGTACAGATTAGAAGTTTTACAGCAGAATCATTTCAGAGCACTGTCCTATCAATCACACCACATTTATTGCTTTACAATATAAACAGAAGTGTAACATAATACAGCATGTACTTTTACCCATATATGCGTAAAAGCCTCAGTTAAGAAATGATGGATGCCTTGCTAATAACTTTAGTCAGTATTAGGCAGAAATTCATTGGTAATCCAAATAGCAATGTATTAGCTGATATATGAAGACTTTTAACAGTAAGAATTTTATGGGGATGAAAAAAGTACCTTGTGGAATGAAGGACAGTTTGGGTGATTCTGTAAATATATGAAGAGCTTTTTAAATAGTGTTAGCAGAAATATAATCCTCTCACATGAAAAAAATTCTCTGTGATACTGAGGGCATCTGGTAAACTGCCTTGCTCAGTACAAAATTAGGGCTGGAGTAAGTCAGAGAGTTAAAAAAAAAAAAAAAAGAATCCTCTGGAAAGTGAAACACTTTCATTTGTAATTCTTTGTTACCATTCATAAATGAAGATGTATATATTATATCTAGATAAAGCTCTTCATAGGGTTTGTATATGTTAAGACATAAAGTGTATATTGTGATGAAATGTAAACATGAAAGATAAAGCCTACCATCTCATTCCTATAAATCCATAGGAAGCCCACTGATTTCACTGGATTTTCATTTAGAATTTAGCCTGATATATTTTTCATGGAAATAATTTAAAAATTATGACATCTGTGTTAGCAGCTGTGTAAGATCATGTCTCATCCTTTTCTCTTTCTCCTTCCTCTAAACGAAAGCATACTAAATAAAATACTATAAAATGCATAGAGTCAAAGGAAATTTTAAAATTATGTTAAATAACAGAGGATATTTTCCTACTAATAGCTTCCAAGAATTTCCCAAACAACATATTAAAATGAATTAAATCTCCACTGAATACTTTGCTTTGTCAAAACAAGAAAACAAAAAAGTTACAAAACATTCACCATCATTCAAAATAAGGTTATAATTTAGCAGAACAAAACCAGAGCTTTTGGTATTGTATGTGTTTATTTGCTTTGGCACTAGCATAACTTTTTGATTGTGCCTCAAATGCTCAATTTTGTCTCTCTATTTCTTGCTAGTTTGCTTACTTGGTTCTGTAACGTAAGAAATCTCTTGAAGACGGGTTTTGGATAAATTTGGATAATAAACATAACTCTCAAAAATCTATCATGCAAACATTCATCTGATCTATTTGCCCTTCTGCGTGGTGCATGAAAGAAATATGCAAATACAAAAAGAAGGTTAGGGCTTCTTTGTTCTGTTTTTTCCAATTTCTTTATTTCACCTACATTTTAAGATTCTAACATAATTAAGATTATGCGACAGAAAATAAAACAGAAAGGGACTATAACTGTCTAATTATTTTGTCCTGAAGAGACAGAAGTGAGTGAAATTCTATATCTTGTTCCATAAGGACTTTTCTTATTCACTGAAAAAAAAAAAAGAAAAGAAAAGAAAACAGTGATCCTTTTGCAAATATACCAGTAAACCTGGGTACTGGTTACTGAAATTTTCCTTTTTTTTTTTTTAGTTATTTGTAAATACTAATATTTAGCAAACTACTAAATAGTTTGCAAATTTCTTTGCTAGGGATTATTTAGGAGTATAAATTAACAGATGAAAAAGAGATGCCAAGTGGAGTTTCCTTTTTAATAGTCTGGCATTAAGAGAAATCACCTGCACATCCAGCAGGCCTGTTAAATTTTGCGATGTGTCATGATGAATCATCCTGACGAATCTCCCCAAATCCTTAAATTCAACTTAGTCTTTGTTGCTCTGATTATGAAGAAATAATCTGTTTTACTGAAGGAGACAGCCAGACTGCCTGCTCTGTTCCCCCCACAAGAAAAGCATTTCCAAAGTGTAATCCTATGGGCTGTACCACCAGCAAGAGAAGAGAGCAGAGGCCACACCCTTGTTCTTTTAAAAGCTTTTTCTCTCACAGAATCTTTTTGTTTTTAACAATAGTTAAGCAAAATAAAAACTCAATTGGAAACAGAAGTCAGAAGCTTCCCAGCTTTGACCAGACAAAAGAAGGAAGAATGGAAAATATATCCTATTTCTAAAGCTCCCTACCTCCATTTTCTAACATAAGCAGAGATATGCATGAGCCAGACTGCCGTCCTTTCCAAGCTACTTTCTTTTCTTTTACGTGATTCCAGTTGATAGGCTGTCCTGTAACTAGGAGGATCTGTAGGGAGCCAGAAATGACCATTTCAGAGGAAGCAGAAATGGGGAACTCTAGGAGTTGATGAGCAATGGGCAGGACTGGAGAGCAGTGAGCTGTTTACTCAGGGAGTATTTCATGTTCTGCTTCATTTGGTGACACATTTTTGAGGTAGCCCCCTGTGAGAAGTTTGGAACCATAGTGTTACGGCTGGATCAAAATAATGTGACACAAATACAGGCCTGTGTCTAAAGGAAGAAAGTTATACTGCATTCCAAAGAAACGGTAGTCATCAGGCGTTAGGAATTTCCCACCAGAGGTGGGAAATGGTGTTATATTGTCACAGCCATGGGAAGATGTATGACTGTTCTTGAAGTCCAGGAAAAGAGTGAGCAAAGGCATGCAAAGCATTCAGAATGTAGGAAGCATGAGGGCTATGCTGAAAGGTACTGGTGTTCCTAAAACTAAATACCACGTACAGTTACCTCGCTCTATATTGCTATGAAGTACCTTGTTAATGTGCTATTATGTTAGTGTTAGAATTTGCCAAATAAATCGGTCTGCATATTTCCTTACTTAGAAACCCAAAGGTGTATATTTTCCAAGTGCCTTATTTTAGCAATGTAGTTGCAAAGCCAGACACTTAGTTGATGCTGGAAATGTGGCACCAGAAAACTCTTTTTTGGTCCTACTGCAAGCTCAGACCATCATCAAAAAAAAATCCTGAAAGCCCTTTCAGGAGAAAGAAGTTACTATGAATACATTTAGAATACTTACTGCAGTCTCTAAAAACATGTCTTTGTCCATCTCCATGTAAACTTATGGAGCAATGTACATATATACACAAGAATATAGAAGAGCCAAGGCAGAACTGAGAAGTGCCAAAGATTTGGGAGAACTTTTAATTTTGCTTTGCCCATAAATTTCAGTGAGATTGATGTAGATTACTTTGGTTGAAAAGTGAACTTTATTTACTTAACTTCACTGATTTAAGCAGCTGATCAGTATGAAATTTCCTGTAACTTTGCATTTACAACTAATGCCTTTCATTTTTTTTTCTGTGTTGTATTTGAAAGAAAATATAATTTTGGAATGCTAATGTACCCTGATGCTTAGTATACTATGTCTGGGTGTATTACATTAACCACTTACTTAAAAGTTTGTGTCAAGTAGTTCAAATCCTAAAACTCAAACAAGAATTTAGAAAAAGATAGATTTTGAGTCAGTTTCAAAACCAAACTATAAAGTCCATACAAAAGACACCAGTAGAAATGCACAAGTTGGAAGTTGACCTTGAATTACACCAGGGATTTTGCAGAGGAACTGAACTACTTAAACAGTTTTGAAAATTTCTCTTCTCATGGAGGAATCTTCATACTCATAGCCCAGCATGCCTTCTGTTTGTGTTTTTTTGTACCTTAAATTGTACTTACTTACCTCAGGAAAGCAAATGTCTGAAAATTAAAGTAATTACATTGGATATAATTTTGAAGGAGAAACAAAACAAGATTCATTTGCATAATACACATAATATTGCACGTGTAAGAATATTACAAAGCTCAAAGCAGAGATAAGCAATTATAATTAAAGAGGGCAATGATGGTCATTTGACATCATAGGCAGTGTCAAATGTATCAGGAAGACTGCTTCCCATGAGACAGGGATTCTTAGACAACCAAAGACAAAAATTATTTTTCTCCTCAAATGATGATGTTGCAAAGTGTTGACCCGAATTGGGACACTCCTCTTTGTTCTGCACTGGGATGGAAACATTGAAAATGTATTAACTGAACTGTGCCTCATTATACAGTGATCCTGTACAGAGACCTTTTGTTTAGCAGCAGAGACAAAACGAGTGTGCCAGCCAGAAGCATAGCTGCCTGTTTCATCTGTCTCTTCATGAAAGGCTTTTCTGTCTCTTTTGGCTATGGCTAAGATACAGTAGCAGTTGAAACTGGATAGAATTCTATACATATGAATGAATATCCGCACTTCAGACACCCAGTTTATTCCAGACACTCAGTTTATTCCAGAGGTCGTGCTCATATAATACTGCTCACGAGATGTGTGTGCAAAGTGTTCCTTTGCTGTTGACCTCTTTCCCCTTTCCCTTTCCCCCATTCTAATTTTTTTGGCACTGGATAATGGGAGTCATGGGGCAGAGGATCTGCTGTAAACACTGTACCTGGGTTTGTATTCGCAAACACAGCAACACTTCTTAAAAGATATGTTCTTTTTAATATCTTACTAAATAACAGCTAGCAAACATTCTTTCTATTCTTTTCCCAAATGAGGAGCTTTGAGAAGAGTGAAAGCTTTTATTAAGAAATGCCCAATTTGTGAATTTGCAGTTTTGTACTGTTGAGTTCTTTCTGAGCTTTCCTAATTCTTGCATAACATTTTCATTCTCCTCTGGGTTGTTGGCATGACTCCCCTCGCATGGCAGCAGATTCTGTTGCCATACGCTTATCAGTAGTCTTGAAATTAAATATATACAAATATACCTAAATCCCCAAAATTAATTTCCAGAAAGAATTTATTTTAGCTGAATAGTTTCCTTTTAGCTGAGTAGTTCCGCTTTCAACGTATCTGATTGTGTTCTCCTATTTAGTTCGTATTTTCTGGCCCTTAGAGGTCTTATGCTAGTCCTGCACCTCTTAATTTCGAATGTGCTATTGTACCAAAGTTTTACTGAACCCCAATGCATTATGTCTACTGATTTTTGTGCTTTAGCAATAACATTAAAAGACAAATACTGAGGTAATGTGTCGTGACCTAACACCTCCTTAACTAATGGTAGTTAAACTAGACACCTCAAAATACCCACAACTGATACTATTTATAAGTCTTTGAAGACTCCGGTTCTGCAAGTGCTTAATATAGAGTGTATGGCAAAAGTACTCTCGCTGATTGCAGGATTACTCATGGGGTACGTCTTGCTGTGAAAGTTAAGCATGTGTGTAAATATTTTAGTAGTATCAGGACCAAAAACAACTGGTTTAGACTTTAAGACATGTAGCTGTTGAGCCTGACCAAAAAAATATCCCTAGAGTAAAAGAGAAATAACTCCTAAATTAAATAGAGATGAGTCTGTTTAAAGTGAATATCAGAAGAGGCCTATAGAACAATCTTAAAACTTTTAAAACTGAGCCAGACACAAGTTTCATTCAGACTCTCTAGGCTCTTAAAAATCAAATTTGGGTGTGCAGTATGTTAAGTGGGATTTTCATTCTGGCTTCTCTCCCATCACCAGCCCCTTAAAAGTGGATTCAGCATTTTACATTGAATTAGGAACCTTAGCTGTTTGATGCAACAATTAATTTAGACCTCTCTAGGTTCTGCTTCCTTATATTCTCCTAACAGAAGTCTGCACA
Organism: Tinamus guttatus; assembly: GCF_059628265.1. Lineage (NCBI taxonomy): Eukaryota > Metazoa > Chordata > Aves > Tinamiformes > Tinamidae > Tinamus > Tinamus guttatus. Next base: position 845,751 of record NW_028288953.1, read on the forward strand.
GAGCTAAATCTGTGATCTATAAAAGAAAATATACTCTTTACTACAGAAAACTGGGCATGTCTTGCATAAAGATATTTTCAGCTTTTTCCTGAAGAAACGTGTTCCAGGCAGTTAGCAATATCACAAATTATCCAAGTTTAAACATACTTTTTAATAGTTTATGGCAATAAAAATAATTTTGCATTTAGTTATATGTTGTCAAAATAATGTTTATAAACATGTTTATGTGTTTATAAGCATGTGTAGCTTTTATGTTTATAAACATGTTTATTTTCTGATATTTATATGGCTCTACCACTGCATATTGACTTTTAAATTGAGCCAATTGTCTTAAATGCTAAGGAATATTAAACTATGTCATTAGTACTGAAGGATTTTATGCAGAAAGGACAAAATAGCTCATAGAAGTGCAAGCAATGCCTTCAGAGTCGATTTTCAAAGGACTAGAATTTGGAGCTTTGTCCTGTTCTCTGGCTGGAGAATTCACTATCTACCCTCTTACTCAGCATTTATGACAGGCCTTCTGAAGAACCATGCTGTACTAAGAAGTTGTTTCCTATGACTGAATTTTCTTGTTTTTTAGCAACATCTGACATCTATTTAAATAAAATAAGCCAATTTCCTATGTCATTTATGGACACATTGCAGCAAGAAATACAACCTCTTACTGAATTTGCTTCAGACTCCTTAGAAATTAACTGCAGTAAAAGTTGGGTCTTATTAAATAAGAGAAAATTACTTCATCATTTTTGCCACTAGTGCTGTTGCAAATATACTTCAAGAGAACTTCTTAAGGCCTTTAACAAACTGTTTTATGAGCTTAACATTTATGAAGGAAGGAGGGTAGATTCCTGATTTGTGAACATGTCTGTATATTCTCAGAGCAGGCAAACTGGTGTACAAGTGAATAGAGGCTTTTCTTTCTGAAGATGCTACCCTAAATATTTCCATTTTCTTTTAACTCTGAAAGTCAAAATATTAAGAAAAGTTATCTATCCATACTCATTTAATTCTGAACTTCCCTGCTCCAAATCTCAGCTGAAGTACCAGAGGCAACACAGTTTAGCCTTAATTTTTCCAAAGCTACCTGCTGACTTCAAATTTACCATATATGAAATAATTATTTCTTTTGGTCTATCTATGAAAAATACATTTAAGTATAATATATTAAGTAAATTATACTGCTTAAGTATACGTTTTAAGTTATAGCATGTCTTTGAAGTATTTTGTCAAAATCCAGTTTCCTGGCATTAAAACCTATCATCTATTTTTGTTTTCCAAGTAACATGCAGCGCATGTTAACCCAGACTAAAATTTATAAAACTTTAAATATACAGATTAAAACTCAAAATATTTATTAAAAATCACTTTTAATTTTTACTGAGTATTTTAGTTATACATAAAACTGCAGATCTTTTGCCTTTTTCTGAGGTCTAGTGTGGTTGCTTTGAAAAACATACATCAGATGACCCATGCTTGTACCCATCTCAGTTGGAAATTTTATACCGAGAAGAAAAGTTCTCCTGAGACTTCACAGATGTTTACCTTTTTGGAGATTTGTGACTCTGTTTCAAGGGAACATAAGGTGTATGAAGAGAGAACCCTTTCAAGCAGCATTTATGTCCCTCATTTTGATAAATTAAACATAGCTTTCAATGAAGAACCTATATTGATTTCTATTTCCTTGCTCGTGCCATAAGGCTACTGTTTAAAAAGCAATCAAGACTTTCAGCAGAAGGATTTAGTCCACATACCATACTGAAAACAAAGTAGATTAAAAGTAGATTCATAATTTGTAGTCATATAACTAAGGTGTATTTTTCCTGTGTATGTATTATTTTTTGTTTCATGAAGGAATAAAGCAAGAGAATCTGAGTTTTTATTTCAATTCATTTGAAGAAGACTAAAAAGAAAGTGAAAGGATGGCCAGACCTGGAAGGCTAAGGAGTTTGATGAAGCTAGAGTAGCTGCCACACACTAGTTTTCTGCTGCATCATAAACTGGTTCTTTCTTCTTAATGGAAATTGCATGGATATATTAAAGGAGCATGACAAGGTGAACAAAGAGGAAAAGCTTAAGAGTAAAGACTTTTGATAAGTATGCTTCAATTGCCTGCACCTGCCTGCTGGCTGGGATGATCTTGGATACTTCTGCAATTCAAAAAAAGTCATAAAGTGCTCTTTTGTGTGGAGGGAAATGGAAAGATCTGTTCACTCACCCATCAATGAAATCCAGCTGCTTTTAGTGTGGAGCAAAGCTAATGCCACACCACCTTTTGGGTAGGGTGAGAAGAATGCAATAACAATTTGAAAGCACAGAGGAAATGACAGACTGTGCTCTGTGAGCACTAAAATGGGTCTAATGCCCCACTTCTTGCCAAAGCTTGAGAAAATCCTGATATGAAATATTTCATTATCCATTTTTGTCTTGAAAGCAAAAATTTGAACAGTGTAGCATCAAGGCAGTAGTACTTATTCGTATTTATTCAGGAAAAGATGCTTTATGCTATCACTCAAAATTGCTGCATCTTGTAATTTGCACATTTCAGACATGCAGTTTAAATGATAGTGATTACTCCCTGCTGAGTCATCAACACCATCAACATCATCAATAATTTTATCTATATGGATGATATAATTTAACCTAATTCTCCAGATTAACTATACTTTATCATGAAATATGCTGTAAGTAAGCTTCTAGTACATATATAAACTTTCATATAAGCATAGCTTTTTATGGTGCTCTTTATGGTGCTCTTTCTGTAAGCTGTGTCATTGTTAATGTCCAAAATTGCCTTCATTGGTCATGCAGCAGAAATATTTTGCAGGATATTTCCAGTCAATGCAATATAAAGATTATTAAGAATGTTAAAATATGACTGACATGAAAACACTCTAAAATCTCTAAATATAGAATTAACTGTTATGTGTAAGTGTAATTGGGAAAAAATAAAAACTCTGATACCAAAAATAACCAGATTTTATTGGTGCAATGCCCAGAAAAGGCTATACTCTTTTATTATTTATCCTTTTATTATTAGTTCCTGACTTTTAAAAATCCTAACTTGTTTGTTGTACTTTCAAATGTAAAGGGATTTGCTCAGAACTGAAGCTAAGTGGAGTCAAAGGTTCAGGTGTTGACTCTGGTGTGCTATATTTATTTTTAGTATTAAATTGTTTATGTATGTAATAGAATGTTAATTACTGGAGTGCACTTCTTTCACTGTCTACCAAATTATGAAAGATATTTGACTTACCGAGGGCAAGTTAAAAAGTGTCCAGTTCCTGTTGCTTCATGCACAGGTCTCTAATCTCAAAGGCATACTCCCTTTATTCTCTATAGAGAAATTTTCTTTATAAGAAGGAAGGTGATAAATGTCTGAAAATACACAAGAAGATAAATTTAAACATAGATTGATAAATAAACCATGTGTTACAAAAAATTAAGGGATGAAAGGAGTCATTTTAGATTAATCTAGGTACACAATAAATTGATCTAGGTTTTCACCAAAATAAATGAATCAATTTCACCAGCAAACAACTGTGATTTAAATCATTCTGTATTGCACTGGGAGATATGAGTACCAGCTTGCTCGAGAAGTATGCATCCTTCACTCTTTTTGGCTCTTCTTTCCTTACCCATGAAAATAAGTGCTGTGTGTGGAGTTTTATGTAGTAGTAAAATATGACAGGCACCCAGCTTTGGAAGGGAGGAAGAACTTGTGGTTCCTGGCCATGTGCTTAATCATTTCAAAGTGGCTTTGAGGTGGGTAATATAAATACATTATGCATTAAAGGAATCTGAGCAATCTGCCATCCAAAACTGGATGCAATATAGGCTAATGGAAAGCCATTAGGCCAATAAGAGTCTCAAACCCTTGTGAGAGCAATTTATCTTCCCTCCACCATGGTTTCACTAACTGAGAAATGGGTGATAAAAATACTTACCACTTTTTGTGGTGATGTTCAAATCGTATGTGTTGTGCTCTGAAACAGGAACTAGGCTTCTGACTATTCACAATAACATAGACAAATAATTATCTTAGTTTTCTAAGTCTAGAAAACTGTAATTTTCAATGTCCTAATTCTAAGCTCTTTTATACCTCCTTATTTATTTGAAGTGTTTTATGTCTTTTTATGTGTCTTATATGCAGACAACATTTTGATTAAAATAAAAAATAAAACGGGGACTTTAAATATAGTTATACAGCTGTTGGAATTCTGATTGAAGGCTTTGCAGTGGAATCTCTTTGTGAAATCTCTTCCACTGATAGTTAAATGAACTGTATAGATTGTTAGCAGCCAAGACACATGAGAAAGAAGCATAGTTGTTCCAAAGTTTTATAGCAATCATGTCAAGAGGGTGGCTCTGTGAGCTATTAGTCTGCAATGGCTATATTTAATGTTTTATTTATTTATTTATAAGGAACAGTTTAATAGGATACAGAAACACAGTGTTTTTGTAGTGCATGAATGCACAGCTCTTCTGTAATTCTGTAAAAAGCCCAGCCATGCAGGCTCTGAGAAATCAGTGGCTTAAATCAGTGAAAAGTGCCAGAAAAAGAACACCACAAGTGAGAGACGTGTAATAAATCGAATAGTAATGAAATGGAGGAGAAAGGAGCATATATGGAAAAGCAGCTTTAGCAGGGGTTCCTATTATCACAGAATCACAGAGTGGTTGAGGTTGGCAGGGACCTCTAGAGATCATCTAGTCCATCCCCCCCACTCAAGCAAAGTCACCTAGAGCACGTGGCACAGGATTATGCTCAGTTCTGTTCTGTGTGAAGCGGGAGAAAGATTTACTAGAGGTTCCTATAAGAGACTAAGATGGAGAGTGTGCTTGCCCTGTCCTGGGCTGCTCTTTCCCACCCTCCTGTGCCTGTGCTAGAGCATTGGAGGGCTTCAGGCTCCTCCTGCGAAGCACGTTCAGTAAGGCTGGAAAGGAGGTTCTCTAAGAGCCTCCATGGATTTTTGTAAAAGAAATAATGAACACATATCTATTTCAATTCTCCTTTGTCTCAGTAGAGAGATGTTTCCTACACAGACAGAGAGGGTGGTTTAGAGAGCCCTTAGGGTAAATGGCATTCTTAGTCACACAGGCCACACACGAGGATCATCCACAAATATACACACGAATACTTGCAAAAAGAAACCCCTTGCATAGTCTGTCTTTCAGCAAACATCTTAGAAATCTCCGTGCCAGGGGAATCTTTGGAACCTTTATTATTTTCATTTATTAGTATTATTCGGATAGCACTACAGATGTCAAGACAGACCACATAAATATTACACTAGAAATAAACATTATGTGCTTGTATGATTTTTGCATATGCAAAACTCTGTAGAATAGATGGGCTTCCAGACATATGAAGGTAAAGAGGATACATCTCTACATATTTCAGTTTTTCCATATGAATGTAATAATGCATAATCATTAACTCTTTACTGTATGCCTTAAGCTAGAAACACCATTGTATCTGCATGCTATAACTGAATGAAATGAAATAAAACCTAATGAAATAAATACAGCCTAATGCTGTACTGATTGCATACAAGGCAAGAAGTATAGCAAACTGCAAGAAGAAAATTCCCACAACATTTCCAGATTTTATGTGGGACCCAATTGACTGTTCCCTGCCAACTGTGACTTTCTTCTTGGTGCTTGTAACCCAATGTTCCCAGAGTTTTACCAGGGTTACCTAAAATAAGAGACATACAAAAGCATTAAATTGAATAACTCTTATCTTCTTATACAATCTTGAAACCAGTCAGCTGTGGGCAGAACCATACTTAAGCTTTCTGGGTCTTCTGCATGTGTCAGTCCTTCCTATGTGTTGTCCTTCTGCTTTCTCGTGGATTTGCACCCATGGCCCCATGTTCCCTAATCAGTACTTATGAGAAAACTGGTAAAGAATTACTAAAATGCCTCTCTTTTCTTTCACAGAAACGTATTTTCTAAGTATATATTTCCCAGCTCTGACAAGCTCTGAATGTCATGTCTAAAACCATGTCTTTCCATTCCAGAACAGCCCAGGTGCTCACTGGAGACCAAATCACAGAGTACTTGACATGGACAAGGACACCAGCCCAAGTATCCCATCTCACAAGTGAGTGTTTTAGCTTAAAATGACTGATATTCCAGATGAGGCTGCTGCTATTAACATGCATATCTGTTACAAGAGGATTTTAATGTTGTTTTCATACCTCCATTTATTTCTGAGAATAAAAGTCTTTCCTCTATTTCATTATGAAGTTTAAATCAAGGATACCTTAGATAATAATAACAACAACAACAAAGTCTGCAGGAGCTTTGCCAATGTAGATGTTATCTTGTGTTTTCGGGGATTTGTTTTTGCTGGTGCTGCAGACGGATTGGCGAGGTGGTCATGGAAGGAGGGTTTGGTCCCCGGCTCTAGGTGTCTGGGCCCAGCTGGATTCCCGTAGGATAGTGACCTCTTCCCCAGAGGTTATGGAGCCCTCTGATGGCTGGATGGTGACAAGGAGGTTAAAATGAAGCTCGGTGAAGCGGTGCACCATTACTACTGTAACCACTTGGGAAAATGACAGAATTCTATGAAAATCCTCAGATCGGAGCATGGCTTTTGACTTCATCCCCTAAAACAAACAAACAAACAAATACATAAAAATAAAAGAAGTAATCTGGCTAGCTGACAAACACTTCTGATTAAACTAAAGAAGCAAAAGTTTGAACGATGCAGAGCTCCACAAACACTTGTGATCAGCTCATATCTTTTGACTATCAGATTTGCCTTTGATATCTCTCTGTTATTCTTTAGGTGCAAGTAAAAGTAATCTTACAAGTAAGTATTCACTCTATATAATCTGCATAAATAGAATAATGTCAATGTTCAATTTGTATGCAAATGAAAGTCTATTTAAATTGAAATTCCTGAAAGAAATTGTGATTTTGGGTGGAGGGAAGAGGGTGGAGAGATTATATTTCTCATAAGCATTATTCCTTTATTATATTTATGGGAACCTGTTTTATTGGGTTTTTTTGTGATGTATAGACTCCAAATTTAAAAAGAATCACTTCTCTTCATCACAAGTGCACCAATATTGATATATTCAAAAATTTGTTAGTCATTACAAAATATGTAGCTCACAACTCAATTGCAAAAATATACACTTACTTGTTTTGCCTAATTATACAAGCAGACAAAGTTTGCTAAGTTATTATTTAGCACAAGGAAGCCATGTTAGGTGCAAGAATAGATTGCACAAGAAAGTTTAACTGGATTTCTAGAGTAACTCTTTTTTTTTTTGAATTTTAAATACAGACTTGTGGGTATACAATTTCTAATATGTTTGGTCAATGATGATGTTGAGCTTGTTAAATGGCTTCACTATACTGTTTTGCAAGTTATGGTCTGAAAGGCTGTAGTTCACAGTCTGCTGCCAGTCTACTCAGTCATAATAAGCAATTGATTTATTAATATATCATTTTTTTCCCAGATATTTAGATAACCAGTGAGCCTCAAACTTGACAGCGACTGACTGTACCCCATCAGAGGAGAAAAAATAGGAAAATACAGAAACATTTAATTTTCTTTAAAGTTTATTATGTCTATATTCATTCTGACGGTAGCTAATGCTCTAAAAATACATCAAGTACTCTACCATTTCATGTCTTTTAGTTGGACTCTCCCACTGGAAGCAGTGGGAGTCTTTACTTGGATGAAAGCCATGTAACACTTTAATAAAGATTGTGAGATATGAGTAGAGATTGGATATGCTATGAATTTAATTGTAGATTCTGTTAAATTAGTTAATAAGACGTCAATACACCTTTTTTGCTTACAAAAAATTGATACATGGCAGGTTATGGCAGCGCCACTCTCTTAGCCCTTCTGTTGCTAAGATAGATTACGAGAAGGGGTGGAAGAGAAACTCATTCCTAATATACCCCCTCTACAATAACGTCCAGACAGTTTGGGGTAATGGAAAGCTTTCCTCACTTCTCAGTCTATCTTTTGCAAGCTACACAATTGTTTCCATGACATAATGACTTTCAGCTATTGCTATCCTGGCCTGGATTCAAGCTGATGAACTGCTCCTGTCCCAGTTCACAGCTATAAAGTGCTTTGCTCATTGTTACCATTATCAAATATTTTCTACAATTGCATGCTCAAGGGCATAGACTTGCATCCAGGTTTGCACATGAAAAATTCTGGATATCACACTCAAAAAAGTATAATAGGCAATAGCCATATTCTGTTTTGGTTTTGGATTTTTTTTCTTGCTTTATCCATTGTTACATACAGTGATGAGACAGAGACTCAGTAGTCTGGGAAGGAAAACTCTGCCTGGCTGCTTAACAAAGCATACTTTTGCCTAGGTTTCTGTAGTTTTCTGTGTTTCTGTTTTCATTTTATAGCTCTCTTACACCTGTCTCCACGAGAGGTTGCACTGACTGTGGTTACTCATCAGGCCTAAATCCTCTTGTAGCAAAACTGCAGGCCTTTCTCAAAGCCAAGAGAATATACTCAAAATATTTCATATTAAATTCTTAGAATTATTGCAATATTTCAGGAATGGCAAGGAATTAGACAAGCTTCTTTCCTACAAATTGGCAGGGCAGATTATTAGTGTAGTCTGAGGGTTAAAATCTCTTCTTCAGTAACAGAAGAAAATGTCAAATTTGTTGATTCTTTACAAATGACCTCATGGTGAAATGCATTCTGGAGGCTATGTGATTCATGACCAAATTAGACTAACGCTTTGAAAACACAGTCAAACATCAGAGAAAGTGTAAGATATGCTTCTTAGCAGGGGTCATGGGGTTGAACCTCGCAGAATTCACAAAGAAGCAACAAGAAGGGAGAGGCAATGAAGACAAGAGGGCAGAATATCTCTTAAAGCGCACAGAAGAGCCACCCTTTTTTTAAAAAAAAAAAAAGTGTGCTAAGAATGTTCTCTATTTTTAAACTTCTGGAATTTTCAGATTGTTTCCTGAAAAAAATACTACTTTGTACAACTGAATATATGCTATTAAAAACATAGGAAATATTTGCAATGAAAAGTAACACTTTACAGTAATTGTCATGCTTCATTTTTATTCAGTAAATAAGTCTGTCTTGCCAAAAAGATAGATTTGCTTGGTTTTTAAATGGAGGGCATGCCTAATAGAAAAGTCTCTCTTTTCCAGGAAAACAGAAGTTCATCCAAACAGAAAGCATTGCTGTAACTGGAAAGATTAGATCAGTGCAAGTGTTTTAGCTGGGAGAATTAATAAGAAACTCTAGTTTAGTGTCAAATGAGATTTTTCATATGGCAACAAATCAGTGCAAAATATAGATTTTCCACACTGCACTGTTACTACCATTGCAAAACAATGTAATTTACAGAATTGCTTCAACAGACCCAAGTCCACGAAGTCCCGCAGAGTGTCTCCAAAGTGTCTAGTATCAAATATTTATGGCAAGGGCAGAGTGACTATTCCTCCTATACGCTGCCCAACCTCTGGGCAATATACTGCCCAAATCACTTGGTGGTTTTGCTTATGTCCTTTGAGACATTTGTATCTCAAGTATTACAAGTTCCAGGTGTGCAGGTATGGCAAAAAACTGTATTTCTTTTGTTGGTGTTAAGTCTACATATTATAGTTTCATTGGATGTGCCTATATTATTAATTTCATTAGATCTTTCTTTAGTTCTTTCTCTGTAGAAGTAATTTAATTTGTCTCTGTGATTTCTTCCCTCTTCGTTCATTTTCAGTTATCATTTACCAAACAGAAGAATCCTCTTTAATAATCTTTTCCCATATGACAGACAGCCAACATACTTCTCTTCATTGTTCTTACCCTTCTCTGCTTTTTTCCTATTTTGTAATGGCCATTTTGAGATAAGTGTTCCAAACTGCACAAAATTGTGAAATATTAATGCATAATAGATTTCTAGAGCATAATATTTATTAGGTTTTCTGGATGATGACCTTAGGGCAAAAAATAATTCATAATTTAATTCATAATTTTCAAATAGTCATCACAAACAAATACAGTGTTCAGACACTGACCAGTACTACACCAGTGACTGTTACCTAAATATTATGCCAGTATGTATCTCTTGCTTAAAGAATTTGAGACAAGCTGCCATAATTGTTAACATGGAACCGTGATGAATACTTCCAGTGCTAAATAGCACTATCTTGATGTTTTGTCACTGAATGCCTGCAGAACTGGATCACTGCAAATTGTAACTTTCATGGTGTTTCCAGGTGAGAGTAGTTTTATCATGTACAGAAGGGTGAACTCGGAGGAGCTGAAATGCCAAAATCAGGAGACTAAGAAATTTATGTAAAATTCTTCCAGGTAATTTTTGTCAGTTCTAGCTGTCAAGATTTTATCACAAACAAGCTTTTGACCAGCACATGTATAAAAGATGGGATTCTCTATTTCTTAGAGTATAATCATACTATAAAGGACAAAGGGGAGTTCATAGCCCTTTCAGTTGGCATCAAAGCCAAGAAGAGACCAATACATATGAACAGCATTTCAAGGACCCATTCAAAACTCAAATGAAAATTCTGTAGAAATTTTCTTGAATGAGATGTGCAAAGTATGTACTCATCTCTCTCTCTCTCTTGGGATTAAATAAAAAACCCAAAATGTCCAATATTCACAGAATATTCCTCATGGGTTGCTACATTATGTATCATTTTGAATAACCAGTGCTAGTTCAGGTTGATCACAGCCAGTTTTAACTTAGATGAGCAGTGACAGAAGAGTTATCACTATCATAAATTCTAAAGAGAATGCCATTCTCTTTAGAGAATAATGTAGGTGTTATAGAGCTGTAATTGGACCTGAATATACCTTCCTTTTAAACATCTTCAGACTCACCTGAGTCAAACATTTAAAATCATTTTTCACCCATTTAAGGGATACCTTTTTAAGACTAATTTTATTGATCTCAGCAGATTGAGATAAAAGCATTTCCAGACTTATTGAACATATCAGAAGGCTATGGAATGATGGAATATGGTAAGAGCTTTCATACTTAGACAGCACACTGAGGTAAAGACAAAGTGTAAGAAAAAGATACCATTATATCTGGCAATCTGTTAAACAAGTAATATCACCTATGTGATATTACTTCCTTATCCCCCTTCAACTCATATATCCTCCACCCAAAACAGTAATTTTGACATCCTGTAACTTGAAACCAATACTTCAAAGCAGTTGAATATAGTCATTTACAGTCTGCTACACAAATAATTTGCACTGAAACGTTTATCAGCTCCCTGACATAGCTTCTTCCATTTATTGCTTATAAAGTGTTTTTTACTGGTTCTTCTGCATCTGATAACATGGCTTTAGAACAGGTGGTGAAAATGTCAGGCAATTACGGGAGCCTCTGTTTGTGCATGTGTGGTCTCTTGGTTTGCAAGGCCACTGCCCGCATACAAAGCTATTGCAAAAGTCGCAAATTTAGATTAGCTGCCTGCACTATCTGCGTTAAGTACTGCCCTAGTTGTAGCTGGATTCTTTCGAGGCTGTAAACAACTCCGTGGAAGGGTTAAAAGTTCAGAGTTATAAAACTTACACTTAAGAACAAAATTTGCTCCAAGTAAATCAAAAACATCTTTAAATCTTGTATGTAAGAAGTACAACATTCTGTCTGGTGATATCTGTCTGATATTCCAGCCTAACACTTGGTAAGACCAAGAAAGTGATATATTGGCTGGAGCGGGAGTGGGTACTTTTATTGCTACCTTTGGAGATTTTGCAGTAAACCTTGCTGAAATCAATTGTCTGTTTGGAGATAAACTATGATCAACTTAATGTCCATTCCATCATGGCTGGCAGAGGAAGAGTTGTTTGATTTTCTTTGCCATGAAGGGTAAAACACTTGTGTAAATATTTTACGAAAATATCCTTTAAAAGGTTCCTTGCAAATTCTTCTGAATCAAGCAGATTTATCCATCTACAGAGGCAGAATACTAATTCAAGATAATAATTCCCATATTCTGAGAAATCATCAGATTTTTATTTTAGTATCGCAAGAATAAAGAGCTGTGATTAGTAACCTTTAATCAAAACAAGGTCAAATCTTGAAAACAGCTGCATTTATATTTATATTTATATTTACCATTATATATAAACATATGATATTATGTATTTTTTTCAAAATATCTATCTATCTATTTGTCTATCTATTTATCTATCTATGTATTGCCTTTTAGTCAGAGTTAAGACCTAGAAGTTTCTGCTCTTTGAAGTGGTTTCATCTTTAGTGCCATTGCTACTGAGAACCCTTTTTTGCCTTGAAAGAATTAAATCAATAAGTATAACTTCTCTGAAACACTCAATGAGCCTGAATAGGAATGTTTATAGAATTTGGGTCTTCCAAGCAGACGGTCTACGGGCTCTTTGGCAACTTAGCAATGTAAAAGCAAAAATTTCCAAATGGCCACTGTTCTGGATTTGTTTATGTTTAAAATGATAAAAGTCTATAGTAGTGCAAACCTGTCACTGTCTTAGGTGAGGGCAGTGAAGCTTTTGCCATTTTTGAAAATCTAGATCAAATGATGCCCAGAAATATATCAGTGCTTAGTTCTTTTTTTTTTTTCTTTTTGTAAAATTTTAGTTGATAATTGAATATATTTAACTTGATTTTCTGTTCAGTTATCATGAAGGGAAATAGAAGTTCTGTAACTAGAAATGCTTATAGTTTCCAGCAAGCAATGAATGGAGAATATTTGTAATCTTGCAAATTCTTGTGGAGTTCCATACTTTACGTTACTATGACAAGTTAAACTTAAACAGTACCTTTTCATTCACTTCTCTTTCTTTCATCCACTTCCAGTCACCTGTTCTCTAAGGACGGTAAGGGATGAATCGTATATCCAGCTGGCAAGTTGCTTTTATTTACTCTTCTGCTTCTTGCTCACTCCTGCCAGGACCCTTGATATTTATAGTGCTTTTATGAATCAGTTTTGGAGTAAATCAGCATGTTGAAAGTAGGACTTGCCAACAACATACATGTGATTTGCATGTGGTCAGACCTCAAAACGCACACACAGTTTGTCTTTGTATATAGCTTGGGATTTTATCAGACTCATAAGAGCTGAGAACAAAAATGTTGCCACAGCACAGTCAAAGACAAATGATCAGGGTTACAATTCCTCCAATTCCATCACACCAATAAAGAGCAAAAAGCAGCGGCAGAATTGGATTTTCAAGTAGATATACATAAAAATAAATATGCCCAATTTTGCAACTCATTCCTTTAGCCGTACCACAATCTTCTATTCCTAACAGGTATTGTTCTAGCAGATGGATTAAATTAAGTTAACCTTTCACAAATCTTTAAAAAATTAAGTATTTTTTATAAAAATTGAGAAAAAGGTCAGTGACTAGGAACACTCCAGTATCTACTCTTCAGCTAGGTACCTATCATCGCATGCTTTATGAAGCAAAGTAAATATTTGCCATCATATTTACAGAAACAGCTGTTCACACAGTTATTATCCTTTACTGATACCAGAGAGAGTTAAAAATGGGGTGCAGTGATGAATGCAGGCTATCCTACTGCAGGGTGAATTTGGGAATTACATTCTATGTTTTTGTGAAATTGAGCTTGTTTTATGTTAGCACTGTTCTTTTCCTCCTTCTCTGCCTTACATTAGTCACACATGCATGGTTATCTAAATACTCATTAGAAATATGAGTGTACTGGATCTTGTTTCCAATAAAAGACATTTTTATTTGAATCAATTGAAGGCTTTTTATGTTTAACCTGTTAACGGATAGAATTATGGAGTTCTTTTTTATGCCTGATTATGGCAAAAGATAACCCACACAGAGCAAGGGAGCTGCTCCTTCTGTTTTATGCTGCCAACCTAATATGCTTCATACTGGTATAAAGTTTTGTATGTGACTTTTTTCCCATTATTTTCTTTAGGGCTATTTATGAAGTATATAGTCTGCAGTTATATTGCAACATAGCAAAACTGTTAAGAGTTTTAAATAAACAGACTGTACAGAAGGCTATTCACCTCCTGATACATAAGAATTTGTTATTCTAGTCTTGCTGAGCATTCTGTTTTATAGTTCAATACAATGACAGAGGTCAAAGTCAATAAAGACTATTTTGCACACTCAGTCTCATCCTTGAAATATGGCAAGCCAAAGCACTTTTTCCTCACTATATCAAGGCCCAGATCCACAAATTCTTCTTCATCTAGCAGAAGCTAAATAAACTGAAAAACTTGTGAGAAGAAACCCAACAATTTTATTGGAAATTAAAATTTAACTAAAACCTGAAATATTGTCAACATTAGATTTGACTTTCTAGTGCAAGGACATTCTACAATTTTTAGAACTTCATTTTCAAAAGCAGGAGAACAGATGTATGAGGACAGACGGATTTTTGTTCAGGACTAAGAACTAAAAACAGCCACTTAGCCCAACACACTTCAACAGAGCAAAGCTTAAAATCCTTCATCTGAATCAGGCAAACAGGCCGTTTTCCCACATTTTAGCTACATTCCTTGAACAGTTTCCCATAGCAGTGCATTTTCTGTCTGACTTAATTTGAAATCTGTTTTGTTAAAACTCATATACATAGCAAAGCTTCCACTTTGTATTTTTGATGAAAAAGTACCTCACCTGAAAATAACTCAATAGCTATAAGCAACATATGTACAGATCATTAATCTAGTATTTCATATTTCCAACCTAGTGATCTATTAAGGCTCAATACTGTTAATATCCTTTCATTACATGTCCTACTTATGTTAAAGGATACAGCAATTACAAAACTTCTATCTCAGTGCTTCAGTCTTTTGAAGTAGTTTTTAATCAAATTAAAACCTTGTTTTAGTCTTATGTACATGCTTAGGGATGACTTAAGGCTTTATGTGAACAAGTCCTTTTACAATACGCAAATAAGGACAATTTAACCGATGTGATGCTTTTAGCTGAAATCTAAAATTAATTTTAATACACCAAATTTTCCAAACTCTGTGAGTATTATGGAATCATCAGGCACTGGAATTAAGGGGGCATTTGGAAAGGCTTTATCGTTCAATTCATTAACTTCAAGAGAGAGAAGCTGTATCTTCTCTGTTTATATTCAAGGAAATGAATGTCAAAGATTGCCATGTGTGTGGTGTAAATAAGAAAGGCCACCAGTGGAGAGCTTCAATTTTTGTGATGAGAACATAAAAGTCAGTTGCTTCTGTTCCAGAGGTGATATTTTACTTAGACATCTGCTCTGTCTGCAAAAAAAAAAGAGCCTTTTGTTATTGGTTTGCAGATTGAGAGGGTTTGGACATCAAATAAGTTTAAGCCTTTTCAAGGTCCTTCTGTAAACCTTCATGTTTTAATGATAGACTGAACAGTTCTTTGTAAAAATACAATTTAGATGAGAGACAGAGGAAATAAAGCAAATAGAGGGTGTGGGTTATCATGAGAATAATTATATGGTAACCCTGGAGCATTTTGCTGCTTGTCATTAATTCTCCTAGACTGTAATTTTGCTATGAAAACTTTGCCTTGGGGAATTATATCATGCCATCATAAAATCTTCACTGCTGAAGAATGACTTTTTGTATATCACTTATTGGGGAAAAAAGAGATCATGAATATGACCATTTACAACAGCCAAAGCTGGCAGAATTCTAAGGGAATTAAGTCAAGGGGTTTTGCATACCCCATTGTTCACTGATTTCTTCAAGATATGGTCCTTATCTTTTGAAATAACATTTAGGTCAGCAAAAGTAAGGCCAGTGATGAATACTAGGAATTTTCTTGTATTTATGTAATTCAAATAGCTTTGAAAATTGAAGTATCTAATATCTTCTGTTATATATTACGTGCATCCTCCACCACTGTTCAGATAATTCATAGGAAAAGGAATCTTTCTGTAGAACATGTTGTAATCTCTGAACTGTTAATATTTAATTAAACATTAAAAGAAAAAAGAAAAAAAAGAAAGAAAAGACAATGTTCCGTCAGGCACAGGAAACTGGAACACAGGAAACCTCATCTGAACATAACTAAAAAACCTTATGTGAGGGTGACTGGGAATTAGCACAGGTTGCCCAGAGAGAGGTTGTGGAGCCTCCTACCCTTGCAGATATTCAACAGCTTCCTGCAGATGGTTCTGGGCAATGTGCAGAGCTCTAAGGAGTGGGAGAGTTGGACAAGATGATCTCCAGAGGTTCCTTCCAACCTCAACTATTCTGCGATGCTGTGATCCCTGTTATGAACGCCATAACTAACATTGAAATCAGTCCAACTCTTCCATTACCTTAAATAGTCACTTGAACTCTTGAAGAATGAGTGCAAGGTACTAAGAAAATAAAAGAATTTATTCTCATAGCATCTTTAAAATTGAGAGCGTGCAATATAGTATAAACACAAATTATTTAACACTTCCCCATATGCAAATGGCATGATTTTTCCTTTACACTGCTATGATACACAAAGAAATCTATTACACTATAAGTAATAGTGACAGATGATCCTATCTAAAAATGTTATCTAATTTCCATTTATTTATTTTTTCACATATCTCCTAATTTAAATAGTTGAGTTGACTAAGGCAACAAAATACAGAGGAAATACTGCTTAAACTATGCATGGTGAAGATATGACAAAGGTTATGTGTTAGATAAAATAATAAAAATGAATTCAGTGACTGGTTACATTTTTTTCAAAGTATAATTTTGTGTGTATAGACACATAGTGTTGCCCACTTAGTATTTTTGAGGTAGCTTAACAGAAAGGTAGCTTATTTATTCTATGAAGAATCCATGATAGTGTAATTGTAATATGTAATTAGTAATGTACTCTGCCACAGGCTGTGTGACCTAAACAAAGATAGTTGAACCAATAGAAGGTTTGCTATAGTAAACTCACAACTGTGTGTTTAACGGAAATGATTTGTTTGACATCTTTAAAAGTGATAAATGTTACTTAACAAAAACAAAAAAATCTCAAAAGTCATACTTAATAGGCATATAGAAAACGCTTGTTTGTGTCTTCTGTTGGAGGTTCTTTTAAATGGTCTCGAAAATGTTACCAGTAGAAAAATATTTTAACTTTGTTTACTTCATAGGAGAAAATTAATTTTGTTCTCTGTTTGTATTAGAGTGCTCTCAGTACTGACCATATACAAACACACATAAAATCTTTCCCTTCAGCATTACAATGAACCAGATTTTTCCTTCAGTTGCAAGTCACAGTTGCAATTTAGCAAATAAATTAATACTTTACGTTAATTTTCATCAGTCCCTAAAATTTTCAGCAAATGTTAGAGCTACACATAGGTAATTTACCTTGTTGAGAAGGTTCTTGTGACTAAAGTTATTGTTAAGAAAAATGGCAATAAATGATTATTGTATAATAATGAAGAAGGATCCTGGCTGCTGTTCATTATCTTGTAAGGACTTTTTGTGACCTTGTGCAGTCATTTATTAGTGTAGTGACTACATAAGTGTTATCACTTATGAGTGTCACAAGTGTTAGACTACAAACTGTTTTGCTGAAGTTAAATCCATTTAATTTTATGATAAATTTTGACAAATCACAAATCCTGCCTTTCTGGATATACAATTTCTACATTTGTAAAGCTACAGTTGCCAGCTATGTAAAACAAAAAAATAAATATTACCTGGATTAAATCAAGGTTTTTCTCCTGCTGAAACCACCATATAGACTTTCCCTTTAAAAAATCTCCTTTTAGAAAGAGAATAAGACCAATTTCGTCTTGAATCTAGAATCCTTTTTGTAAAGCAAAATTATAAACAAAATGGCTGATCAATGTAAATGGATTTTCTGAAATTCCCAAGATTTTAACCAATGATTAAACTGGTGCTGGCTCTCAAGAGTAAATCAGCAAGCTGGATACCCATTTGCCATATGTTTCAATAATAAAACGTCACCTAACATCTAACAGTGGGATGTTTTATTACTAATGATGGTGTTAGTGGCAAAATATTCTACTGTAAAGTTGTCCAGTTGTTTGTAATGTTGAAAGTTAGGATAAATGCATTTTAATTGGTAAAATAAGTTCATCATAAAAATAACCCAGAAAGAATTAGCAAGAAATCCTTTAATAATCTAGTTGTTCTACACGTTCTCATATTTTCCTTTTTTAAAGTCAAGTCAGTGGAGGTGAAACTGCTCAACTAAGTCTGAGTTAGCTATTAAATGCCAAGTTAGTCTCACATTAAGTTTTGCAATATAAGGAAGGTTCAAATGCTTTCATAAAACTTCAGCATTTTTTTTCAGTTTTGTGACCCAAAACAAAAGAAAGTAAGGATTGTGATTCTGTTATTTTTGGCTTTTTAAAGTACATTGTGGGCCTCCTATTTTGGGGCTGTTGCTAGTCACTGTCTATTATTACTGCAATGTGAATACTGTTGAGAACAAGGTTCAACTGTCAGTCAAGTTCACAGTCCACTTTGTGGTTGCTAGAAATTATTTCTTTCCTTTATGCATTATTTTTATTTAATTACTAAAAGGCCACAGACCTGCCATTTCAAATTAAGAGATCTTTCCAGCAATTTCACCCACTAAAAAAAAAAAAGGCTTTATATGTCCAGAATAATCAGTGAACAATTCAGGTGTACAGTCTTCACACTGCAAAATTTTGCTTTCCTTTTTCAAAGGAAAGCAAAAAGGCAGAGTGAGGAAGTCATGGATTTTAGATGGAATTACTGTGTCTCTGCATACTTACAAAGTGCAGGGCAAAGCAATTACCTAGAAAGGCCCATAAACATCTATAAATAAAGCATGACAGACATCAGATGTGCCCGGTAAAATACAACTCTATTTTATGTCTTACTCGTGAGCAGGTTATGTCATACTCAACTGTCCTGAGAAAATTAAATTAGTTACCACTTGGTGGAAAGAAAGAAAAAAAAAAGCACTTAAGGCTGTCTTGTAAGGTCAGAAGGTCCAAAATATGTATCTGCAGAGGAAGCAAAGTCTGCCTGTCTAATATTTTTGAATTCAGACAACAAATTGCTTTTTTATCAGCGAGGAAAATTGCTTAGTTTTGAACACAAGGACCAGCATGCTATCAGCTGGGGCAATCACCAAACTCTTTGTGCCTTGAAAGGGTTTTGGAATGTTTTCAAAGGAGTTAGATACTGCATTTCTGCTCAGGCCTTGGGGAGTCCAGGTGACACAGTCTACCTGTTATCAAGAGATCATTCTGGAAAAAGATCAGAGAGGCGTGTATTTACATACATGGGCTAAAGTAGGGAAATGTAAATGGCATGCTATACATTTTCATTTAAATGTAGATATGTAACAAGGGCAAAGAACCTGGTAACACTTAAAGTCTGAATATGGTTATTATGACCAGTATTTCTAAAAAAAATTCAGAAAAAGAAACATATACAAAGTTTATTTTAACACTCATGTTTACATAAGGAAAACTTCATATATGCATTCCCTAAAAAATCAGTTATAAAACATCATTACCCCTTGTGTGTCAGCATTTCTCACTCTTTTGAAACTTTTGAGTAGGGTCTTTCTTTTTTTTTTTTTTTAGTTCTCAGCATGAAGAAGTTGTGTTTAGCCTGACAGAGCATTTTAATAACAAATCGTTCAAGTTCATAAGCCACTTATGAAATGTATAAAGGAGAAAATTAAAAGGAGAAAATTAAAAGCAGAAGTTCCAAGGTAGAAATTGCCATCCATTGTCATTCCAAGTGTACATTGATCAAAAGCACTGAATATTTGAGATGTTACTTTTATGTCTAATGTGGAACCTAAAAGTCAGCTAAACTGAAAACTGATGGTTCGTAAAAAAAAGTGATACAGCTCTTATTGAGCAGAAACACACACATTTTTATGAGAGCTTTTATGTGCTTTGAAGAGAGAAAGTTAATGTGACCTATGTTGAAATAATTCTGAATAAAAATTGCATATCACTATATTGATCTTAAATGCAGTGATTCTTGCTTGAGTCTGCATTATTTCTGGAAGGCACTGAGGCTGGAAACTTGCCACTGGGAAATCTCCCAGCAGTTCATATGGCTACTGTGTTACTTTGCTTGGCTCAAAGGAAAGGAAAAAAGTGGTGTGGAGGAGTCATGGACTTTAGCTGGAATTACTGTCGCTGCACACTTACGAAGCGCAGGGCAAGGCAACCACTTAGAATGG
The DNA here is from genome assembly GCF_059628265.1 of Tinamus guttatus. Lineage (NCBI taxonomy): Eukaryota > Metazoa > Chordata > Aves > Tinamiformes > Tinamidae > Tinamus > Tinamus guttatus. The sequence goes on from NW_028288953.1 coordinate 865,900, forward strand.
CCCAGAAACACCTAGAAATAAAGTATGGCAGTTACTGGACATGTCTAGTGTAGCAAGAAATGCACTGTATATTTTACTTGCAGGCAAGAAAGTAGACAGCAGTCAACCTGAGAGAATAGGATACCCAGTGTTATGGCCACCATGGCGGTACATGAGCCTTCTACATCTGATGGTGCAGATGATTTCCACTTGTAATGACACAAGGAAGTTAAAAGTAAGAGGAGCAGAGGTATCTATGTGTATAGTAGTCTACAACATAGTAGAGAGACCTTTCATGAGGTAGCTTCAATACTGGATGCGGTCTGGTTCCAGTTCACAACATGCACCTCATCTGGTTCTTGATATGCTATTAATACTTGTTGCTATAATGACTCACTATTAGGAGAGTATGAATGGCCTGACCTGAAAAGGTTTCATGTCCTGGGTATTTTGAACAGTTTCAGCTCAACAAAACACCTTACCTTGTTTTTCTCAGGTTAAAGCGCTTCTGGTTTCCCATCTAGATATTTAGTGATGAAGAACAAATATTCTCTCGGGAAATGCACATCAGTTACACAGGAATAAAATGACCAAATTAGTCACCGGACTTCCTTGTCTTCTCATTTGTCCCACAAACACTGCAAAAATGCCAACATCTAAGGTGAAAGAAGAATGGTAGTTTGAACACAGGGTTGCTTTGTCATCTCAGCCTCAGAAAAAAAAAAAGTCAAAGAAAGATGGCTTTGTTCCTACTCTGGTCTGAAATCTAACCAATGTGACCTGTCTGGTAGCATCCTAACCACCACTTTCAGATAAACTTGTGCAAAATACTAGCTTGCAATTGAGTAAAAGTAATCATGTTCAGCTGAATTTCAAATTTTGGTTTACTAACAAAAAAAAAAAAAGAAAGAAATTTTAAATGTGCTATCCAAGCCCATGAGTAGATTTATGTCTATGCAGTTCCAGAAGTTTGAAGAGACAGGTTATTGCAATTTATTGTAAAGTAGTTCAGGTTGGAATTAGAAGTTAGTGTTAGTAGACATTTGGAAGTTGCTAAGCTATCCAGAAATATACATCTCACATACATGCAAGGTTCTTGTGATGATAACCTAGATCATTTAATTGTAGAGGAAACATTAGCCTTCTATATAACACAAAGGAATATAAAAATGTACAGAGATATTTTTTCCTCTATCCCTCTTACCATTCCACATGCGTTATATAGTTCAAGTGGATGGTATCTGGTTTTGGCACAACATGTTGGAAATGTGTCTTATTTTTTTACTGGATGAGTGTGACAGTTCAGTGCAATTATCAACTGTCACTCTCTCGCCAAAAGTCAGACGTCACCCACAAGCACAAATCAACCCGCTTCCCAAAAATATGTCAGCAAGAAGAAGGGAGATTTTCTTTTCCACATTAGCACCATATAACACCTGCTGGCCTGATCAGCTTTCTAAAGAGGGAAGTGCTTATTGGTCACCAGCAGCTAGAAGCAGTCAAGAGCTGATGAGCATGACTTTACCATATGTAGAAAGCAGTGTCAGCAGAAGCCTATGCAGCTGCTGGTACTTTATGTTGGAAGAAAGAACTGCCACAGAGAGAAGATTATGTTTTGAGAGGTGGCTATTCTGCATCAAAACATAAAGAAGACAATTCTCATAACTCTTCTATTTTCCTTGCATAAACAGATTTGAATTCTATAAGGATTTGGTTAGATATTTATTTCTTTTTCCTTTTTTTTTTTTTTTTTTTTTTGCTTTTACTGGATTTTGGAGGACTATGAAAAATATTACTCATGTGTATCCAAATCCTCAAAAAAGAAAAAATAATAGCTTTCTCAGAAAAAAAAAACTCTACTGAGAACACCAACAACAATTTTTTACCCTTCAGAATATTCACATGAAAAAACAAAGCAGAACCCACAAATGGACCCTATTCAGCACACTCAGAAAATTTCTTAGTCAGGCAAATCTCTCATCAGACTCAATGTTGTTGTGTGGTTTGCTGTGGTCTAAACTTTATTTTAAGCTACAGCTACCAGTGAGGGACAGTGCAAGGAATACATAATCAAATGTGAGTTTCAGAGGACATCTTGGCTGACGCAGTCAAAAGTCAACAGAGCTGTGTGCGCAACAAAACACCCAAGCTTCTCTAGCCTGTGGAAAGAGTGACAGTGACCACCTCCCTCAATGAGATTTCTAGCAATGCCAGAGACTCTCAAGTTTATAACAAGCTGACTACTGCAGCACCTAATTTTTAGGTACCTTTCCAACTTGTGAAACTCACTGTCCTGAATTTGGATGTCTGAGTTTACTTAGACAATGCCCCAAATAGAAAGATGTCTAAGCATAAGACCTGCAATAGTCAGCATGCTGCACGGAGAATGTGCTTTTCCATCCTTTCAACTGAAGCTGCTTCCTTTTTAGATAATAATAATGAAATAAGTATTGAAGCAGGAACTGAAACCTTTTGTCTCTTATTTAATACAAGAGGCATGCTATCATGCCATACCAAACCCTGCAGTTTCTCAGCACTAGTGATCTTGGGTGCTTTTTGCTGAAGGCAGGAAGCCAAGCAAGAGAGATAACACAGTGGGCATCAGCTCTTTGTGAAAAGGGGAGTAAGGCACAAACTGTTTCCTTGCTTACTTAAGGTTACATAATATACCCATTACTGAATATAACATAAAAATAGCCTTTTGTCTTAAATTTTCAGAGTCTTACATTACAGGAAAAGACGCCAAATTAATACACATGCCAAAGGCAAACTAAACTCTAGTACCCTTCAGTTTATTTTCTAAGAAGTGTTCTGTAGTCAATGAGACCTTTAACATAAAATAGCAACCAGTAGACATGGAGAGATGGTTCAAAAATACATGGTGTATTTTGTGTATATGAAGAAAGGAGCACCAAGAGAAAAAGAGTGTCAAGGAGACAGCACTACTACCTTTTGGTTTTAAAGGGGAGTTTTTTTTAGGAAATGAGAATGCCATGAGTCCTGTCACACATGTGATTTGCCCATCTTTGCCAAGAAAACTGAGAATATTAAAAGATTTTAAGTACATGCTCAAGTATATGCTTAAGCATAGCCACTGAGAAGTTAAAAATGCAATACTTAGTAAGTATGTTTTATGTGCTGGTGTATAAAATAGTAAAGTAATAGTAATCTCAGGCTGACAACAACTGGACTGTTGAATTCTGCTGCTACCGGTCTATGCTTTCAACTCTTAGGGTTGTAGTAACTCATTTATCTCTCCATCTACTAGTAGGTATTTATGAACTTTGATCATCACAGTACTTGAAAAATTGAAAAGGTGTTTTTTTTTTTTTTCCCCAGTCAATTAGCAGAAAAGTTAAAGGAATTAGAAAGGCTATTTAACGACCTTACTCTGATACTGCAACTCATCTTGCAGAGATATCTTGCAGAGTCGGATCTGCTAACACTCAAGTCATGCAGTAGGTCTCTCTGAGTCAAGTCTGAGGGATCTGAAGAAAATTTAGTTAAGAAAGCTATACTTTTTAAGTTAAATGATTAGCTGAGCTGAGCAGGTTTGAAGAAAATCTTGTTTTCAGTAATTATACCTTAGAACATTGTTAATGATGTAATGCAAATGCTTAACAGTAAAATAAATACTGTCACATATCTTTAGAGTCCACTGTTGTATGTCTTTACTCTTGAAAGTCACTTATATTAAGATAAAAAATGCAAGGAAATTGATAGGTTGTGACTATGTGCAATTCATTTGTTATTTGCCATTGTTGGAGGTTTTCAAATTTTTGCTTCATTTTCTCTATCATGGAGAAGTAAAACTGATAATGTTTTTTTCCATGTTCATACAATAGAAATCAATTTTACCAGCTCTTTCTTCTTTTTCTGGGGGGGAGTGGGGAGGGGGAGAGGGGAGCAAGGAGGGGAAGGAGAGATTAAAGATTAAAGATTATGGTTTACGGATAGGGAAGAAGCCAGTAGAGAACATCAGTTTTACTGGCAGCAACTTTAACTGTTTCTTGACTCCTTATGGTTATCTCAGTTTGCCTTTTAGCCACTCTTCAAGGAATATGCCATATTTTCCGATTATACTGCCTTCTACCCAGTGCCTCCTATGGATGAAGGAAATTTTCTGACTACGACTTTTGAATATAATTTCTGAGGTGAAGAAAGCAGGTTCCAAAGACTGTGGCAAGTCCAATCATACTGATGTATTTCCATTGAGGTTGGAGATGTGTTAATATATTGTACTTGTGTAGACTTTAAATGACTGTCAGATGTTCTAACTAAGCTAAAAGCTCTGCTGCTGTGTTCCTAAATTTAAAGAGGAGGGGAACAGTGGTTTAATATTACCTAATAATTCACTGATCTCAGCCTCCCTTTCTTAGTTTATAATGTCCAGTCTCTGCTACCAAATTCATATTGTCAATTATGTATCTTTCCCATATAGTTCACTCATTTTAAATGAGTGTGTGTCAAAAAGTATAAAGTGGTACTTTATGATATAAAAGAAAAGCCAAATTCTTTCTCTTGTTTTTTTATTCTATTTCTTTTTTTTACAGTCTTATTCAGCAATTTTCATCTCATTATGAGCACTGTATTATACCAGAAAACCTCTCCATAACAGTAATACACCACATCCACAGTCAACTCTTGAAGTGTCCATTTTCATCATGATAGGAAACAGGACAGCCAGCAAAGCCCTGATCTTTTATAGTCCTGCTGTTAAAAGTGCAAAATGTCTTCATGTCTCCATCGTGTGACAAACATAAAACAGTAATAGGGTTCACTTCTGAAAGCAATGCTTAATTAAAACAATATTTGTACCATTATTTTATTTAATAATAAAAAGCAACATGGAAAACTCTTAAACTGTTTGAAATAGCCCTGACCAAAAATACACCTCTTGAAAGTGTATCTAGTCCTTCTCTCTAAAATAAGACTTAACTGATCAAACACGCTAAATAATGATCCTGAAGGTGTCACATCATTTGGAAATAAAAACCCCACAACACTAGAATTCCTGTAGGGAAAAAAAAAAAAGGAGTGGAAGTCAAAAAGGACACCAGGATGAAAATGTTTCCCTAACCTGTGATGTTTTCCCTATAAATACTGTAATATTATCTCTTCAAGATAGCTTTACACACAAAAAATTGCTTGGCAATCTAACATAAAATACTTTCTCAGCACAAAGCTGTTGAATGAATAAGTATTCATTCCCTCAGGAGGGTGCATTTAGTGGCACATAACTAGAGCTGGGCTTGGGGAATGAGTGGAGTTTTTGAGGCAGAAGAAAGGCAAAGGGAGATCATGATTTGTAGGCACAAAAATTTTATGCAGTAAATATTATTCTTCAGAAAAGCTGCATTTTCATGCATTAATGAAAAAGATACATATAAATAATACCAGTACAGCTAATGCCACTGCCCTTTACAGCAGAAAGAGGCATTATTACAGCACCGACAAACAACTTCTCTCACTTCTCTGGCTTCAGTTTTTGCTGAGCTTATCCAAGTTTATTTTCTTTCTTTTACTCTTTTAACAAATCAGGCCTCCCAACCCTCAAAGACATGACTAACAATGACAAAGAGCTTGTCAAGGAGCAGCTCCATAAGGTAAGGCAATCCCGGAGATGAGAGCGGCAGCAGTGCAGGTGGGCAGTGGCAGTTCAGCCCCACCATACTTGAACAAGGAGAGCAGAGCAGTCTGGTGAAGGTAACAAGGGTCAGCCACAAGGCCAGTGATCACTCGGAAACTTCACTGTGACAAGACAGCTCTGAATTCAAACCATGAAGTCCAGATCAACAAAGTACAGATATAGCTGCAATGAATCTTGTCCAAGGACCAAAGATGACAGATTAATTTTGTCTTAATCCCTCCTCTTCATGTAGGCACCCCAGCGGTGCTTCTCACTCATCTTACAGAGTGCCCTTAGCAGCAGTTTGATCCCAGGTTACACAGCTGTGCTGTATCAGGAGGGACTTGAGGACAGGCATTCAAACCTGTAGGAGGGGGAAAAGCTGTTGCACCAAGGGCTCTGATCGAGATTTTGGACCCATATCAAGTCCTTTAAGGAAAAATATTTCCCCGTCTTTACATAGACTTCAGAGCATCGTATTCTGGGGACTTCTTCAGTCATACCTTTTACTTCATGGCTGTATGTACGTAGCATAAATACAACTAAAGACAAGCCCTAGGAAGAAAGGTGGGAATCAATCCAGCTGAAGACAGTTGTCTTACTACCTGAGAGCATCAAGGAGGCTACTTTATGGAGCATAAAAATGAAAAGAGTCACAGAATACGTATTTGAGGCAGCACATCTGTCACAGTCATTCCGAGGCAACTACTCAGTAAACTGCTTGGAAATCCAGAACCAGAAACTTTATCAGAAAACAATTTTGAATCCGTTCATTCTGAACAGCTTTTTTGGTGATCATCACTTTCGAATATATTATATTCTCTTTTCATTAGGCAGAACCAAAAAAAGACACTACAGTGGTAATTGCTATGTCTGGTAGGAATTAGATTTCGCGATGGGATAGGGATATTTAATTTTGGAACCATCACTTGGATCTATTCTGTGTTTTTTCTTTCTCTTTTGATGTTTATATCTTTCTTCTTCTTCTTCTTCTTCTTCTTCTTCTTCTTCTTCTTCTTCTTCTTCTTCTTCTTCTTCTTCTTCTTCTTTTTTAAAGACCTATCAGGAAACATGAAGAGGAAAAATAATGAGACAGAAAAACTCCTTTCCTGGCCTAAGTGGGAGAGCAATCTCCAATTCATTTCACTTCATCATATTTCAACTTTTGAGTATAAGAGAGGAAAATCTCAGGGAGGGCTTTTCCCTTGGAAAGCCCAAATGACAATTTTTCTCCCTTTGTGAAGCTTATATTTAGATAGGAAAAGCTGTGTAAGTCCCATCACCTACAGTGGAACTTAAGATATCTTTTTTTTTTTAACCCTGCAACTAGTCCAGCAGACAACAGATCAACTAGATGGTCTTTTCAACGTGATCAGCAAAAGATGCTGAGAGTGCGTAACAACTCTCAGGATCACCACTTTGCAAGGACCTAGAAAATACACAGTGATGAAGAAGGCCCATCAAAAATTGCATTATGTCTTAAGTATCTTCAATTTCTCTATTGAATAATTAGTTAAACAATTAATTATTAGTCAGTGAAAACATTAAAAGCTGTGCATGCTGTGAAAGGAACATGAATGATCAGGGTGTACAAAAGGAGCTTGGTACAAGTTTCAGGATGATAATACTACAGTAATTCTATTGCCACCACTGATGCTACCCGCATGAGCAAGGAGAAGTGGACACCAGTCTGCCCTCTTTTCAACTGTCATTCAAATCTTTCTTTTCTTTGTGGTCTGTATAAGCTTCTGTTCAGCTACTGCGATGCATGATGATCTGCCATCGATAGAAAGACAGTACGCCTTTGTGTGGTTTTAATGTAAAAGTCTATTTATGATGACACTAGATTTTAAATACCTAATATACATGAATAATTAATAGCACAGAGCACATCTCTTAGTTCATAGGAGATCATAAGCCTTCTCCCCTGACAGCCCAGAGAAATTTAGGTAGTAGGTTCAGCAAACCAGGTGCAGCACAAGATGTGATAGTTATTCTTTGTTGGGCACACAGTGAGAATGGCCCTCAGAGCAGCTACTGAGACTGGAAACAGACCTAGATGCATACAAAAAAACAAAACAACAACAAAAAAGTTGAGCCTATAAACAGTTCTGTGTTTTTTATTTAGCTAATTTAATTAAGTGAACTTAAAACAAACCAAGCATGTGCAAACAGCAACATTCCTCTACAACTTGAAGCATTTTAAATGCTTTGAGTGTTTTCTTGTGGGAGAGGGAAGAGGGGCATACTGAGCCCTCTCTGAAAGCAATTAAATACTAATAACAGTGCATGACATCATGCTGCATGACTTCTTCAATTGGAACACCCAGCCATTTCTAGCATAATCATTCCCACTTGTTAATTTGTTCTCTAGAGGACTTAACAGACCTGCTTCTAGCCCCTATTTAGGAAAAGATTTGTGACTCTGACACCTTCTAAGCAGAACTCTTCTTGGATGCAACTTTGTATTAAAATAGAACCTGGTATTTTTCCTAGAGCAGAAGATGTCAATAACACAAACAGAAAACTCATACAAATTAAATAAAGGAATGGGAGTGCTGCATTTCCTATTTAGCAAGATTATGGACTGAGCCCTCCTCTTATTGCAGCTAAATAGAAGCTTTGTCATCGGCTCCAGTAGAAAGCAAATACAATGCAGTTTATGGAAATTATTTTACAGCTTCTCAAGTGCTTAATTTATAGTTTATAAGAAAAATATGATTATTTGTCTAATACTCTTTAGATAAAAAATCATAATATTGAGCATTTATAGAATATTAGAAATAATTGTGGATATTCCTGTTAATCAGGAAGCAGTAAGTACATGATTGAATCTTGCTCTTCGTAAGTATTTTGTTATTTACACTCTTTTCACTCTGAAAAGGTCATTCTCAATGTATTTCAGGAAAATAACGTACTATAGAGATAACTAACCAGAAACATGTCTGTTAAATAAGAATCCCATTCTTTATCCTTTATCATGAGTATTGGGAGGTTTCTATAACTCCAAGTGATTTGTATGTTTTGTACCATAAATATTTTCAAATCTAAATGATGGATACTACAGTTACTTCTCTAATGAAATTCCCAGTAATGTCAATGTAAGTACAGTAATGGTTTACAACTTTTTTCCTTAAAATTAAAAGTACAAAATCATTTTGGAAAAATATATTTTAATCCAAATCCATTCTCAAAACAGATTTAATTTCTAAAAGTAATTTTAGGTTGAATCATTGCAACCTATTGTTCTAAAATCCTTTCAATATTCAACAGGCTTCTCTGATAGTTGTAAGAAGCTCTTATTCTTGCTCTTATTCTTGTATATGATTTTGACATATTTGACAGTGTTTGTCAGGGTAATTGCTGAAAAAACTGTAGAATCTCTAATCAGGTCTGTCAGATGTATTTGAGACCTGTCTGAGCTCAACACATTCTGGATTCAGTGTGAAAGTGAGCTCCACCTGAAAAAAAACACACATTGACAATTTTTAACAAAAGTATAAACAGAGAAGAAGGAAAAAAATTACTTCTAAAAAAAGAGGAGGGTCTCAAGAAACATAGAGATGGTTGGAAAAGAATAAATGTCATCAGCAAAAAAAACAGGATCCATGCTGTATTTGGAGGAAAGAAAATACATTATTACATTGGAAGATTCAGGCAGACTTTTAAATAAGATTTTTGAATATTTTTTCTACTGAGATGTGATTAGATCAATTTTAATATTTTTTTTAAAGTGGTTAAACCACCAGCATTTCAAAATCCTGCCTGAACAGAAGCATTGATGTAATTTTTTAAGGATATCTTGTATTCTTTTTCTTTATAGCTGCTTTAGAAACTTAAGCTTAATGAACATAAAGACCATATGCGTATAATGAAGCCTATAGCCCTGCAAAATACATGCTAGCATCCCCATTTTACAGGCAAAGAAAGATGAATTAGCTGGGATCACAAGAAAATATGTAACAGAGACAAATTATAGATTTATGTTTTTTATCTCTTTGCTCGGACCATGAAATCACATCTCAGTACAGCAGTCACTGTCATCAAACTGTCTTCTAAATTCACAGTGAAACACAATCTTGCAGATCCTGTGCAGTTTTCCTTGTGTCTCTTCTTCCTTTTCCATCAGAGTACACACAGACTTTATTTCCTAGTGAAAGTTAAAATACACAAATCTACTTTGTGTATGATATTAATTTTTGAAAGTCCCTGCACAAAAGAAGTGATCCAGAATTTTCTGTGGTGCAGAAGGTCGCGCATCTGGCATTTGCACCTGGTGAAAAGCTATTCAAAAGAAAGCAGTAGAGACATTTTCCAGCAGTTGCATATGTGCCTCGCACAAAGAGCTGCAGCTTCTGGTTCGAGATAAAGACAAGAACCCAGTTACTTCTCTCTTTGTGTGTTTTTGAGGTAACTTGTGACATGAAAAGCTGTTACACTGTTTTAGTTGTCTCTTCACTACTGGACACTCTACTTTGGACTGTAAATCTATGTCAAGATGTCTATGTCTTTCTCTCCAAATAATGATAAGGAAAAATCTTGAGTTATCACCGTCATTAACATTTATTGTCTTTTATTTTATGGTAGAGTAGAAGGAGAAACAAAAATATGCTCCAGTAGGGAAATAAATGGCCCCTATTATTTCAGATCATCAAAAAATAAAAAAAGATAAAGATAAAGATAAAGATAAAGATAAAGATAAAGATAAAGATAAAGATAAAGATAAAGATAAAGATAAAGAAAGATGATGATCTCTGAAGATTCTACTTGATATTTGTCTCTTTCTAGCAGTCTTCTCCTTCTTATCACTTCCTTTTGCTTAATCATTTTAATTTCACTTGAATAGTTTGATAAAAAACCTGATCCCTCTGCAGTCAAAGGCAATTGTGAATTCCCCTTGCTTCAGAGGAGTCTTTGTCATATGCATGCAGCATACAAAAGCTTTTTTCTATTTTAAAATATTTTTGCCGTAATAAATTTCAAAATATAAAGTGGGAAATCAGTCCTGGCATAATTCCAGTTGGCATAATGAATTAGTTGTACCAGGATTCATTTTGTCTCACAGCATCTGGTTCAGGAGTTAAACACTTTCTTGCCAAGACATGAAGATGTGAAAATTTTACCATAAGAAGAAAACTAAGTTTTTAATTCCTTTTCTAGGCTTGTTATTTCCTACCAGGAGTATCATTCCATGATAACAGTTTACTAGAAAACACAGTCTCACTGCCTAGAGATGTACAATGAACAGAAATGTAAAAGATATGTAAATCCTTATTCAAAGATCTCTGAAGGGGAAAGACTCAGTAGGTAGATAGATCAGTAGATAAATTAAATTATTTTCACTTCCTTCCAAAGACAGTCTGTTGTACTCCAAAAGTTGATTTGGAAAGACAGCAGACATCTTTGTGGAATAGGAGAAAACCTTGCCGAGAAGTGGGACAAAATTACTCATACCTTTGCTTGTTCTGCAGGCTGTGAGGAAGTATAGCCATATCCCACCTCAAAGTCTTGAGGTCTGGATTCTATCCCACCCACCGCAGCCACTGCTGGACCAAGGAGATGGAGCCCGGGCCAGATATTAATTCCTGTTTAGTAATGGGTAAGTGGAATTGCATTCATCTTTCCTGCCAAGGTGGAAGCCATAAAGCACTTTGCCAACTCTGGCAATTGGTTTCAGACCCATCATCGAATTACTAGACCTTGGTAAGGTAAGGGGACTGCGTTGGAAAATATTTTTCTTTCCCTGCTGCTAAGACTACCTAGAATCTGGCCAGTTAATTCTCTGGATTTGATCTGGGGATGCTGCAATGGAGTTCAGTGCAGCTGGGGGACACCGCTGTCTGACTAGCTGGGAGATGTCCTTGTGTTGCCTTGACTTAGCAAGTAGTGAGGAGATTCTCCCTGTATGGCTTATGCAACTTGAGGCTACCCAAGGCTTGCTTTTCTATGGCGAATTTGGGAAAATAGACTGCATTTAGGATCTTGAGAGATTGCCTTCAGAGACAATCTGAGGTACTGCCTTCAGAGACAAACAGGGCAATAAAGTCAGTGGAAGTCTTTTTGACAGTACTGGGGGCTGAATGCTTGTGTAGTTTTAAGTGTCATCTCTGAATTCAGTCAGATACTTGTGTCTGTGTCCCATTGCTTCTGTGTTTGCATCGTAAATGCTGCACCAAAAAAAAAAATCTTTGAAATCTTTGAGACTGAGTATCCTGCTTCAACACTACTTGAAGATAGTTTCTAGAGAGTACTGAACCATTCTGAGGCCAACAAAGAACTCAAAACAAGTATAATAATGTTTACTATGTTGTTTATATTTTTTTTTCTAATATCGTACTGTATCTTAGCTGAGAAAGCTAAACTGCAATAGTTTTTTAAATCTCACTCAATGTTTGACTTGGTCTGGAAAAGGAAAAGTCAAACTCAGCTCTAACATAAACATTCACTCTCCATTAAAATCAAGAGGCAATGTGCTCACTTACACCATGGCTGACCTTGGTCTAATGATTTGCAGAGGTCCAAAGTGGTTGCCACTGCAAATGCAGTTTATATAAATAATACTTATAATAAATTATTGCTGATCTTATACTAGACCATGAGGGAGTCGCTCGGGTCTGAATCTCCTTACAATGTATGTCATTACATGTTTTAGTGGGAGAACATCCTTGGTTTTATATTTTATCAGTAAGAATGGAAAGTGCTATGATTTGTTCGAGGCAGCCTGGCAGGCTCATGAGATCTGGCCTAGCTGCATTCTCTTCACCTTTGGGAAGACTGAGGTAGCTTTGCTAAGTTTTATTTCTACACAAATAACTGCCCAAAATTTCACCTACTACAGAACACGTCTTGCATCTCCTACAGCAGGGCCAGAGACGTATTTTGAGATGAACTGTATCTTTGTGTGGTTATACACCATAAGATCCAGCAAACACAGCATGGAGATTCCTGTTACTATGACTTGTGAACAGTGGCTATCTTCATTAAGGTTTGAGAATTAAAATACACTTGCATCAACAGTAATGTTGGATTTCATCGGTAACAGCCAGGTGGTGACAGACAACAGCAAGGGGAGAAAGTCAAGGCTGGATGTCACTTATTTGCAAAAGGTATGGCCTGACATAGCATTTGAAGGCTATTGTCAACAGCAGCCCTGTGGAGACAGCCAGGACAAAGCCCAGCAGCAGGGCCCTACTGCTCAGCCCAGGCAAAGTTTATCGGAGTTTGAGCCTGCTAGCAGGTGTTCTAGACCAGGTGAAATCAGGTACAGCAGGTGAAATGAAGTTTCAGAGAACAATATAAGATGTTCATCCTTGGCTAGACTGGAGTGGTTGGCTTTTGCTCATCTAATATTCTCTCAGAGCAGTAGGCAATGAACTACCAGCCACGGTCTAATCTAAAGCTGTGATTTTTTCTTCCATTCACATGACGTATGAGGTCCCGCAAACAACAAAAACTGGAGAGTTCTGATATAACTTTCAAATATATGTTACGTAATAATTATTAAAAAAAAATCTTTCCAATCAACCTTTCTAAAGTCTTTTTTCTTTCTTTCTTTTCAAAAAGAATATTTACTCATTTTCAAATCAGGCTGCAGCCTATGATTCATTTAAGGACATTTTTGCAGAAGTCAGTAAGAAAAAGAGGGGATTCTAGAGTCATTGTAAACTAAATGGATCCCACTAATCTGTAGTGCAAAGCTGACCCTTCCTTTTTCTGTGTTTGTTACCACGAGCATTAGGCTGACAGTTTGATTACATTTATGACATTTAAGCAGACAGGATTTTTCTTCTGTCCCCAGAAGGAACAAGAGAAATCATTTGCTTTTAATGAAAAGAGCCTGAAAGTTCATCTTTAGTTTGAGACTTAACCAATAGTCCTTCATTAACCCTTTATTTTAGAGATTGGTGGGAATTATCTCAGACTAAAAATATGTGGTTATGCACGACCATGGCAAAAATCGGTATTCCATGCTAACACACCATTCAAAGACTCCAGTCAAAATTAAGAGTAAATGTCACCAAACCATAATTTCCGTTCACGGCTGTAGACCCTGGTTGCATGACCTTCTTGTCATGCCTTTCTTCAGAAGAGACAACAAATCCAATGAATGAGACGCATATAACACTCAAAAAAGAAAGAACAAACTTAAAAGGAGATGTAATTCAAATAATAGTTGAAGTTTATTTTAAAACTAGATTCTGCCTTTAGTGTGGATATGGAGCTCTACTGAAGCAAAGTGAGTACTAAATAATGGGAATATGGGACTGGACTTTAAAGCCACTACTTCAAGAAGGCAAAAACTCAGCTAAATTCACAACGTAATGGGTCTGTCCATTGGGATTCTTGCTGGAGGATGAATGCAGCAAGTCATGCTGTATTGATTTTAAATATTTAATCATTTCAACAATTTTTTTTAAATAGTCCTTTTGCTTATCAGACTAATCTTGTTAGGAGTAAGATTTTGTTTCCATTGGAATCAGAGGAAAAAAAATTCCATCAACAGAAGTAAGAATGTGTCCATTACTAGTTTATTCCAGGCAACCCTGCCAATTTTAATTTTTGTCCACTACATCTTGCCAAAATTTTTACCTTGTCTGTGAAAAGAGAAGCAAGAATGGCTGGATGCTTGAAATGGTTGGAGGAGACTGTGGAGGTGATAATCTTTACGGAGTTTCTTAAATATTTTACAGTCTTAATAAACCTGGCAGTGTTATCTTGTAATGTCTTTTCATTTCATATATCTTTTAGAATTTATCAAGAGACCTTGCTGCTTAGAACGAATGTTCTTTTTCCTATCATAGTATAAGTTATTTATTTAATTCTATATGCTTTAGTTATTAAATAGTTCATAAAACAACGAAATATGACCTTCCTATGATTTCCTCTCTCTGTTGATCTCACAAAGTATCCTTCATTCTGAATTCACAAATGAGCAATATGTTAAGAAAAATACATTAGTTTCCATTGCTACACTAACTCAGATCCCAGAAACAGGCCTCCACTACATTTTAAAGCAACAGAGGTTTTGAAAATTATGATAATTAACTGAGTTTTGCATTATCACGAGCAACATGTCTAAGAAACACTATTTTTGCAAAAAGTTAGTTTGATTTTGGAAGTCGCTGCTAACAGCTGCCTGCTAACATTGTTAAGGAGATATGTCAGTAGTTCACAGACATCTTAGCAAAAATAGATCTGTACATTCAATGAAAATTCTGAAATGCAGATGACAGCATGGGAAAAAATTGAAATTTTCCTGGGAAAAGTGAGCTAAAAGAAAATAAGGTCAATTGTTTACTGTCTATCAACAGTATGGGCATATTTTTTCTGTGAATCTCAAGTCACTGAATACCGCAATTCTGCCTGTTTCTGGTCCTCCAATTTTATTTTCCAGATATATTCATTTTCAATCTTTTTTTTTTCTAAGCAGAAAATCATAATTATCTCCATGTGCAAATGCATGCCTCTCTTTTATATTTCTACTCTCTTTGCAAGCTAATAAATGCCATTGAATATTTTCAGGAGAATCTACTTTAAACATAATAAACTATATTTTAAGAAGTGATTTCAGATTAAGCCCACAGACAGCCTTTTCCAGATATAGTTGTGAGAGTTAAAGATGATATCCTGTTTCCTCTTTTCTCTTTGTCGTCTCTCTGACAGAGTCTACTAGACCTGCAGTTCTGCTGGGAGATTGTACCAAACATCCTTAACCTACTTGGGACAAAATCAAGCAGATCAACATCAGTTTATGAACATCTGTCCAGTTGTGCCTTAAGATGACTAGGAACTTCACACTCTCACTACTGTTGAGTAGAGTTTAGGAGGTGATAGCCTCTGGCCTCTGGCTAATAGGTAGCGATGTACAATTTGGGATTATATTGTCCTTAGCTGGTGCAGATACTTGCATAATGAATATTCTGCTAGGGAATAAGGTGGGGGGGGGAAGAAGGAGATTTTATGCATTTATGCAAAAATGTTATGATGCAAAAAGAAGGAATGATGCATTCCTCTGACCAGTGTAATGTTTTTTTTTTTTTAATGTCTTGTAAATGGCATAGACTGCTTAATAAAAGACATAGTTCTACTGGTCTAATTTGTTGTGTTACAACCATGACTTGTAATTAGTGGGAAACATTACAGCCTCTCAGCAAAAAGAAACACTGATAAATGGGTGTGTTTAACCTGAATTATGACAACCAGCTTTTAAAACGTAGTATAAGCATAAAAAATATTCCACAGAGGAAGCCTGTTGGGTGATCTTAGAATCATTGCTCGCAACTGCATGGTGTATAAATAGCCACTACAAAATATTCATTAAACGTCCTTAGTAGCTGCACCAAATAGTTTTTGTTGTGTTCTCAAATCCATTTCTTTTATTCCAAAGCTTTAAACTATTTTATAAAATATGGATTAATTACAAACAACACTGTTTCTTACTTGCTAATGAGACACATACTAAGAGCTGTGATTTCTACTCTTCTGTAATTCATATCACATTGTTGTTAGTCCTAGATTACATGAATGTGAAATAATACTTCTGACAAGAAGACTTACAAATCTTAATTTAAATGTTCATCACCATGAATGGTAATGAATGGGACCCTTAAGTTCATTTTTTTGGGCCAGTATAACTCAGTTGCATGACTGCTAATAGGAATGAAGACATAAAAATGAAACCAAACAATGTTTTTGTATTCACCCCCCACTTTTCAATCCTATAGAACTGTACAGGAATATTTTGGAAACATTTGCTACTTATTCTTAGCATTCAGAACTACATATATATATACACATGTTCAGTGTAGTGTTCCATTTTTTTTTTTTAAGTTTCACATGGAAGAAGCAAGTGCAGTGCCAAAGTCTGTAAGAGTTTCTGCTGTCGTTCCATTCCCCTCCTAATGGGGAATTTATAGAGGGCTCTGGATGGCAGAAGTTCTCCTGGGTCTTCACTGGGTTGTTTGGTATGTGGTCTCGGAGATCTCAGCAGAGCAACAGGAAAGTGGGATTTTCCCCTCATTTTCCTCCTTGTTTGCATAAATCTGTGTCCAGATGGGTCAGTCAGGGCTAATGCTTTCCTGGGTCTGTCACTCATTAACAAGAATCATTTGGTGGAAAGGGAAAGGAAGAGCTCAAGAGACTGAGTGAGGTAGGAAGGCAAGTAGCAGAGTACCAATCTATGTTTTGGTAGAACAAATTTCTGCTCATGCAGAGGGTTGATCACTGGGATCCTATTGGAGGTATCTCTGAAGACCAAAGACGCTCAAGAGAACTGGTACTTCCCTCAAGCACAAGAAAAGTCAGGAAAATTATATACATATCAGTAGACCCAAGCAGACTTTTTTGAAAAGTATTTATCCTTGAAGCTGCCTCATTATCCACAGTTTATATACATATATATATATATATACTGCATTCCTTGAGGATTTCAAATTAACCATTTTAATAGCCATTCAAAGTAACCATTTCTAAAAGCACCCCCGAAACTCTTTCTGATTTGAGCATTCAGGAAATAAATTGAACATAAGTGTTACAAATCCCTTAATTTTAAACATGTGAATGGTTCCAGAAATTGAAAATTAAAATCATATTTAGGTGTTATGTTTTGATTGTTGTTTTGGAAAGCAATGAGAAACAGAATCCTTGTTCCCTTTTTGATTCTGAGGAATTGCAGCCCTCGTAAAGAGATAAACAATTTGTGTAGTCTCGACCACTGGAAGCTAGATGGTCATAAATTGAACATCTAGAAAGAGGCAGCTACAAGGTTATCTGAATAAAACACAATTCATAGCTGCTAAAAGTTACGAGCTTACAATGAGTTATGCTTACAATATCCTTAAATGAAAATAGCCCAATTCCCATAAAAATAATGCTTCCTTTCAGGCAAGCAAAAAGGTGTTATTTCTTAGTGAATCTTTCAAAGCAAAACAAATCAAATGAATTCTATGATCAATCTTATCTGAAATCATGTAGTTCACATGGCTGTAGCTATACAGAAACTTGTTTTTATACATACCTCATGGTTGAACATGTTGAACCCCCAACAGAGCTGTATTTAACTATGACTTCCCCCAAAGACTGGAGAATAAGCTGCCACTCTAATACAGTACTACCATATGTCAGACTATCCAAATGTCTGAAATCTTTTCTACAAAGTAATCAGTAGGGCTGTAGGCAATTTATCCCAGCTGATCCTTAACTGTGTGGTGTCAGAAAAAGGAGAATGCTGATAGAAATTTACAGTCTTTTGATCATTTGAACCCACTGAACATTTCTGAGTAAGCAAGTAATTGGTTTCAGGACCCTTTTGTTGAGAAAAGAAGGCTGTAGGTGTCCCAGCCATCTTTGGCCTGCGCTAGCAAAACAGAGAGAGGAATTTCTGGGAAGGCTGAGGATAGAGACCATGAAACCATCCCTGCTGTCATTGAACGCAAGATCAAAAATGGAGTTTGTTGGGACTCTGTGAGGTCTACAGTTGCTCAGAGTTGTAATAGGGAAGGATTTGGTCACTCAGGATCTCATAACTTAAAGCGCCTCTATGTCTCTTCCTTTCTCAATGCCCAGGCTCTGGTGGAGATTAGACACTATGATTAGGAGGACATGCAGATTTTCCTCTTTAATCTTTCATTCATGTGCATCCTGCTGATTGCTTTACTTGAATTTCATTTCCTAGTTTTTCACAAATAAAGCTAAAATAGAGAGGAAAAGAGAAAGAACAGTTTCAGTTTCTAAAACAACCACTTGGCAAAAGCCATCTGGTATTTATCCACGTCATTAATTGATTTCACAGCTGAAGACTTCAAAGAAGAGCTGTGTGGGAACTGGAAATTAAGTTATTTCAAAATTTGTTTTCATTTTAACTCAGATGAATGTGCATGTTTAGAAATTTTCTACCAAAGAGAATTTCAGTAAATAATTTTGGTCTAATTTGTTTCATTTAAAAGGGAATCAAAATATTCCATTTCAATTTTGATATTTTTCTTCTAATTTCTAGTTTATATAAAATCCTTTTCAAAGTGTTTTTTCAATTTGAATTAAAAACATCTAAATATTTTCTTCCAAATTCTGAATATTTCATACTGTTTTAATCATCTGTTCCATTTTACTGAACTACTTTTCAAATCAGTGCATTCCCATGTTTCTATGCTTATTAAATGTCATTAGTGTTCACTGGAAAATTGTATAAGATCTGCTTAAAAAAATCAGCTATCTAGAGGACACCATTGAAAAATCTTTAAAAGAAAAAGAGAAATTCTACAGATATTTGTGCTGGCTGCTCCTAACCTTTATCAGTTTTTATCACCACAATTTCATGTGCATGTTCTGTGGGTGTTGTATGTAATTGGTGCTCCTGTCAGCTCTGTCCCATCTTCCTCAGGCACAAGTGACATTTTGCAGCCTTCGAAAAGAAAACTTGAGAGCTGCCTCAGTCATTTCTTAAAATTGGATATACAGGAAAAAATGCATGCAAAATTCATCCTACCATAACTACTACCTGATATTCCACAAAAAGCCCCTGATACATACTTAGTTTACCTTGTCAACTCTTGCCAGAATAAGCCAGCTTTGCTTGTTTTAGTTTGCTTTTGTCTCATTTTGCTTCAAATAAACCAAAGCATGACACTGTTTATTAACATTTTTCATTTCAGTAGTCCAATTTAAATATATATTTACTAGAGAGTTTAAACTTTTTGACAAGTAGATAAAAAGTCTTCTTCAGAAAAAACATGGACAATTTCCAAATTATAATTTTATTGGAAGTAGAAGTGTGCCAAGTTACAATGGAAATTACTGTGTATTTTTAACCTTAATGGAAGGCACTAGGTAGCCTTTGTATTACAGCTGCAAAACACAAGGTTAAGTGATGTGTTGTTTTGATATAGTAATTTTATGCTTTCTACTTTAGAAATTCGGAAGGGAAAAAAAGAGTCCAGTTTGTTCCCCTCACAAACATTATTCACAGAGTTTCTAGAAGTATTTTCCACATGTGCCTGCGACGCATGCCAGAAATAGTAAATGAATGTCATTTATGGTGGCTCTGTTGATATCTACAGATACAGAGAGTACAGAATAAAGTTATGCTTTTAGAAGCTTGTTAAGAGCAGCAAAATTTTTAGAGTTCTGGTTTAGCTAAACAGCATGGGGGAACATGTTACCACGGGGGATTTTAAAGGAGCGGCTATGTGAAAGCATAGGCTTGAATTTAGGAAAGATCCAAAGTAATTTGTACAGTAGCTTTCACCTAAATTATGTTGGATGGGTACTCATATCCACTGATACACAGGCCGAGAGTCTCAGGAGATATGAATATCTAAAGTTGGAGCCACACTTTTTTTCAACTCGGCTCCAATTTATCCTATTAGTTCTGATAGCTTTTGGAGATGTCCCAGTTTACTTGCCTAAATGGGAGCTAAGCTCTTTGCAGCATTTGACGCCAGCCGTCAGCGCTGAATGCTTTAAAATGTGGCCCCATAGTGCGTATGTGCACAGCACGCATCATTGTGTTTGTAATTATATGCTCGGTACAGATGAATAGATAGTGAGACATTTGATTATGATTAAGCAGATCGCATTCGTTTTAAGCGAATGTTAAGGGGAAAAAAACTGCTAAAAAAAACCCAGCTGAGTTCTAGTGAATGTCTAAAACCTGTGTTCACAGCAAATGTGGGTGGGCGGTCCTGAGCTGTTTATGGATGCTGGCCAAGAGACAACAGCACGACGGAGTCCGACTGCTGGAAACCAGAACAGAAGATACGACCAGCTCAGTGGGATAAGGAGCAAGCCTTGGGACAGAGACAAAAGTTGCGAGGCAAAAGCTTCAGGTCAAAGTTACATCATGTTTGGAGACCTCTTTTCAGCCTCCTCTTGGTGAACTATTTTCAAAAATCATGATTTATTAGAAATTGCAGTGATTGCCAAAATAACTGCAGTGTGGTACAGAATAAAAATAGAAAAAATGGAGGGGAAAAAAAATGCTTTCCCATTATTTTAAAAGATGTCTAAAAGATGAAAAGATGTTTCCAGGGCTAACAACAGGGCTAGCAGATTTAGCTGTTTACAATCTGTTTACAAGTTGTTAACTTTTCATATCATATCACCTTCCAAAACAAAGGGGTTTGGGAGAAAATCTCATTGAAAATAGGGATTTCTTTACACAAAGCAAATTGAGAAAGTATACTCAGATTTCTCATGAAAGCAGATCCTATTTAGTTTCTTTAAATACTTGTTTAATGGTTAGTTAAGTTCAAGGAGAGGAAGTAAACCAGCAAGAAGTAAACCAGGTTTTTGTTGGTAGTATAGCCATGCTGATGAGACCTAACAGCCTCCCTGACAGAGACAACTCTCTTAAAGGACAAGTCATGGGAGGAGACAAAAATAAGGGATGGGTCAGAATTTACTCTGCAATAAATTTTGACGTATTTGATGGGTCGATGCCTTTTTAATATGCATTGAAAACATATCCCAGCCATTTTTCTGGGAAGAGTGGAGAGCAGTAGTGACACGCTGATATTTAGATCCTGATACCGAGAAAAGTTCTGGTCTCCCTGGAGGATACCAGAGACAAAAGAAGATCCATCTCCAGGACGTCAGCATTGCAGTCATAATTTAATCTGTCATCCAAGAAGGGGAATGAAAATCTGTTCCTGCTTTTTCTTTTCTTTTTCTTTTTTTCCTTTTTCTTCTTTTCTTTCTTTTTTCTTTCTTTTTTTTCTTTTTTTTTCTTTTTTTTTTTTTCACTTTTCAGGTTTCATTTTGTTTTGTTTTGCCAGCTTCCTTAACTTTCTAGTGATACATATTTTTTTCTTTTTTTCAGTAGCAGCTTCAGCTTCCTGGAAATGAGAACTAGTGAGAAAAAGAAGAGTTTTGTCTGGGATTTGTTTTCTGCTATCAGATTCCCTAAATGTTCTGGCTTTGACTGGATGTGGGTTGGCAAGTTAGCTGCCTTCAACAAGGGAGGGGAAGTTGCCTCTTTTCCTGAAATACATACTACTTGGCTTCAACCTAAAAGCTTATGGCTCTGTGCAGAGTGCAAAGACCCCCCATGTTCTCTCTGTAGGTACCAATGAAAATAACCACAACCACAGAATAACAGCCTTGGAGAAGGAAAAGGCTGGAGGTGCATATGCTTACTATGCATATGCAGCATTATTCTGTACAGTACTCTTATTAATAAACTGTGACACCTGGTTTTGTCTGGCAGATCTCCCATTTGTCTCCTGGAAGAACCATTTTATAGTCAAGCAGATCATACTTTAAGTTTTCTCTCTTTCTTTCTTTGCCTTTGCTTTGTCCCAAACCATTGATCTTATATATTGCAAGATCTGCTGTGTCCTCAGTCCGAACAAGTTCCTGTTGAAGTCTGTGGATTCAAGATGGATACAGGTGAAACTTCATCTTCTTGCAGTGTGATTCACATTAAAAATAGACCTAGAGTCTTTTCACCTATGCTATTCTTTGTTAGATCCTTTGCTTGAGGGGGAAAATCCCATACAGGGGTTGATGACAGCAGAAAGACAGATATGTTTATTTAGAAGAAAAATGTTTTTTTGAGCAGGCAAGATCTTGAAAAGGTCTCTTTAGAAGAGAAGTGTAAGCTAAAAATTAAACCAGACTTCGTGGTTTTTCAGAACTGTCCTTCAATGTCCTGCCAAAGACCCTCCTCAGGATCTCCTGCAGTCATCATTAGTGTATCATTTAGCATTTTAGGGAAACCAAAGACTTGCCTAGTAGGTCTTCAAAAACAAAAGCATGAATAAAAAGTCTTTTACTGAGGAGGCATTAAGCAACAGCTTTCAAAATGGAAACTGAAATGAGAATTTAAAATATTTTTTTTTTCTGAAGAACAGAAATATTATATACTGATCCATTCTTACCCATTAAAACTGAGAGTGCCAGTCTATCACAGCACATAGCCCATACTAATAGAGAACAGGTAACGGAGAGGTAAGAAATTGCCGCCAGTAAAAATTTCCACATGGTATTTGTTGCACAAATATACAAGCATAAATTCCATTTGTGGAAGACCAGTAAGTAGCACAATATTTTAACTATGATACACAATTTAAAAGGACATTTTACATCATGACTGAAAAAGAGATAACAATACAAATCTTTTCTCAGTCTCACTCAAAAAAAAAAAAACAAAAAAAAAAAAACAAAAAACCTGTGAGTGTCAGAAAAGGTATTGGGTTGGAAATACACAGGGAGAAGGGCCAATGTAGTTTGTCCTCTCTGGCATGCTTACTTATAAATACTTGATTTACAGTGCACTACGCCAATCCTTGGGTCAGTTTCTGAAGCGCAATAAATACCAAAAGAGATGCTGCAACTGTCCTTTCTCTAGGAAAAAAAATCTTTTATTCTTAAATCAATATTTAAGAAATTATTATAAATTGTAGGGGTGTGTGTGTGTGTGTATGAAAGAGGGATATTTAAGGAAAGGGAGAAATGAGAATTATCTAAATAATAATGAGAAATTCTAGACAGTATTTCTTTCTGTAATCTTTTTCATAGGTAGTTGGTGACCAAGGTTTGTGTTGGATCTGTATCTTTGTACACTTTAAGCTAGGATCTAAATTAAGATCGTATTAGCAGATTCTGTCTTCAGACCACCTTAAAACTACTCAGTCCTCAACCCTCCCTTGAAAGACTCTTTTGGAAGTAATCAATAGTAATTAAAATGCTGCATGCAGGCCCTGCATCCCTATGCTGACTGGAATTCACTGTAAGATGTCGGGTTTAGCCTACATGTTGCTGAAAAGTAGAATCTACATGTGTTGATGCCACATAATGCTAATTGGAGTAAAATGTAAGAGGGAAAGGTCTCTCTAGAAAAGTAAATATGCAATTCCTAAATGTTTATTAGAATCTGTGATCTGTGAAAATTTAAAACCAACCAAATCAAGCAGGATACACTCAATAACCTTTCAGTTCCATTAAAGAAATTCAATAAGACTAATGAATGACATGAAAGAATGCCATAAACATAGAAAGGAGACCATTTTGCAAATAGGACTCCAGCATTCTAAACTCAGAAAAGCTAACGCCAAGTTCTGCACCCGGATGAGAGTGGCATCACCTTATGTTGCAAAAATGTCTGGCAGCAGTTACTTTTTAGAGAACTGCTTCCTAAAAATAGATCTACCAGTTGAGACCTTGAAATTCTAAGTGCTTTCTTTAGTCATCACCGACTAATGAGCTGCTTTTGAATAAAATAGGTAGTTTAAAACTACTAAGTGTACTAGCTCTCTGCACAGTACAAAGAAATGTGGTGAAAGAGGAAAGGTACTGTGAAGCTGACCATAGCTAGACTTCACTGACTTGCTGTGATAGCAGTTACACTATCAGTGAAAGGTTAATTGCGACCACCAAGTCTTGCACAAGGAAAGGAAGAAAAAGCCTGCCAGAAATGTCAATAATGCATCAGACCTATAACTTTATAAGAATAATATAAATGTCAGCAGAGATTACAGGGGTTGAAATATGTAATTTTACTACTTTAACTCTTGTGAAGCTGCAATAAAACCTATCACAATAGGGACTGGTAAAGCTGACACATATTTGTTTTGCCTTTAAAAAGAATGGAATCATTTCAACATTTGTTTTTATTTCCTTTTGTTAAAAATGGCTTTAATAAGTGGGAAAATTTTACCCACTATAATTCTTAAAGAGCTTCTTACTAAGAAGACAGTTTTCCCTCTTAGTATTCTTATTTCCTGAAAAAGTGGACAAGATCTACAAAAAGCCGCCATCAGCTTTAGTAGAATACAATTTCACAATGGCTTTGAGAAAAGTCTGCATTTGGGGTGTTTTGATTCAGGAATCTATTTAGCTAGACTGCCCAACGATCTGTTTGTTTGACCAGAAGTGGGTAAATATACATACATGAGTGTATGAAAGCATGTATATACATATACATACGTTTATACATATGTGTGTGTATAAAAGCGTGTATATACACATATACATACATACCTTTTTATCTATACCTGCTTATGAGCGTGTATAGATATATTTATATACACATACACACACACGTGTGTGTGCATACCTATATAGACATGTATATAGATAATGAATGCAATGTTGGCAAGTGAATTTCACCATACTTGATCTGGATAATCTTCAGTTGGTATTGTAGCCACTGCAACCAAAACACTCCCTACTTTCCAATATTTAGTGTCATAAAAACCTGCAAAAGATACTGTTATAGGTAAGAAGTAAATGAAATATGCTCTAACTTTCTTTTTCTTTAGTCCTAATATATATTATAGTTCTTGAACATTTGGAGAGTGGCAATAATGTGAATGAAGATTAGCCCAAATCTAGCACTTTACGAGTGCATGTCCAAAAGCTTCAGAGAACATAGAATTCTGTAGAAATATCACAAACCTTTAGTAAAATCTGGTCACTATTTCATCACATTAGACAGAAATGACTTGCAAATATAAAGCCCCTTAATTTATATTCTGCAGTCTGGAATTACTCCACATGTATTGACTATATATCTAAGTAAAGGCGCTGCAAGTGCATCTTGGCTAGAGACGCAGTTGTGCACGCAAAATGTAATTTTGCATGCAAAATGAAAGTTAAGCCAAAGCTCTTCTGGCCAGAGGCTGGCAAGGGGAGAAGCAGAGCTGTAGGAAGAATTTGGAAAGCTGAGTGGCTGCTGTTGCTGATGTAGGGTGAGTTTTCCAGAGTGGTTTCTTAGAAAGCAGCTGCTGTCCTATAGAGCTGCTGCTCTATACATTTGGACCTCTCTTGCAGCCATCACAGATAGAAAATTCACTTTCTAAGACATGGAAATAGGCTAAATGGATGTTTTACTCCTTCTTGCATTATGCAGCTACCTTTTCTTCTTATGCTTAGATTCATGAAGACTTAATTCATTACAGAATACCAGCTGCAGAAAAAGGTCCACCTACTACTTCTAGAAGAGAAGGCTACGGAAACACAAGTTGGAAAATATGAAAGAAATGGAATTTGCCTTTTTAAAGTGTTCTCAGAGGAACCCAGGTGCTTACAGACCTATTGGATGGATGTCTTCCTGCACCATATTGTAAGAGTTTTTGCTATTTGCTTTGTCAGAAGACCTGCACAGTGTTTGCACGAAGAGCCATTCCATTCCCCTAAGATAGAAAGTTTAACCATACACCTCTTGTAGTGTTAAGCAGCCAATGTAAACAGCAATTTCAAGAATAATGCCCAGGATGATATAGATATTTAACTTGCTTGCAGTATGAGAGATTCTGAGGCATACAATATCAGCTTTATGTGAAACTAGAGTTTTGGTAGTATTGTCAGTTTTTCTAAACTCCATATCTGTTTTCTGTCCTGGGCAATATTTTGGACTCTTTTACGCTGGTTAAAGCAACTGGATAAAGATCAGGATGTCCTTTCCTTTCCCTCTTACTTTAGACTTAATATTAGACATTTGATTCTCTCTATAGAGTTTTCCATGAACAAAAAATTTAAAGGATTGTCAAACAATATAAAATGCCTACTGCTCAGAGCACTTTTCAGAGTTGATACATAATTTTTCTTCTTCTAAAGTGCTGGATAGGGCAGAGCCACTCTTTCATAAATTTTATTTAAGATTACTAAGATCATTTAGCCCAAAATTAAAATTGTTACAAAGGGAACGTGGCAGAAGAGTCTGTGTTGTCTCTGTGTGCTCCTACAGGAATGCTGTATGGACGAAATCTGCCCAAACTAGGGAGTCAGATGTTTTAAGGTGTGAACAGGGGTCAGCTTTCACCATCTGATCTAAAAACTAGTTACTCTCCATAACACACACTGTCATAAAGACAGTGTAGATGTATCCATAGTACTTCTGTCAGAATTCAAACCTCATAAACATTCATTTTGCCACAGAGCTAGTCTTTCAGGGACATGTTTCTCCAATTCACTTCGTTTCCTGAATTCAGGGCTTGAATATGCATTAAATTATTCCAGAAGAGCTAACACATTTTAAATTCACTGTAAAATAACATTTGTGCCTTATCCTTTCAAAAGCAAGGTTTACTATTATATAGTCACTTAATTATCCTACTCTAATCATCAGTTTACTTCAACAGAACATGCAGTTACCATGTTTAAGCTAGTCTATAATCAACGTAGTGATTTAACCAGTTTTGAAACAGTAATACAAAGAAAACATTACGATCTCAAAATAAGGAGAAATAAATTCAAAAAAGAAGCACTTCATAAAAGATTCTGGACAGATAATCATTTCATAAATGAAAAAAAAGAAAAGAATTTTGGAATATATCTGCACAAGGTTAATTTTGTACCTACTAGTTACCTCACCTAAAGTTGATCTAATAATTAGACAGAATATAGAACATAAGCATATAAAATGTGACATACATTCAAGCAGATACAAAATATTTTAAACAACAAGTAAATCTTGCAAACTTATACTAAATTAGCAAATTTTACAGTATTTTTATTGATAGTTCTGTGTTATACCACAGTTTGAATGTTGACAAAATAGATTACATAATGAAATAATATCCATCTAAAGCAGGCAGAAACCCAATTGTCAATTCACTGAAGAAAAAATATTGTAGTTTCTTGGGTCAGAGATACTTTTGAATGTACAGTAGCTCATTTGCTAATGAATGCAGAAAGAACCAGTAAATAGGAGACCTGATTCATTATGGCTGCCTCACAGCTACTCTAAACCTTATTGTACGAGAGCATGGACAGCAAAAACTTCTTAAGCTGGTTGTTCTGTGCTCTGAGACAGGATAATCTTTGAGAAACATTTTACGGTGCATCTTTTGAAGAAAAGTGCATTAGTCTTTACTGAAAAAAACATTTGGTTGGCCTTGATAATAAAGCATTCATGAGAAGTATGAGCAGAAGTTTTCATTATTCCTTAAGCCCTCCCTTCTGAGAGACAAAAAATTCCATCCTCCATTGCAGCTCCACAATGCCAAGTTGCCAGGCAACTGGTCTTTTATGGTTGGTTGCCATGGTGACTGATGTAAACAAAATCATAAATCCCATTACCTAGATAAATACAAAGGCTTTGTTATAAAAGAAGAATCACTCTGAAGTTTAAAAAGATAACATAAAAGACTGACAATGAGATTTCAGAAAAAAAAAAAAAACTACTATGGCTAATATTATAGTTAACATGGCTCTTCTCTCCAGACTCTCTCTTTTTCCCCTTCCCTGTAAGCCATTCCAAACCACATCTGCCCTAATTTATTAAGTACATTTGCAGTGCAATCAAGCCAGCTAAGGAAAGTGCAAATCATCAGGTAAACCGTTATTCACAGTAAGACCAATCTAGTTACAGAGGAATTGTACGAACATTGTTAGTATGAATTGAAAAGCCTTTCAGGGAAATAAAGCAGAGCTAAAAATTGCCCATTTGTGCAAAAGTAACTACACATGGCATGACTTTTGCCTTGCAGTAAGTCAAAATAGACAGCACTGAGAAATTCAGGTTGGCCAAGAAACCGGGTAAGATATGAAAAGGTGTGCAATCTCCAAAAGGGTCCTGTAGCTGGTGAGGCAAAGGCAAAAGACCAGGATGAGATAAAAGCAGTAATTGTGCAAGCAGATTTTTATTGGACTCATTGGAAGTAAGTCTAACATCCATTTGGCTACCCATGTCAACAAAACACTTCAGAAGTACCCTTAAAAGGCAGAAAATATGTTCTGTTACATCTCTGAGTGGAAAAGGGCAATATTTGCATTTATATTTCTATTGTGTCTTGTTTATGTCCTTAAGAGTATGTCACAGACAGAGAAGTTTTGGAGATGATACCTTCTTTGGAGATCATACTTACTTCTTGGCAGACCTTAAATGCCAGTCGGTGCAACAAGCTCCCAAAGATGATCCCCAAGTGATATAATGTCACTAAACAGACAACTTGTCGTTCTTGTGAATCTGATTATAATTTTAAATAAGATCAGAATAGAATACTATCAACTATAAATAATGTGTGGAGGATTGCTTCAATTCCCTTTTGACTCCTATATATGATTTCTTCCTTGAGCACTGTATATTCAAGAAGGAATAAGAAGGAAAAGAAAGATTACTTCTAAAAAAAGTGCAGAAAACTAAAAATGAAATTTGCATTTATAGTACAGAGGAGCTAAGTAATTCTAGAAATGCCTGTAGGATTTACAATTGTATTGTTAGTTATTTTTTTCAAAAATTATACATAGGCTAACCTTATGACTTTTTTATGATGATAGTAACAAGGATATTACAGTTTTGAGTGAATATTTGACTATTCCTTATGTTAACACCTTGCGTCTGTTAAAAGCACTGTATATTACAAATATTTCATTTGGATCTAGCAAAAATAAAAGAAAAATAACCTTGTATAGGTATCTTCTTTGGAACACATTGCCTTTTTCCTCTGCTCCCCATATGTCATCCCAGTAACATCTTTTCAAAATGAACTTGTTGATGATAAAGCAGGAGTAGAAAGCTGCATCTTTTGATTCCACATTCTAGGTCAAGAAACATACTTCACGGCTTATACTTGTCATTGCAGTATGGTGTTCCATAGCCAAAACAAGCCAATCATGTACACAATCTTTTATAACAGTTAAGTGAACTTTATCATGCTACATGTCAATCTGTATGCTAGCTCGTTTACAAATTTCCAGTATCTCAAACCTTGTTTTGACAGAAAGAAGACAGGCATATCAGAAATGCCTGGAAGTTCTTCTTTATTTCTGACTATATGAAGAATTTGACTTTGTATGAATGTTTGAGCTTGTATGAATGTTTTTTTTTCTAGGTCCCCTGCTCTCCCTTTCTTGATTAAATTATTCTCCAACTGCTTAACAAATACAGTTTGATTTGGAAATGGATTGGAACAGCAAATCCTCTTCCGAAGCCTTGATTTACCACAAAGTGGGCATGAGTACAAGAAAAGTAAATAGGCCAAGTGGGGATGGTAAAGGAACAGTGTCATTTATTGTTGGATGAGGAAAGCTTTGTGTGGGTACAGAAGCATGAGCAGAGCTCATAAAAAGACAGAGATTGGTTGGCTCTTCTTGTATAAGATCCTTCTTATCCAGAAGGATCAAGACTGCTCTTGAAAGTATGGCTATGACACTGTCTGAATAGGCCACTCTTGACAGATGGAGTTTCAAAAACTGTAACTGTAGTAAAAACTGTAATATTGTTCCTTCCTACAACATTTTGGAGGTCAGGAAGAACGAGGAATAAATAAGTACAAAAAAGAACTCAAAGACTTCTGTCATGAGACTGCTACAAAACATTACTATTAACCACAAATGCTCTCTTCTAACAGAGAGAAAGAACAGTTATTGGAAGAAAATAGTTGCATCCCTCTAACTGCTCTGTCTTGCTTCCCTGCTGGGAATCTTGTTCAGCCTTCTCCTGCAGGCTTTCCAGGTAGACCTTCAAAGAAGCAGTGTCTGTGCCCCACAGCGTTTTGGACTTTTTCATCTCCTTTTTGATACATGACTGTTTTCTCCCACGAAGTGTGGAGCTTCTTGCCTAGTTTCAATGAAAATTTAGAAATTGATAAGGCATTAGTCCGTGTCCTCAGTAGAAAATATTTTAGCACATAGGCATAGGAGCTCTAACAAATACAGATATTAGTTGTTCTTTTAAATACTTCTTCGTTTCTCTTCATTTCCTTCTTCCAGGCTGATGCAGATGTTAACTAAATACATAAATCTGCATCAGCTGGTGCTACCTTCACTAAAAACTTGATACAAGCTGTTTTTTACTATTGTTTAGCATTTACTCTCACTTTTAGACATCATGAGAATATACATTATCAACTCATCTTTAAAGCCATGACACAGGTATGATATGTTTCAGAAAAAAAAAAAATCAGTATGGCACTAATGGTATTCTGTTTATACTTACAAAAAGCAGTTAATTATTATCATCCTTTAAAAAAAGGCAAAATAACTATTATGTCTGTAATTTCTATAATCTCTCTTAAAATATGTTTTTTATTGGAGGTTATAATATGTATTTTATTGTAAGTCTATTATAATTATAGATTGAAATAATAAGCTGTAATTAACATATAATGGAATGGGAAATTGCAAAGACGTATATCATACTTTCCATTATTCATAACACAGTGCTCATTATTCTTCCACTTTTGCTATGTTATATATAAAAAAAGATGCCTCTCAAAGGAGAGCAGTAAAATACAAATTGCCCTGTCCTAAAGTCATCTAAAATACAGCAAACTTGTCAAATTATTGAAAAGGATGTATAGTTAGTAGGATATTTCAGAAATTAGAGGGCTTTTAATTGAAAACATGCCTAGTCTGATGGAGGCCCCAGAGTTTCTTACATAAGAAAGGACAAGTAAAACAACAGAATTAAATAGGGAATGAAATAGCAGAAAGAGAAGAGATTCTTGAGTTTTTCCTCACAGAATTCTAACTGTACGGTAATGCAGAATTAGATTCCTTTCAAAATGAAAAACAGGGTGTCTGTGGAACATGAAAATATTGGTCTCAAATGAGCATAACAGAAAACCACTCCAGATATTCCAATATTATTATTATTATTTTTCATTTTTTCCCTCACACAGACTTAAAAAACTGGGCCATAACTAAATCTGTCTTATAGATTTTCCACCCAAGTGTTTTGCTGAATCCATCTGACCTCCTAACCACAGCATTAATGACTGTAGTTTATTCTGGCATTATGTGCAGATTCTCCCAGCTTCATAAGTCAGTAGAAATTATAATAAATGGAGTTGGGCTGTGTAGGGGAAGTATGAGCAGGCAAGAAAAATAAGAGTAACTGAATACTTAAGCTTTTGCTTGTCTTCGTGTTGTTTGGATGAGAATATTAAAAAAGACTCATAGCACCAATTGGTCTTTGTCCACATCACAAAACCACCACAGAATCTGGCAAAATTAAACACAGTTTCTGAGAAGCCCATGACTGCAAGCATGTTGATGCAGCAGAGCAAAAATACATTACCAGAACTGGGTACAAAAAACTTACTTTGTGCCTGACTATCCTTTAGCAGACTATCGGAAAAGAAAGAATTATACCTGTGGTGTCCTCCCAATATTTTGAAGGAAAAAAAATAGATGAGAGATTTGGTGATAAATCAGGGCAGTTAATGCACTCTATTCTCATTTAGCTAGCAATCCTGATAATGAAGTTGGCTGCAAACATCAGGGATTCTGCCCAGGTGGCAGTTATATGGATTTTTTTTTCTCTCCAATCTTTTCTATACAGTACTTCTGTGTAGTCCACCTGTGCTGCTGTGCATCAGTTAATAGAAGATAGCAATTTTCCACAAGAGGGGAAAACCTCAGGTTGACTTGTTTTAGACCAAACCAAAAAGGCTCTTATTTGTAAGCAACAGGTTAACTCTCTTTTTCTAGACCCAGGCTATGAGAAACTGTCTGCTGCTAGAGCGCCACTAAGGACAAAACAGTCCAGCAGAGGGAATACAAAAATGACAAGTAAGACCTCCAGAAACAGAGGAAAAAGAAGGAAATGAGGTATTGCTGTGCCTTCATAGTCTGATGGGTACTTCTTCTTATTTAATTAAGAAAATTTTGCCCCCAAATGGGAGACTCTTGAAGGAGGAAGTTAGCCTTTCTGCTGCTATTACCCACTTCACCAAAGAAAGATCATTCAGATTCTATTAATATGTGATTCTTGAGTGAAAAAACGTGGACACAGCATCTCCTTCCATTTTCAGATCCAGGCATCATCCCTTGTTCCCACTTCCCAAGAGTTTATGCTTTGCCGTGTACCCAAACAGTAAGAAAGTAGTAGTCATGGACACCAGGGACATTCATTGAAATTATTATATGGCTAATTCTTCTGGGGGCCAGAAAAAAAAAAAGAGAGAGAATGCAAACTGAAATGATGGACTGCTCACCTTTCCTTTGGAAAGACCAAGAAAAATGCACTAGCCGCTCTTTCTGAAGGGCCTTGTATGTCTCTTCTGGACTAGGCTAGGAATTCACAGACAGGTCTGTGTGTCCTGAGCAGGCCAAAGAAGACATAATGTGTCATCTGCCCACCAGACCTGTCTGTATCACTGCAAATATTAAAAACCTAAATAAGAAGCTAGGCATTTAATGAAGTCTCATGTTCAGAGCCTTGAAAGCATTAGCACTTTCTGCTTGTAACTTACTTGCTCTTCAGAAAATCCCCCGTGACCAAATACACAGTGTCTGAGCAAGATTTCTAAAAGTCTGGAATAAAGATTACCCAGTAAATGAGTTGTACACATTTATATGTCTGTTACATCTTTTTTCAATTTTTCTTTTAAAATTATTTTCAGAAACAAATTTAAAAATAGAACTGAGTTTTCCATTTTTAATTAATTCAGGTACTTTATGCTAATATCAGAAATAATATTGTCATGTGTGCTATAGACAGTACAAACTGTGAAAGCAAAAGCTCTGTCAACCAATGTAACTAGACCTAGGCATCATTCAAATTCATGGTATTTCCACAATTAGATGAACTGTATTGTTCTGACACTTAAATCAGTGTGTCTGCAGCTCTGGACCTTCAGCAGCAGAAATGCTACCCTAGTGATAGTTATATTAAAATTCTTGTTTTTTTCATTCATATAGTTCACATGTCATGAAAAATTCTCACCTTTCTCTCTTTACCTCAGTGTTGAGGCTGTATGGCTCATACAGCCATAAGAGACTATAAAAAATAACCCAGTTCATCCTCTTATCTGAGGTCTAGTGAGATGTGTTATGATTGTCCAGGGCTAGAGACCTCACATAATACTTATTTGATCTTTTCTACTGACAACCTCATCATCATAATGTTTTTCCTAATAAATCATTATCATAATGTCTTTTCCTTTGCAATGCTCCCAAGTCCTTCTAAGAAAAATTCTGCTTTTTGTTTTCCCTTGATGATTGCTTTTTTTCTTGTTTTTTATTTTTTATTTTGATGCTATCAGAAAATGAATGCCCACTTTCTGATCCCACAGAACATAAGCTATTTTATTTTCATACCCTAGCATCTACTCTGACCAATTTGATTATGCATAAGATTAGTCTGAACGAGAAAAGTTCCGTCATGAATATCAGATCCCATTTATAAAGTCAAGGTGGCGGACAGAAGAGGGATTGGATAGTTTCCATTTGTTATGTTTTAGACTTTTTTAATTTTTTTTTTGCCAAGGTCATCTCAAAGAATCTTTTCACCACCAAAAATAAAGCTACTTTTAACCAGTCTTTTCAATAAAGAAACCTCAAGAAAAACAGAAAAAAAGAGAAAAGGAAAAGACCAGGGTTCACAAAATCCAAAGGACAATACGCTTACTTCCAAAAATCACCATATCCCCCTGAAATCCACAGCACACATCCAACATCTCAAATACCACTGCATTTGCTCTGAGGATAATGTGCATGATACCTGCCAAACTAGTTCACAGATGATCTCCACATGACAGGCTTTTTTGTCCAGAGAAATATATAATATCTCTGAACTGACCACCCAGATAAAACATGCAGACCTTGTGTGCTTTACATGGATCCTTTACATATTCAGAGAAAAACATGATATAGTTCTTCCAGTACATTAATCATTTCATGGAAAGGAAATGAAGGAAGCAAACATTGTTTAGCCTGAATGAATATCAGTGAATTGATATGGTCATATGCCAAAAGTATTCGGTATTCAAAACCATAGTTCTATTCCCATTTCTCCAGTAAGATCCAAATATTCTCACTGGAAATCAGCACATGGTCAATATAGTTACTGATTTTGTGTCCAGTTACAACCTTCCTGCTACTCCTACCCCATTGCATAAGCATAAATAATACTTTTTCCCTCCATTCCACTGTGTCTTGCTATTTGCCTGTGTTCTGTCTCTCTCTGGTACAAAACGGGTCTTGGCCAGTGTTATTAACAGCCTTTCTATCTCAGATGTACCAATCAAGCAACATAATAAAAGTTAACGAAGAGCAATTACATTTAATGTGTATTTAGATTAGGCTTTCCTACTTCTCAGACTTGGTTGAGGAATTCTGAACCTGAAAGCTTTGTCTGGTTTTTCTTCCTATATCATCTCATCTAATAAGATATGATCTCTTCTTATAGTCTTTTGTGAAACAAAGAGTCTCTGTAGGTTAAGAATAAACAGACTATATTGACTCGACTTATCTACATCATATACAATTTATCTCAACATTTTAGAATGTTTATAAGTTTAAGAGAGAAAACCTAAACAACTGACTAGTTTCAATAAATTACACCTCTGTATTTGCTTTCAGATGCTTTTTAGGGGCAAAATCTTTGCTTCTCTATCCTTCCCGCACAACTGCATAGCTTCTTGGTGGTATGAGCAATGTTTGGATATGGCAGAATACCAATTGTGAGTGAGGCCAAGAGCTTAGCAGGACTCAAGAAAGGATTAGACATTTATATGGACAATGAGAACATCCAAAGTTACATTAAACAGTGTGAAAAAATAAAGGAATAAGGCTTAATTCTAAAATACTGGGAAAAAAAGGCACTCTACAGTCAGAAGCTATGTAGAAACTTTTACCAGTAAGTAGGTTACAGTAGAGTTTTGCTACAATATTTTCTGCCGCAATAGACAGTGCAAAGTATCCTTTAGATGGACTAGCCCACAGACGTTATAATAAGATTCTTATGTTCTTTAGTGCTACCTAATCAAACCTGTTTTAGTTGCACCATAACTTCAGAGTTGTTTGTCACCTAAAATAAAATTGATGCAAATGTATCTTGGGAAACCAGTTTAATTTAAAATAACTGAAGCAATGTTCTCTTCAGAAAACATACTCAGATTAAATGTGGTAAGTCTACTGAAAACATAACAAATACTTCATTAACTTTTTTTTTTTTTAAAGCTAATCGACCTTTTAGATTCATTTTTTGGATTGTTGCTAAATTCTAAAAGCCTTTTGCTCCTTACTATAAACACTAGAGATTAGAAATAAGACAAACAAAAGAATAAACAGCACTCTTTCTAAGAGAAGCTCAGCCTGGAAAATAATTCCTCTATTTCTTGGTATTATAAATAAAAAGCAATATATTCTTTTAAAGATGATTCAACATCAAAGACTTCCTGTGATTTCTGACAATTGAAACAAAATTAGATTGTGAAATCTTTTTTTATTTTCTTGTATCCCTTCTCTAAAGATGAGAGAAGTCAAACAAATGAAAACACAAGGCTCATATACCTCCAGGAAATGCTTGCATAAGGCTTATTTATCTTTTAACTAACATTTGTTAACCATGGATTAGTGGAACAGCCTCTTGTAATTATGGTTACTGTTCCATTTGTGGCTATCTTCATGAGGCCAGTGAGTCTTTAAATTACAGGCTGACCACCCGGGAGCTCAAGGATTGAATCAGCCACATCTCCATGGGTACCACATTTGGATGATTATCCCAAAGATGACATGCTAACACACACATACACAACAAAGAAGGTTTATGCTCACAGCTTCAGAGTCACTTTCAGTCCCTGCAGTGGTTTCAACTTCAATAAAATCAGGGTGGCCCCTGACATAATGTGTTCTATTTTAGTAAGGGAGAAATAGCTGGTGAAAACAGTCTTTGTTAAATACCTATTCTGATACCTATTAAAGACTTCATCAGATATAATGCCAGAAATTAGACCATAATAGAATCTAAGAAGGGAGGAAGGGAGTACAAAGAGCGGGGGGGAGGGAGGAGGAATATTTAGTTTTCTTAAAAGCTTTACAATTCAAAAAACACTTTTTTATGTTTCAAATGTTAACAAGATCTTACTGCAAAATTGTATTTAAAAAACACAAGAGAAATAAAATGATTGTTTTATTCTTAAGAGTTGGTATAGTTAAAGGGATTTTGATATGAGTTGGTCATTGTTAATATAGCCCTCTGAGGGATTGTCTTTCAAATCACTGCTTCTGAGATAAAATAACTTATCTTTATGAACCAGAGGAAAATAAATAATTCATTTGGTGGACTCACCCTTCTGCAGTCCCTTGGAATTGACCTCTTGAGATCAGCTTAGAGAACCAGTCCTAAAATTCCTGGATCCAAAGATATTCCCCGTCAGCAACAGAGTATGTTGAGCAGCTCAATGCTCACCAGCTCACACTTTTCTCGTCACTCTATGTAAGCAGTGTTGGCAGCAGAGATGTACCTGGGTGCTGCATGAAGAACTTTCAAAAAAAGTAGTGCAGGCCCAATCTGAGATTTATAATGATAAATTTACAAATCTGAACCATTCTTTACTGGAGGATGTTATGCAGGCTTTAGGTAGTGATGACGGAGCTGTGACCTTGTCCTACTCCAAGCCATAATTATAGGTGGATAGGCAGCATCATACTATCACTATTCTTTTTTCTCCAGAAAATGTACTGTAATATATTGTATTGTCAAGACATAAAAACAGAAATAAATGCAGCACTCTTCAAAAATCCCTCTCAAAGTAAACGGGGGCAGGAAATATGGATTTTACTTAGTTGTCATTCAGCTTTTCTGTAATGCATAATCAGTATGTGTATAATACATGCACACTCATAGACACATTTTGATGGCGTCTAAGAATTAAAAGAGCATTTTTTTTCCACTGTGCAGGACATTATACAAACACTGCTATGAAAGGTGGCCTTTCCCCAGATGTTTTTAACACAGAGTCACAATGTGATGCTGAGGGATGCCTACGATGGATGCACTAGCTATACAAAATCAAGCACCAAACCATGGCTTAATTATATAGGCACAATGAACATCCAAAGTCTGCAAAATTGCCATATGGAGAATGCTATGTGAACAATGTAGGCCTGCTTTGATTTTGCAGTTGTTACATATACTTTGTATTTCAGGATTTGAAATATCATCTGAAGAATGGTATTTTCTGTGCTTCCTGAAGAAGGACTTCGATATTTGTTTACACAATGTTTCTTATATTTGGAGGAAGACGCCTCATTTATTCTCATAGTTTCTCTTTCTTGCAGGGGCAAGTCTAAGGTTCACTAATGGATCATACCTGCCCTGCCACAAGGATACGGTGCAGTGATATGGCAAGTACCAGAGGATCACAGCTTCAAGAAAGTACTGAGGAAAATGTTTTGCAGAATTATTCAGTACATAATGAAAAGCCTTTGTGTTACCTTCTCTTCTTTAAAGGCAAGTGAGATCTATTGAGGATGAACAAGGAAGTGATTCTGCTGAAGAACTGGCCCATATGCATTTCTTCCCCTGAACAGTCTTTGAAAATACTCTGGTGAAACATCACCTCTTGGCTTCCGCCATCTCTTGTCAAGAGTGGAAACAGATAGAAAATTGTTATTTTTCCTGCGGTTTGCAAGAGCGTTCACTCTGTGCTACCATTATTACCATGTGCCACCTCACTCGCCTGCTTCTCTGAAACTTTGCGTCCATATTCAGAATCCTTTATTAAACCAAATTGTCCATGTATACAAAAGTGCACAAGTTTATTCTGCTGTAGTGGTGGTTTGAAATTGTCACAAATATCTTCAAGCATAATTCTAATAAAGTCTTTTGGCTGAGATACAACGATTTGCCCCCTTTTTTTTTCCCCCTTGGGACAGTGAACCAATGTATTGGCATTGCATTTACCCACTTTAGAGCTGCAGCTAGAGCTATAGCCAAGGACCAAATGAAAATATACAAACAGGGTTCTGGAGGTGATGGGTATGCAGGGCCTCCCTTGAGAGAAGTTGTCTGGAATGTCGAATCTTGGGCATCCCTGTCCCAGCATATTGCAAGAGCACTTTGCAGCTCAGAGCTGGATGCATGACTAAATGGATTCACTGCAGATATGGCCCAGAATGTATATGCATTTTGATACTGTGTATTACCAAATTTCTGTGCACACACAGTAGATACCTTAGGTGAATAAAAACCTGGGCTGATGTGTTCATATGTCACAAAAGTAGCGAAAAGAGTTTTGTGTCCTGTGCCATTTTCACACTGGAATGAGGAATTAATGTAAAATATGAAAAATATATTATTCCCTGCGTATCTAGTCTCTGGCATTAGCCCCAAGAATCTCAAGAGCCTTTTTGGATTGGGCTGCTATGATTTAGTGAGGCCATGCCTTGGATATCTGTTTTTAAAGGGGTACTTGTTCCCCATTTTGTGGCTGGGAGTAGGAGCGGGTGAGAGTCAGTGGCTGGTGACTGCTCTGAAGCAGAGGCTTAAACTAAAATTAATCTTAGAACCACAAACTCTTTCGTAATATCTTTCATAATAACAGCCGTTAATTGCCTTGCGATGCTAAGGCCTTCACTGTTTCTTCGCTGTGGAAAACCTCTATTGTATTGGCTTCTTCCTGTCCCATTGAAGGGAACAGCTTGTATGAATCAGGGATGAGCTACACTCCCGAGTTATGAATACCCTGTCTTGAGTGCCCAGAAACACCAGAGTTGTGTCTTCAAACCTCCTCCCACCCTTCCAGTCTTTCCCCGCGCTATAAAGGGGCCCTAGCTAAAAGGAGAGTATTGATCAAGGGGTTAGTATGTAAAAGGGATGCAGGCCTACCGAGAGGCACACAGGTAGGTGTCAGTTTGCATACCATACTTACTGAAAATCAATTTATGTTTGTAGTCTTTTGTACATTTTTAAACAACTTTACCCTTCTTATGGGAAAGAAAAAAAGAAAAAAGAAAAAAGATTTTGAGATCCCAATCAGGATTTCTATCACTAAAACTTTAACGATCATCTTAAGATATTGTAAAGTGTTGTTATACATAAAAAACAAGCATATCATCTTTAACATCTCAGGAAACAGTTTGCAAAGTCAGCTCAAAAAAAAAAAAAAGGCATTATTTATGCAGTTGTCAGTCTTTTAAGAGTTTCCTCAGTCTTTCACATGCTCAGTCTGTCTTCAGATTTTTTCCTTCTGGGAAATTTTGACTGGTTTAAGATTATCCTTAACCCTTTCTTTTCCTTTTTTGATGGCACAGGAAACTGTTTTCTTTCCTCTGTTTCTCTGAAGCAGAATTTTCACAATGCGACGGGAAGAACTAATGAACAAAATGTTTTAACTTTTCATAAATATGGAATTTAGAGCCCCTAAATAAGAATTTAATGCCACTTTACATTCTTTATATTGTTATAAATATAAAGAATATAAATATATCTATATTTATATTCTAAACCCACGTTTTCCCCCAAACCAAAATAAAACCACTAACATTAAAGGATGGATACGACAAGCTCATTGACAGAGCTTTCAAAATCAACTGGAGCATAACATCAACCGTAGAGTATTTATTGCATGCAGTGCTGGACACTGTAGGGTTTCATTGTGAGCCTGCAAGTATTTGGATGAAGCACACAGCCAGTCTGCAGAATACCACAGAAAACATGGGACATGAGAAGAATATTGTTTTCTGACCATGAAAAGACCACACACATGGTCCATGTGGAATGCACACTGGACCATCTTCAAAAACATAGACGTTGCATTCTCTGTTATGCACACAGACTGGCTTAATTATATATAGGCATTAGGCAGTAAATGGCAGTTTCACACTGAAATGCTGCTGTATTACTAGTAAGTTCCTCACTGTAGTTTATTCTTTCAAAACGGTAACATATTTTTTCGTTCTGCTTATGATTGTAGAGACGTTCAGTTAAATATATTTCTTTAAATCAGAATTGTAAAATACAACACGATACAGAAAGTATAAATTAATTTATTAAATAATTATTAATTAAATAACTAAAAAATATGTATTTACAAGAACTAGACTTCAAAAAGTAGTTGTGGGTCATAGTATAAATTCAAGTGCTTGTGAGTTTTTCTATTATTTTCAGTTTCAGTTATTTTTCTGATAGCAACACTTGCTACTTAATACCATTATATTTTTTATATAAACATTTATCTATTTATGTAAACAGCATTTATACTTTATACAGTTTACAATGCTGAAGCTAAACTGTGTCCTAAAAACAAATATCAAAATATTTATCTCCAATAATTTTATTCCAAAATGTAACTGAATAAAACTTGCTGCATGAGCTTGATAAATTTTAGGAAAATAAATCTCAAGCGTTCTCTTAGGGTATGCATTTTTAACCTTAAAGTATCAAGATCCGATGAAAGGTCATAGAGAGACAATATAAGTACTTTTCTTCACCCTATAATGTCCTTTCAGTGATGAAAGCAATCATTGACAAACATTTTCCTTTCAAGATACTTTTTCTAATTGCAGGTTATATGTGTACCGAACACACTGCTAAGAAGCTGTGATCTGTACAGCTTACTGATTTGTACAGCTGTAAGCTTCCTTTTTATACCATTATTCCATTTTTCATGAACAAGATGAGGATAGAGGTACAAAGGTCATCTTCTCCTTGTATTTTACCTCTTTCTAAGTAGGAGGCACAAAGGCAGACTCAGAGAGATGCACAGACTAAAAGGGGCTTTGCCATTAGCTGGCTTGCCTGTTAAGAAGATGACTTACCTGAAAAAAGCCCAAATCTCTGTTTACAGAAGCAGCAATAACATGTATGCAACATGTTAATATATACAATAACATGTATCTTCCTCAGCTACATTCACGATTTTTCCCTGAGCACTGTCATTTCAGCAGGAAAGATGAAATTATACAACTCTCATGTTCAAGAAACAGTAAGCTTGGTGTTAAGATTCTGGTGTTGAGAGTCTGATTCTTGTTGAACGAAATGGTTGTTGTTTTGACCTACCTGCAACTTTCAATGCATTCTACTTTATTTGATAGATGTGAATTAGCATCAAGTAGGCAAAAAAGAAATACTAATGGAAAACATGTATCATGAAAGTGATTATAGGAAAAGAAAATATCAGAAATGAGTGAGGTGAGAGGTCTTTCAAGCTCTAGAGTGAGTTTAGAAATCACCTGCAGGACAGATAGCCTGTAGAAAAACGGTGTATGCTATTAACATTTCTTGTCAGGCAGCTAATTTGTGTGATGAGTTGGTGGGAGGAGAGATGCAGATGCGCATTCTTCTCATACTGAATGCCTTTACACCTGCTGTTCTCATCTTTTTTGGGGAGGACTGAATTTGGTCAGGTCTTGCTAACAGGTGGGCCAACTGCTACCTACTCTTAGGATGTGGAAGCAGCATTTCCAGGTGTTTTGAGAATTATGTGATAACATTAGAAGTAATTTGAAAGCTTTTTGTGGAGGTGGGATGGGTTATGCATTATTTGTGGGGCTCTCAGTTTGCCAACTCTGCTAGTTTTTTAAGACTCAGAGTAAAATTCTCTTAAACTTATTCCTTTAAAGTGGTCTCTCTGACACAAACCCTTGAATTACACTTGGTCACCAGGTCATGGCCAAGCGCTACTTTGCCTCTGTTCAGGATGCTCCCTTGACACTTCCCATAAGCATTATGGTCTTATAGGTGACGTGTCCTATGGGCTTGGAAAGGTTTGCTTGTTTATCCTGTTTCCACATCACAGACATTTTGAAGCTGCCTTGAAAGACATCAATATACTAAATAGCAGGCCACAGTGATACCATAAATATGTCCAAACTATGGAGCAGTACAGTGTGTGTACGAGTGGCTTTGTAGCTGGGGTATCAACACTGGCCTGGATGAAGCATTCACAGTCCCCTGGTGATCAGGAATGTAAATCACTATATACATAAATGAAAACTATTGGTCCTTAGGAGGCACGGCAGTATTTATTCTTACTCTGAGGTGGATTATTTTAGTACATGGAATAGATGGAGCCAAGTGATTTGGAGGAATGGACTGACTATTCTCATTTTTACAACTTAAGTTACGCTTGCCATTCCCTATTATCATTTATGTAACCCTTGGGCATGACATTTCCTGTTTTTTTCTGATGTGCATAGAGACAACTGTTGAATGACATGTTATTTTCCCATATTGACAGCAGTATATTTACTCTGTTTTGAGCCCACATGCACTCACATCTCAAGTCAAAATTTAGTACTGAAAACATATGTTGTTTTAATCTGCTTTATGTCTACTATCAGTAATAACAGCAGCAATATAACCCATTTATTTTGCCTGAATGAAAGAAGCCAAAAGGCACTCTTTTAATGATTTTTCCATTCCTGCTGTTTATATTTTTATAGTGACTATTAATTGGAGGCTATTAGTAAAACAATACTGCGTACATTATTTAGGAGCCACGCTTAAAAAGAACTCATTAGCAGACAAGTTGTTACAGAGAAATACTTTGGTGGTTAAAATAAATAAATAAAAAGTGCATGTACTCTAATTCAGTGTTCTATAGCTGGCACTAAAAGGAATTCCCCCATTTTCTGAGCGTTCTTCCATGGGGGAGAGTGAGCTTACTTCCTAAGGAAATTACTGTAGAGGTGTCTGCAAGAGAAAACCAGGCACTGCTTTGGAGCTCTACAACTGCAATGAGAGTAGTCATGAATGAACACGGAGCCAAAAGAATGATGCATGTTTACATTATGCTTACTATATTATTGCTGCAAATGCATAAAAATGTAGCTGCCATGAACGACAGCCATGCATAGTGCTTGGCATTCAGGAGATCATTTGGATCTGGGTATAGGACTTTTTGCTTTAAAAAATCCTGCTCCAGACTGCTTCATACTTGGAAAACATGAAGGTTGCACATTGTGCAAGCTGCAGCAGATGAGCAGTGCCTGTTGTATGTTTAATCAGATGCTGCTCTTTTTTTTGAGCTGGATTTTCATTTACAGAAATGTTGCTGCTGTTGCCCCTTCCAATGTTGCTGGAGTTTAAAGAGAGCAGGGCTTCCTCAGCACAAGTCAGTTGCTTTGCGAGGGAGGCAGGGGATTACATGCATGTTTCCTTTGGCAATGTGGGAAGCTCCCCCCGCGCTTTTCTGCCTGGCATGAGTTATGCTGGTACCACTGTCTGTGGGACTGCAGGATGAAGTGGGTCAGGGAGTGAGCCAGGCTTGAAATTGTGAGAGGAGAGGAGAGGAGAGGAGAGGAGAGGAGAGGAGAGGAGAGGAGAGGAGAGGAGAGGAGAGGAGAGGAGAGGAGAGGAGAGGAGAGGAGAGGAGAGGAGAGGAGAGGAGAGGAGAGGAGAGGAGAGGAGAGGAGAGGAGAGGAGAGGAGAGGAGAGGAGAGGAGAGGAGAGGGAAAGAACACCCTAATTACTTTGTCTTTCAGCTTCATAATTACCCTGCCACCATCAAGAGCACAGTGTAGGACAAAAAAATGAGCAAATGGAAGGCCCTTAAATTGCATTCCTGAAAACAGGCATGTGCAAACCGTGCCCTTAGTGTAGACAAGATGAAGAAAATCAATCCAATCCCTTGGGTGTTTGTCTTGTGATTCCCTT